>NW_027397077.1:35064998-35077153 GCF_003265705.2 Callorhinus ursinus | reverse complement strand
CCGGGCCAGACGGCTTCCCAGGGGAATTCTATCAGACATTTCAAGAAGAATTAATACCTATTCTCCTGAAACTGTTCCAAAAAATAGAAATGGAAGGGAAACTTCCAAACTCATTTTATGAGGCCACCATTACCTTGATCCCAAAACCAGACAAAGACCCCATCAAAAAAGAGAATTACAGACCAATATCCTTGATGAACATGGATGCAGAAATTCTCACCAAAATACTAGCCAATAGGATCCAACAGTACATTAAAAGAATTATTCACCATGACCAAGTGGGATTTATTCCTGGGCTGCAAGGCTGGTTCAACATCCACAAATCAATCAACGTGATACAATACATTAACAAAAGAAAGAGCAAGAATCATATGATCCTCTCAATAGATGCAGAAAAAGCATTTGACAAAGTACAACATCCTTTCTTGATCAAAACTCTTCAGAGTATAGGGATAGAGGGTACATACCTCAATATCATAAAAGCCATCTATGACAAACCTACAGCGAATATCATTCTCAATGGGGAAAGACTGAGAGCTTTTCCCCTAAGGTCAGGAACGCGGCAGGGATGTCCACTCTCACCACTGCTATTCAACATAGTATTAGAAGTCCTAGCCACAGCAATCAGACAACAAAAAGAAATCAAAGGCATCCAAATCAGCAAAGAGGAAGTCAAACTCTCACTCTTTGCAGATGATATGATACTGTATGTGGAAAACCCAAAAGACTCCACCCCAAAACTGCTAGAACTCATCCAGGAATTCAGTAAAGTAGCAGGATATAAAATCAATGCACAGAAATCAGTGGCATTCCTATACACCAACAACAAGACAGAAGAGAGACAAATCAAGGAGTCTATCCCATTTACAATTGCACCCAAAACCATTAGATACCTAGGAATAAATCTAACCAAAGAGGCAAAGGATCTGTACTCAGAAAACTATAAAATACTCATGAAAGAAATTGAAGAAGACACAAAGAAATGGAAAAACGTTCCATGCTCATGGATTGGGAGAATCAACATTGTGAAGATGTCAATGCTACCTAGCAATCTGCACATTCAATGCAATCCCCATCCAAATACCATCCACTTTTTTCAAAGAAATGGAACAAATAATCTTAAAATTTGTATGGAACCAGAAGAGACCCAGAATAGCCAGAGGAATACTGAAAAAGAAAAGCAAAGCTGGCGGCATCACAATTCTGGACTTCCAGCTCTATTACAAAGCTGTCATCATCAAGACAGTTTGGTACTGGCACAAAAACAGACACATAGATCAATGGAACAGAATCGAGAGCCCAGAAATGGACCCTCAACTCTATGGTCAACTTATTTTTGACAAAGCAGGAAAGAATGTCCAATGGCAAAAAGACAGTCTCTTCAACAAATGGTGTTGGGAAAATTGGACAGCCACATGCAGAAGAATGAAACTGGACCATTTCCTTACACCACACACAAAAATAGACTCCAAATGGTTGAAAGACCTAAACGTGAGACAGGAGTCCATCAAAATCCTAAAGGAGAACACAGGTAGCAACCTTTTCGACCTTAGCCGCAGCAACTTCTTCCTAGAAACATCGCCAAAGGCACGGGAAGCCCGGGCAAAAATGAACTATTGGGATTTCATCAAGATAAAAAGCTTTTGCACAGCAAAAGAAACAGTCCACAAAACCAAAAGACAACCGACAGAATGGGAGAAAATATTTGCAAATGACATATCAGATAAAGGGCTAGTATCCAAAATCTCTAAAGAACTTATCAAACTCAACACCCAAAGAACAAATAATCCAATCAAGAAATGGGCAGAAGACATGAACAGACATTTCTCCAAAGAAGACATCCAAATGGCCAACAGGCACATGAAAAAGTGCTCAACATCGCTCGGCATCAGGGAAATCCAAATCAAAACCTCCATGAGATACCACCTCACACCCGTCAGAATGGCTAAAATTAACAAGTCAGGCAACGACAGATGTTGGCGGGGATGTGGAGAAAGGGGAACCCTTCTACACTGTTGGTGGGAATGCAAGCTGGTGCAACCACTCTGGAAAACAGTATGGAGGTTCCTCAAACAGTTGAAATTAGAGCTACCGTTCGATCCAGCAATTGCACTACTAGGTATTTACCCCAAAGATACAAATGTAGGGACCCGAAGGGGTACGTGTACCCCAATGTTTATAGCAGCAATGTCCACAATAGCCAAACTGTGGAAAGAGCCAAGATGCCCATCGACAGATGAATGGATAAAGAAGATGTGGTATATATACACAATGGAATATTATGCAGCCATCAAAAGGAATGAGATCTTGCCATTTGCAACGACGTGGATGGAACTGGAGGGTGTTATGCTGAGTGAAATAAGTCAATCAGAGAAAGACATGTATCACATGACCTCACTGATATGAGGAATTCTTAATCTCAGGAAACAAACTGAGTGTTACTGGAGTGGTTGGGGGTGGGAGGGATGGAGTGGCTGGGTGATAGACATTGGGGAGGGTATGTGCTATGGTGAGCGCTGTGAATTGCGCAAGACTGTTGAATCACAGATCTGTACTTCTGAAACAAATAACGCAACATACTTTAAGAAAAAAGAAAAAGAAGAAGATAACAGGAGAGGAAGAAAAGGGGAGTACGTCAGAGGGGGAGACGAACCATGAGAGATGATGGACTCTCAAAAACAAACTGAGGGTTCTAGAGGGGAGGGGGGGAGGGGGATGGGTTATCCTGGTGATGGGTATTGAGGAGGGCACGTTCTGCATGGAGCACTGGGTGTTATGAACAAACAATGAATCATGGGACACTGCACCAAAAACTAATGATGTAATATATGGTGATTAACATAACAATAAAAAAATTTAAAAAAAACTTATATTAAAATTCATTTTGCCTTAGGCTCCAAAAAAATAAATAAATAAAAATAAAAAAAATAAAAAAAGGCAAATTTGTAAAAACAAAGTAAAATGGTGATTACCAAGGGCTGGAAGGTGGAAGGATAGGACAGACAATGTTTAGGAATACTAACTTGCAGGGCATGTGGGGGGCTCAGTCAGTTGAGCATCTGACTCTTGGTTTCGGCTCAGGTCGGGATCTCAGGGTCCTGAGATCAAACCCCACAGCATGCTCCATGCTCAGCATGGAGTACTCTTGGGATTCTCTCTCTCTCCCTCTCTTTCCTGCTGGCCCTTCCCCTGCTCACGTGCTCACACTCACTCTCTCTCAAATAGATAGATAGATAGATAAATAAATAAGAATACTAACCTACAACCGGTAGCAAATAAGTTCTAGAGATCAGATGCACAGTATAGTCAGTATAGACAACAAAACCGTATTGTAAGCCAATTTGCTAAGAGCCTAAAACTTAATTATTCTAACCACTTATGTAATGGAATAGAGTGCTAATTATTGCTACAATGGCAATATTATTACAATATACAAGGGTATCAAATTAAGATGTCAAACTTCAATTTATACAATGTTATATTCAAACATACTTGAATAAAAAAAACTTTGGACAATTGACTTATTCTTTTTTTTTTTAAGATTTTATTCATTTATTCATGAGAGACAGAGGGAGAGAGAGAGAGAAGCAGAGGGAGAAGCAGGCTCCCAAGGAGCAGGGAGCACGACGCGGGACTCGATCCCAGGACCCCGGGACCATGACCTGAGCCGAAGGCAGACGCTTAACCATCTGAGCCACCCAGGCGCCCGGACAATTGACTTATTCTTTGTGACTCAGTTTCCTTGCCTATAAAATGGAGACATATTTAGCTCAAGGCACAAGGCCTAGAATATCATCAATTCATCCATAAATGTTAGAGGTTATGATTATTATTAAAAGTCACCCAGAATAGAAGAAGAGCAGAAATTCAAATATTGGTCTGATTCCTAAACTTTGCTCTTAATCATTATACTGCCTCCTTTCTGAATGACAAATGAAAACACAGATGAACAGTTACCTGATGATTCCATCCCTCCGCCCCCTACACACACACACACACACATGCCTACTTCCCTCCTGTGAGTCCCTGCAGCACCTCTGTACTAGTTTCCTAGAGTTGCTGTAACAGAGTAACACAAAGCAGTTGACTTAAAGCAACAGAAATTCATTCTCTCCCAGTTATAAAGTCTGCAAGTCTGAAAACAAGGTGCTGGCTGGGCTGTTCTCCCTCCGACACCTGGAGGGGAGAATCCTTCCTTGCCTCTCCCAAGCTTCCTCCCTTCCTCACCTCATCAGTCCCTGGCCCTCCTTGGCTTGCAGCTGCACGACTTCCGTCTCTGCCTCTTTCACTTCCACGTGGCCATCTCCTTATGGACACCAAGGATATTGGACCAAGGCCCACCTTATCCCAGTGTGACCTCAACTTACATCTCCATTACATCTGTAAAGACCCTTCTTCCAAATAAAATCACATTCACAGGTACTAGGACTTAGGACTTCAACTTACTTTTTTAGGGACACAATTTAACATGGAAGAACTTCCCAGATGGTTTCCAAAGCCATCCCAGACCCCATGTGCCCTTTTCCCCTCTTTTCGAATTAAAACCTCCTGAGCTCCCTCCTCCTCCATTCAACACAAGCTGTTTGCAGTCCACTATTTATTAAAACATGGAGAGAGTCCACAGGCGTTTTCAGCACAGATGGGCATTTCTCTTCAAGAGCAAGTTCAGCTTTCTAGCACAAAATCCACAAGCACAGGGGGCACTGTGCCCTATTTTTATTTCAAGCTGCTTAAGTGATCATTTATGGCAGGACATAAAAATTATCACTGTTTTGAAACAGACACTAGGCTGGTATTCTAGGTAATGATACCTCTGGGCCAAGTCATTATTTTTCACAAGCTTTAATTATCAGGATGGGCACACTGTTATTTATTAAATACTTTGCACTCCATAGACAGTGTCTGAATAGGATGAACACCATCTCTTTTCCCAGCTATGCTCAGTTTAAACAGATTCTTCTCACTTTCCCTCGATGCTGACCAATTAATGAAATCAAGAACAGGCTCTGGAACAATATGTATACACACAGGACATTGCATCCTAGTGCCCATGGCCAAGTATGCATGCCTCAGAATGAGAGCATCCAGGTTCAATCCTGGCTCTGCCACTTTCAGCTGTGAGATTTGGGGCACGCAGGCCCACTCCTCCTGAGCTTCTGGTTTCATGGATATGACAAGAACGATCTCCTGGGATTTGTCCACAGCTGAAGTGGCATCAGAACCAATGTTAATGTTTTATTCCTCAAGTTCAAAGACTTTCAAAGAAAGAAATGAGATGTGTCCTCAGAGAACTGGCTCATTTCCCTTTTCCAAGACCTGTAAACAAGCATTCCTTGCCCACTCTCTCTTCTCCAGTTCAGAAACAAACTCAACTCCTCACCACTAAGTGGCAGAGAGTTGCTGCTCCAGAGAGAAAAGTCAGTCATGTTTCTGTAACCTGCCACAATTTCCCAAGTCCTTTCAACTCTTGAGAGGGTCACAACCACCTGAGAGGGCAACATTATTGTTACCCCCTTCATGTACTTACAGGAGTCCATAGTTTTAAGTGTTAATGGGAGAGAGGCTGTGTGTAGAATGATTCCAAGTACAGACTCTGGCACGACTTTGTTTGGGTTCAAAGCCCAGCCTTATCTCCTATTTAACTTCTTAGTGACTCGGCTGCCTCATCTGTAATAGAGAAACAATACTAGTACCAACCCCATCTTATAAAATGGGGATCTTACCAGCCTCATGGAGTTATCATGAGGACCGAAGGAGTTAATACGTGGAAAGTGATTCAATCATTACCCGACTCATAGTCACTGCTGTGAGTTAACTCATAGTAACTACTATGTAAGTGTCTGTTAAATAAATGAACAAATACATGTTAAGCTCTCAATAAATACTAGCTATTAATGCCTGTATATTACTGGCCATCTCAATGATTAGCAAATTATGGCCCACAGGACAAATCTGGTTCTCTACCTGTCTATCTAAATAAAGTTTTATGGGAACACATCCATGTCCATTCATTTACGTATCATCTAAGGCCACTTTCCAGCTCTAGCAGCAGAGTCAGATGGGTGCGACAGATACCCCATGCCCCACAAAGCCTCAGCTATTCACCATCTGGCCCTTTAAGAAGATGTTTGCTGAGCCCTAGGCTCTCATGTCTTTCAGGACAAGATTGAGCTTTGTTTTATTCATCATTTTCTTCCCAGCGTCTAGCACAGTTCCTGGTGCTCAGTAGGTGTTCTATAAATATTTGTTTCAACAATGAAGAAATAACTGAAGCCCTATTTCACACATCAGGACTTAACCAACAGTAACTGCCATTATTAAGCACTTGCCACACGTCTGACCCCACACCGAGTGCTTTGTCTTGTGAAGTCATTTCACCCTCACATCAAATCTTGGACCCAGGTACTATTATCATCCCAACTTGGGACAGGAGGAAACTCAAGTTGAGAAGGCAGAGAATTGCACAGAGACTCAGCTGACATGGGATCATGCTGAAGCTCCAACCCTGGTTTTCTTACTCAAAAATCCCATGTTCACATGTTACTCCCTGTCCAGGAGTGAACCATTTGAAAAAACAAGTCCTCAATTTCGCTCTGGTTATACGTTTCAAACTCTATTTTGTATCCATTTAACAAAGGACTCTTATGTTCCCTGATACAAGATTCTAGGATCAACGACCATATAAAAATCTGCCCAATTTACCTTAAAGCTCCAGGGTTTACATGAGCCCCCACTCAACCAACCTTGCCAGTTGCAAAGTAACAAGTAAGTCTCACCACCATTTGTCTTCTCAAACTACAAGATGCAAATCAAAAGTGACTGGTCTGACCTTCTGCAGTGGGAAGGGTCAGTTGGTTTTTTCAGCTTGTGAGCTGCACTAGACTTCTAGTAATAGCTTTTGTGTTGGGGCAAACTAACAGTGTGAATGTCTGACATCTTAGAAATCAAACCAAAAATTTATTCTGATAATTTGAGGTCTATTTTATTTTTTGTATGTATGCTTAACACAAATCTTGCCTGCAGATAGACTTGCCACCTGTACTGGACCTATTCTATGTTTCTCCCTACATTTGCTCACCCTCACCTACCCTCCTCAGAGCTCAGCCCTTCGATCCATAGAGAATGCAGCCTGCTGCTCTTTTTATCCCTTTCCCTCACACTGCCAGGTGTCTCAGCCTCCCCCAGATGGAAACAGGCCAAATTCTGGAGTCATCCTTACAAGATAACCCCCAAGGACAACCCTCTACCTAGCATTCGACCGTGATGTGGTTAGCTTGTTATTACAGCATAACCCAGCATGAGCCTGACTAAATCCCTTGTCATTTCTCTTTCCATTCTGCCAGGAGTTTGAGACTCTCTCTGCCCTCAGCTATCCCCATGAGACAAACTGGAGCATGCTGTGCCATAGTGAGTAATCATCCTCTGAGATATTAGAGTGGTGGGTGGGAACAGCCCCATAATGTCCCAGTAATAAGTAACCTATCTTGTTTAGTGGCAAGCTCACCCCTTAAATTAGGTTGAGTTTCCCCAGAAGCACACCTGAGGCAAGTATTCAAATGAATTAGTTCATGTGGGAAGCACTGTCATGGGGTAGAGACATGAAATGGGGACAAGGAACAATACCAATTAAAGCTGTGTTTGAAACAAATTATCACTGCAGGCACTGGGAGCTCAGGTTCCTTGGGGAACTCTGGGAGACAGGGTGAAACATGCCTCAGACTTTCCCAACCAAGAAGCAGGGGACCTGTAGCTCTTATTCACCAGCTCTCCATCTGCCTTTAGTTGAAGACTGTTCTGGGGTATCCCTCCAGCATTGCCAGCTCACCATGCCCCCACCTGAGACAGACAGACAGATACATACGCGCACGCACGTGCGCACGCACACACACACCAGACTCAACAACAAAAAAGTCCCTCAGGCAGAGGTACAGGTGTGCATAGGTAGCCACATGGGTCTTGTGCATAGAACTTACTGCCAAGAGTGTGTGAGGCACACACCAGGTCAACCACACCCTCTAAATCCAAATTATGCCAAACTCAAACTTACGCTAAAAAGCTATGTTCTCCCCGAGACAGAACATATTGTGTCTCTCTATGCAAAATGACCTCAACAACTTAAACTCCCTATCACAAATATACGAAGTTGTGAAAAGGTGATTAACTCCTATCTAGTGTCTACACATCGATTTAGTGTGGCTCACCTCACTTCTCAGCCTGAGGCATTCTTGGTGGGTCGAAAAGCCCAGCGTCCTGGCTACTCAGCAAGTGCTTCCTAACTAAACCCTTTTGGTCCAGATTTCTTGGCACAACGTGGCCTTCAGCAGAGGTGAGACGTCCTGAGGAAAAGCTATTCCTTGGAAGCAGCATGAATGTAATCAACAGCACTCCATTTTTGGTTCTGAGAGTCCTCTCTCAACATGTCCCCATTTCGGTAATGAACTGCCTAATCTTGGACATTTTCCCATGGAGAAGTGATTAAGTCTGTCACCATGATTGTAGGGGCGTCTCAATCCCATTAAAATGACCCCATTGCCGCTGTTTATTCACAGGCCACTGCAATTATTTGCTGAGTCTTTGTGGGTTGAAAAAGGCCAACTGAGATCACTTTACCTTTCTTTCCTATGCATGAGTAAACTTAGGAAGGTTCTGGAGAAGTGTAGGAGTCATAGTTCTCTTAGCACTGATACTAGATTGGGTGAGGGAGGGGCTAAGAGTTACATGGAAATTTCAGCACCAACTTTAGTTTTAATGAGACAACTATTTGAACTCTGCTAACTCCTCCAGCTCAGCAAGTCAGCTACGGATGGCACAGAAGTGTAATTTTTTTTTCCCACAATGTGGATATTCAAGGTGACATTGAGATGCCTCCTGTATTTTTTAACTAAGTAATTAAAACCAAAAAAATTGATTATTTGTGAGTGTAGGGGCATGTCTAATTAAGTACCAGTGCTGAGAATTACCATCACTGATGCTGGACCAGCCCATATTGGAGAGCCATATGGATGACATTACTAAAACAAGCACTAATATACAGTTTAATTTTAGATAAAATTGTCTCCCGGTTTTATTAAAAGGGGGGTTAACGATCTAATTACTTGGAAAGAGGTCAGTTAATTTAATTCCGCCGCATACAGAAAGGAAGGTTCAAAGGAAGAGGAAGTGATTAATAAGCCCCTACCACATAGAGAAGGCAGCCACGTGTCCAAGCCATGTGAGTTATGCTTCCTTGACAGCTTTGGATTATTAAGAAACAATTGCCAAGACATAAACTAATATTCAGAAGCAGTTGCCAAATAATAGGTTGTCTTTCCAATGGTTAGACTATATCCCATGAAAAGCCCTCTTGACAGAGCCACTCTCTTCCAGGGCTGATTTACAGAGCATCATTCCCAGGAAAAAGCAGTTAAGTTTAATTTATAGTAGCCCAGGGCTAACCAAGGAAGTGAAGTCAGCAGATAGCTGGCATGAGAGTGAAAGATGAGTTCAGCTCTGCATGTAAATCTTTCTCTATTTTATTAACTATCGGACATCAAAGACAACCCACTTCCTGGCTACTTAGTAGTACTTTGCCCCTCTATCAAAATGACATTAGCCATCCAAACCTTCAGTGATACAGTGGACCCTGTCCTTGCTGAAAGGGACTTGAAACATCATCTAGCACAACTCTTTGGTAAAAGCGAGGGTCACAATGATCAAGTTGCCACCTGAGATCAAACCATCTAGTATGTAACCAAGGAGTGCTAGAACTCCAGGACCCTTCCTTTGGCTTGGGCTCTTTCCACCATTTCCTCTGGCAAAAAAGCTCTGGACTTCTATTTGAGACTATCACTAACCACACCAGACTGGATAAACTGTAACATCTGTTTAGCCAGATCTCCAGCCATGGCTTTTGGGTCGATTAGGTACGTCCAGAATCTTTGTTAATAATGCTCAGATCACCAGGGTGTTATGGGTACACTGAAGAAGTAACTTACTAAGCAAAGTCCTCGTGAAATAAACAACCATTGATCTTTTTCTCATCCCAGTGATAAGATATGAAGCTACCAAGGGAGAGTCTGGCCACCCTCCAGGAGAAAATAAGTGGTTTCAGACTTCTGTTTGAGAACAGAGACAGGGCCCAAATGATCTCCAAACACCTCCCTTGGTTCTAAGATTCTATAAATTCACTTTATGTATTTCAAGGTCGAATCATAGAATTCTTGTAATAAAACCTCAAAAATGTTACCTTCTGTCTAGCTCTTCACTGGATACAAAGTGTGTTCACTTATATAAACTCATTATCTTCTAATAACTCTTAGACGTGAGAAAGGCAGGCATAATAGGTTTTGAACAATCTTGGGAAAGAGAAAAGCATAAAGGTAAAGAATAGCAAGACAGAGAGACCTGCATTCAAGCCTCAGCCCTGCTCCTCACTACCAGTGACCTGATGAACTTCTCCGAGCCTTGGTTTCTTCGTTAGTAAAGTAACAACCACTGTAGCCAAGATGTGATCAGAATGTCTCATTATCGCAGCAGTCCAGGTCCCCTGAGCCCTATTCCAGAGTGGTTTCTATCTCACCACTCTGCCTCTATATTATCTTTCCCCGCCTGCCCCTGGTATTAACCAGGTCTTTCATTTTCTGTATTTGGATGCTTTGACAGCTGGGGCCTTGCTGACCCTCAAGGGGCTCCCCCTCCCAGAGCTAGTCAGTTCCTAGAGATAGTGAACAACTCACCCAAAGTGTACTTTTCAAATACAAACCAATCCAGAGCCCATACTCCCCACGAGCCCCTTCATAGGGCTCTCCAGACCACTAGCCACCTGCCCTAATTGACCCAGGGTCAGGTACCAGAAAACTAGGGACAGCCCCTATGCCCCAGAGCCCACTGAAATTATTCAAATTGGCCAAGCCTCAATCTGCCTGCCCTGCCTTTCCTGTTCCTTCTCAAAGGACTCAAAAGATAGAATAAAAATGATATTTTAAAATCATTCATTGTTCCAATCTGCAGCCTCTCTCCAAGATAGCACCCGCATTTGTATGTTGGAAACTCAGCAACATAGAAGGGAAATCTTAAGCTTGAAATTTTCTTACATAACTGAATATGTTATATGTTCCCTACACTGAATTTTGGAAAGCATGCTTCAGCATCTGCCTCTCATCCTTTGAAACACTGAGAAAGTTCTGGCTTTTGAGCCTTGGAATCACCCAGCAGGTACATCACGTGCTTTTACCTCCACGGGACACTAAATCGCACAGAGAACTTGACAAAATAACCCTCCCAGCATCTAGGTTTTTCAGAATATGGAATTTCCCACTGTCATTATCTCAAGTGTCTCTGGGCGAGTTGAATATATTAGACAGGCACTCTGTGCTGCATATGTCAGGAACTGGGAGTTCTTCCCTGACCTTAAAAAAAAAAAAAAAAAAAAATTTAGAGCAAAGCAATCTAGAAAACCATTGTATTGGCCCAGACAATGGAAGTGTGCTTGAATGGGCGGCTTGCAGGCAGGGGGAGTGGTTTGCCTCTTCTCTTTTTTAATAGTTGTGTGAAGTGGTTTCGTCAGGGAATGTTGTCTGGTTGGAAACAGGGGTCCTCGGCTATCCCTTGGGAAAGGGGAAATGTGGGCAGAGATCTGTGTGTTCCAGCAGCTCTTACTTCAGGTCCCTGTGTCTGTAGCGCATGGACTGTGGCCTACGCTGCTGGCCAGCCCCCCCCCCACCCCCCCACCCCCCGTATACAGTCTATGCTGCCTAAGCTGCGCCTCCCACCCCCCACCCCGTCCAGGCTCTCCCAGCTGCTCCCCAACACTGAACTGTGTGCCACAGCCAGGCTGCACTTGTGACAGTTACAGGAGTGCCCCAGGCGTGCTGACCGCACACTTTTGGATACACTGCCTTTATTTGGAAAACTAAACTGTGACAAACTCCTGCTCACCCTTCCATCCAGACCCGGCTCTCCTTCCAAAGGCTTTCCCTAACCCTCCCTACACTGTCCGTGTGGGACACCCCTGCCCTCAATACATGCCCTTCTTGGGGTACTCACCACGATACATCCCAACCCATGGGTACCTGTCTGCCTGCTCTGCTCCATTCTGAGCACCTTGAGCGCTGAGGATGGCACCTTCAGTTCAGAATCCCCAGCACCTCTCTCTGTCCCTCTCTCTCCCTGTTCCT
>NW_027397077.1:35007274-35059998 GCF_003265705.2 Callorhinus ursinus | reverse complement strand
CTGTGCCTCCCTCCCTGTCCTTCCATACATCCCGCTCTCCCCCATCCTCCATCTCTCCCTCCCTCCCTGTCCTTCCACACATCCCGCTCTCCCCCATCCTCCATCTGTGCCTCCCTTCCCCACTACCCCCGCCCAGCCAGCTCCCTCTCCCTCTCTCCCCTCACTCTCCCTCCTCCATCCTTATCCATACAACCCTCCCTCTCTTTCTCCCCCATCCCTCCGCATTCTCTTCCATATCCCTCCCCAGCTGTCAGCATTGGTGTCTCAGAATTAATCTGGGCATGTCAAGGGACTTCACTACTGGTCATTCTTACAGCTCAATGACCAGAGAGAAAAAAGTCTCCTTTGCTCCTGAATTCACTAGGAAAAATCCTGGGGAAGAATTGACTGATTCACCTGGGGCCACAGGCCTTCCCTTTAGACCAGTTACTGTGGCTGGAGATGTGAAATCCCACGACCCGGAGTTAGAAGAAAAGGGAAGAAAGGTGCTGAATCAGAATAGCATATACACTTGAATTTTTTTTTATTTTTCAGTATTTTAAATTTTAAAATATATTCACCCGTATCTGTATTGCTTGCACAGAACTAAACATTGCTCACAAACCCATAAATCTGCCGGAGCGTATGGCCCCTAAGACAAGGTCAAGTCTGGTTCATTCTTGTATCCCCAGCACACAGCCCAGCACCTGGCACATAGTGGGTGCTTATTAAATACCTGAATGAAGAAAGGAATACATAAAAGAACAGGTAACTGGACAGCTGGATGGTTAACAACAATTTCTTAAAGCAACTCAAGAATTTCTCTTCACTAAAACAGAGCTCGGTCTCTCAAAGATGCAGCCCTACAGCTCACCTAAGGCAACTGGAACTTCGTGGTTCACCATTTTTCCATCTACCAATACTCCCAAACACATTGCATGCCTGCAGACTCCCATACACCCTCAACTCCCGGGAACTTCTCATCGTACCAAAGCTCTTTCTTCTGGTTCTTTCTTGGACTGGTTTCATAAGAAATCCTGAGTGTCTGACCTAGGGGGCTCCTGAACAGAAGAACCAGCCCAGGATTCAAGCTACCAGCATAGCCAAACCTCACAGTAAGAATCTCCTTTCTGCTATCTTCCTAATGTCATGTCTGACCCAGGCTCAGGAGGCAGATGCAAGTGAAGACAGAATCATTAGGAACCAAATCTGTACAAATAGGGATGCTTATAGCAGATTAAAAAAAAAATCAACACAATGCCCTGTTTCTGGGCATTGCATCATTTCTGACATGGCCCCTTTGGAAACAGCTTCTCATGATAGAGCAGGCATCAGAAGGACCACATGAAACTGAATAAAACATCAGTGCTGGACAACTATGGTTCATCGTGCATTTTTAAAACCCCAGTGTGCAGAGAAGAACAGAGAATTGGCTATGATCAGCCAGACACACACATATAGCCTTGTTTTAGCTGGATGAAACTTTCATATTTCAACTCACCTCAGGGCTTTCATATTTAAAAACCAGGCAGGAGCACAACTAAGACTGCAGTGTATGCTCAGACACCAGTTCCTTTTTTTTTTTTTTTTAAGATTTATTTACTTGAGAGAGAGAGAGAACGAGGAGAGGGAAGAAACTCCAGCAGACTCTGTACTGAGCCTGGAGCCTGATGAGGGGCTCAATCTCACGACCCCCAGATCACGACTTGAGCTGAAACCAAGAGTCAGTTGCTTAACGGACTGCGCCACCCATGTGCCCCAATACCAGCTCTTTTTGATGCACCTATTCAGCATTTATCTTGGATGTGTCAGAGTCACTGCAACCCCTGGCCTCGGTTTCCACATTTATACCACTGGAACAGTATGCTCACCATAGGTCTCAGGAATAATACAAGTTGAAAAAGACAATGTCATCAAGCACATTGTGCTCCTCAGCTAAGATACGATCGGTGGATTCATGGTGTCGGGCAAGTGAGGTAAGGTTATTAAGCCTCACTTTTCTTGTCTATAGAATAATACCTCCTACTTCACATGGTGACTCTGATGATTAAACCTAAAAAAATGTGGGGAGTGGAGGGTGAACCACTTGAACCAGGGCAGGGTTTGGCCCTTAGCCAGTATTTCAAATATATTAGTTCCCTGTGTATCAAAACCAAAATAGACCCAGAACTTCCCGTTTCCTTGCTGCATTTCAACATTAATGCCCACACTCAACACTCTAAGAGGCCGGGCTCCACAAGGCTCAAAGCTGGACCTTTGATAGGAACCCTGCCCTGAGATTCTACACCCATACCAGCCCTACATTTATTAAAAACTGAACACAGATAGCAGGAACCCCATTAGTCAAGAAGGGAAGACATTGAGAGGGAGGGTGGAACAGAGTGAGGAAGTAACAGAAAATGGCAACCGAGGCAATTGAAATAAGAATTTTACTTAAAAAAAAAAAGTAAAGCAGGCAAAGAATACAGGAAGAAAGAAGAAGGGTCATGGGGACAGAGTTCTCCGTGAGCTGCTCCAGGTCGTCTGGAAAGCAGACAGCAAGACGGGATTACGCCTGAGAGGATCTTATTAGGGGAAGTGCCCTGCGGGAGAAAACAGGAAGGCAGCTGGAGAAGACAGAGGCAGTTGCCACACTGAATGCAGGCCTGACCGCGGAGTGAAGGAGGAGAAGGAAGGAAGTTCGGGGGACTGCATCCCAGCCCGCCATCAGCCCAAGGGAGGTTCATTAAGGTCAGGGTCCGCTGCGCAAGGAGTCCGCCTGGCACCTTCTCCTTGCAGTACCTCCACAATATAGCAGGCAGCTGAGCTTCTCACTCTGATCGGGTGACACACGGGCCTGTCTTACAGCACTGATCGGACGAAGAACAACATGGTGGGCCATAGAAGACACCACACCCTGGCTTAGAAAGCTTATTAGTGAAGGGAAGAACCCGGGGTTCTTGTTCCAAACAGAATGGTCAAGGAAGATTCAGGGATGGGAAGGGCTGGAGGAAAAGACAAAAAACATTAGAATAAGCTCTTGTCTTGATTTGGGTTCTCCGGAAGCAGAACCTGAGACAAGGATTTGGCTGGCAAGTAGTTTATTTGGAAGACGAAGCAGGAGTGAGGGAGTGAGGAGAGGGAGTCAAGAAAAGACGCTAATGTAAGGTGTGCTACTGAGGTAGCTCCAGGCAATGGGAGCTCAAGTCACCCCTAGACTGGAGAAATGAGAAGCACCTCCCGGTAGTCACCCAGAGGACCACAGTCTACAGCATCTATCCCTGGGCTCTTGCGTAGCTGGTGTGGAGCTATCCCTTGGGGACCTGCTCCCCTAAACTCCCAGACAGGAATGGTCCCTGTGCTGGGGAAAGCTTCAGGCAGAAAGCCAACTCTCAGGCTAAGACACTGCCAGTGGCAACCAAGTCTGAGTGCGCAGGAAACTGCCCATTACGGCTACAGC
The DNA here is from genome assembly GCF_003265705.2 of Callorhinus ursinus. Lineage (NCBI taxonomy): Eukaryota > Metazoa > Chordata > Mammalia > Carnivora > Otariidae > Callorhinus > Callorhinus ursinus. The sequence continues at coordinate 35,056,580 of NW_027397077.1, read as the reverse complement.
AAAAACCAGAGCGGGGCTCAGAGCTGCGGTAACACAGCCATTTGGGACAGTCCAAGGGCAAACTGTATGTGAAATGACTTTAACCTTGGCACCTTGTTTATGTCTTCATATTCAACAATCCCCATTACCCTGGGTCCCACCAGTGCCAATCCCTGCTATGCTGTTGCATGTAACACTTTACTTAGCTGTGAACTCCCACCCCAAACCCCAGAGCACTCACTCAATAATGGAGGAGTCTTTGATTCCGCCCTGTGGCCCATGAGACCAGAACTCAGTGTGGGGGTGAAGGAAATAGGACAACAGCAGGCCATTCCTTTTATTAATTATTATTATTATTATTATTAGATCTCATGCGGGAGTGGGGAGGGCCAGAAGGAGAGAGACAATCTCAAGCAGGCACCACACTCAGCGTGGAGTGCAATGCAGGGCTCTATCTCACGACTCTGAGATCATGAACCTGAGCCAAAATCAAGAGTCAGACACTTAACCAACTGAGCCACCCAGGCACCCCAACACCAGGCCATTCCATCTCCAAACCACCCCACTTCCACATAACTCCCCCCCATAGTGCAAGCTTACCTTGCAGGAGGGTGGATACACAGGGACTTGGTGCTTGAAGTAGGACAGGTATCTGAGTCCTGGCTCATACCACGGCGACCTCTTGCCACTGCAGCCAACTAACCTGTAACCAAGCGGCTTGGAACGCCAGCAGACAAACCTACCTCTGAGCCCCAGCCTTGCTCCTGCCACACTGCAGGGAGATTTCAGACTAGTGAGAGGCTACCACCACCTTCACCGGCTGCAATTAGCTAATCGTTTAAGCCCGGTGGCCTTCCGACTGCGGTGTTTATCAGAATTACCTGGAGCACTAAGAAAGCACACCAAAAACTCTGCTGGTTAAGCAGGAAAGTCCTCAGAGCCTTGACCAGTACCCCCAGGACATTCTGATACACACCAAAGCTTAAGAACCATCGACGTAATCCTGGATCAGAGGGTCTCAAATTTTGCGGTGCATATGATTCACCTGGGGACTTTGTTCAATTACAGATTGGCTAAGCAGGCCTGCTGTGGGGCAGGAGTGTCTACATTTCTGATGGCTCGAAGGTGATCCCCACACAGCTGCTCCATGGGCCACTTTGAAGAGTCAGGGCCTGCAAGGCAGCACCTGATGGCCTTACGATGGCTTCACAGAGAATCTGGAGGAGCAGCTTTCCTGGGTACTGTTTTCCCTGTCTGTTGGTTCCCCACAGGGCACGTGGCTCCCAGTGATCTTTGGGGTGCAGGTAAGGAAAAAAGTTCTTGCTATGCTGCTGCCTTTTTCAGAAATTTAGTTACGTATTTTATTTAACCCAGTATATCCAAAATCTTATCATTTTGACATTAATAAACAAAATTTATTAATGAGGTATTTTACATTCTTTTCTTTCTAGTGCTAAGTCTTAGAAATCCTGCATGCACTTTACACCTCCAGCCTACCCCATTCTGAATAACGACCATGTGTGGCTAGTGGCCCCTACGGTGGATGACCTAGTGCCCTCTTATACTCTGACTTACCTCACAGTCCGGAAGTTCTTATTCTGTCGACCTATGTCCTTCTTTTCAAGCACTGGGCTCACCTAGTGTTTGAGCCAAAATAGCATTAGAAACAGCACCCTTATCCAAAGAGAGAAAAGGTGCCCAAACATCCCTGAACAATTTTTTGTTTTTGCCTCTAGGTTTCCATTGGCCTCCTGGAGAGTCTGGGTTGACCAACCACCCAAGGTGGCCTGGGGCTGCCCCAGGCTTAGAACTGAAGGCCTACATCCCAGGAAATGCCTCAGTCCCATGTGAACAAGGAAAGCTGGTCACCCTTGTAAGTCTGTTCCTGCACGGAGCACTCACTGCCCCTACGAAGGACTTGTTTCCATGGTGCCAGAGCAGCCCAGGTCCAGCCCAGGATGGAAAATGCATCCAAGTTCCCTGTCCAGAGCTAAATATCTGCACACCGGACTTGCAGGGCAGTCAGGGCCCCTCCAGACCTCTGGGGCCCCTGAAATGAGTATAGCTTCTCTCCACTCCCATCTGTCTCCGTTCTGATATTGATTCTGAGTCTCAGGTTATTTCACTGGGTTTCATGGGCATTTTAAGAATGTTAAAACATGGGGCGCCTGGGTGGCTCAGTCATTAAGCATGTTCCTTCGGCTCAGGTCATGATCCCAGGGTCCTGGGATCGAGCCCTGCATCAGACTCCTGCTCGGCGGGAGGCCTGCTTCTCCCTCTCCCACTCCCCCTGTTAGTGTTCCCTCTCTCGCTGTGTTTCTCTCTGTTAAATAAATAAATAAATAAATAAATAAATAAATAAATAAATAAATAAAATCTTAAAAAAAAAAAGAATGTTAAAGCATTTTGAAAACTGTGAGGCATTAAGTAAATGTGTATACTATTAATATTCATCAAGCAAGTATTAGATGCCAAGTCCTAGGTTAACACCTTTACGTTCATTATAGGATTTAATTCTCACAGCAACCCTCTGAAGCAAGCACTATCATTGTCTTTATTTTAAAGATGAGGAGATGAAAGCTCAGAGAGGTTAAGTTCCTTGCCTATGGTCACAAAGCTTACTCAGGCTCAGAGGTGTGCTTTGAACGTAGGACTCCGATGCCAAAGTCTAGAAAACAGCAAAGCAGACGAGGAAGACTGAGAATGGAAAGATACATCGATGGCAAGGCCAATCTCCCTACTGCAGGAAAAATGCTCTAGATGGAAGGCCCTTGACCAAAAAAAAAGCAACCCAAATTTTCAAAAGTGTTTGAGACAAGAGTATACATTACTATCTTTAAACAGGTTTGGAGAAGAATTTATGGAAGCTTGTGAGTCCTATTCTTCTCTCTGTCCCCAGCTCTGAGGAGGAGCACCCGCTGTTCCCTGTGCCTGGAACACTCCAGCCCCTGATCTGCAGGTGGAGGGAGCTCCCCTGGATGCAGATCAGCCAGGTCCCAGCTCAAACGCAACTTGCTCCAGGAAGGCTCCCCTTACTAACTTATGGAAGCCTCCACCTCTCCTCTTGTTCACATGTCACTCTGTCCCATTCCCCTGCTTTATTTTAGTTGTAAAACTCATCAGAGATCTGCTGTTACCTTATGTCCATATTTATCAGGTTTGTGTGTTAATTTCTTCCTCACCATATAAGGACGAGGTCTCTGCTCCATGGAGCTTATATGGACCTTGTCCATCACCATGTCCTGGGGGCCTAAAGCAAACCCTCAAATTGTTGTTGATTATTAAACAAACATAATACCTGAAAAATTGTGGGATAAATTGCCAACAGGGATAAAAAAACTTCTGTGTGATTTTGTTTTTTTTTTTTTAAGAGGCCTGCCATCAACATGCAAAGTCACCCTTAGTGAAAGAGCTTATTTTCTTAGTATTGATGCATCCCTGTTTGCAAACTGACCAAACCACAAGAGCTACATTGAAATCTTCCCTTGTTGGGATGAGTTCTCACTCTCTGACTACAGACTCGAGCTGATAGATTTCAATTACCAAAAGTGTCACCACAAGAGACAGTCACTCAAAGTCCTTGGCTCTGTAGAAGTCAAAACCCAAGTCAGCCAGACCAGAAACACCTTCACAGATCTGGCTGTGTCTTGAATCATTTCCATAGAAACGGGAACAATTCCCAACAGAGGCTTGCTAACTTCCAGCAATTATCTTAAGGTCTGATTAGCATTTTAAATGTCACCTGTATAAATTAAAACTGTTTACAGCTCACAATGGCATTATTTTGTGATTCATGATTCCCGCAGCAGCTAGCCAAAACTCACTTTTTGGAAAATCCCATTCTGAATGTTACCTGCTAGATTGGGCCTGGCAAAATCTCCCTCTTGGTTTAAATATCCATAGCTTCCCTTTTCATTCTTCATGTTGGTAATCTCCTGGGAAGAGTTCGAGTGTCCGGAAGTATCACACTCGGCAGGCATACTATTTGAAAACAGTTCTTTGGGTTGTGTAAGTTATGCGACACAATCTCCTGCTGGTTTAAAGAAGATATATGAAGATTTCTGTGCATAGTTCTAGATCAATCAAGCATCACTCATCAGCACCTATCTTGTGGGTGTACACATTAATTTTCCCAGAGATTGGGGGATGGGACAATGAGTCTTTGAGGTCACCTCTAGTCCTAGTCATTTTTTACCAAAAACGGTACTTTAAAATAGCTCCCTTTCATGCATACTTTATGCCACCAGCATTTCACTGATTTACTTAGTTTTGCACCACAGTTATACAGAGGCACTTCCCGCTCCTTTGGCCAAGAGGAGGGAAAGAGAAACACGTGGGCTGCGCAGTCAGTTGGACAGAGATTCCAAGCTTTCCTCCACCACTTAATGCTCTAGAACCTTAAATAAGTCCCTTAGTCTCTGTTTGCCTCAGCTTTCTCATGTCAGCTCCACACAGGGAGCAAACTAGAGTGCCTGCCCTTGGTCTAGTTGAACACTCAGACCAACACGGGAGAAAGCTGGATGGCCAGCCCCCAGTGCCCCACCAGGTGCCACAGTGATCTCTCTAAACTTCCACTTTCCTGCTTCCACTTCCCTGATTTTTGCAGAAGTCGGCAAACTTTTTCTGTAAAGGGCTACGTCGTAAATATTTTTGGGTTTGCGGGCAGTATGTTCTCTGTCTCAACTACTCAGCTTGGCCCTAGTAGCAGGAATGAAGCACAGACAATATGGAAAGAAAAGGGCAGCTGTGTTCCAGTAAGACTGATCACCTCTCTAACCCCATCCCCTACTCATCTGCCCCTCCTCCACCCTGCTTCAGCCACATTCTTTCCGTTTCTGGAACATTCCAAGCTCTTACCTCGGGGCCTTTGCACTCGCTGTTCCATTTTGTGGGCAGCTCTGCTCCTGAAGCAGCATATGTCTGATATCTCTCAGTTTATCATCATCAATTCAGAGAGGTTTCCATGACCACCAACTAGTCAGCTGCTCTTGACGAGTGGTCCCTGCTTTATTTTCTCATGGTACTTACCAGTCTCTGATAAGCAATACAGAGGAAGCAGTTCCCACAAAAATAATCATGCATACAGACCATGGATACTTTCTCAATCGTATGTGTAAAGTTTAACAAACTTGGGCACCTGCGTGGCTCAGTCGGTTAAGCGTCTGCCTTCAGCTCAGGTCATGATCCCAGGGTTCTGGGATCGAGTCCTGCATTGGGCTCTCCATGGACTCTCCCTCTGCCTCTGCCTCTCTTTCTTTCTCTCTCTCTGTCTCTCATGAATAAATAAATAAAATCTTTTAAAAAAAAGTTTAACAAACTTTTTTGTTTGTTTTTGTTTGTTTTAAAAAAATGTTTAACAAACATGCATTTTTTTTGTTTTTCTCAGTACTATCTTTAATTATGGTAAAATTCACATAATATAAAATTCATCTCACCCACTTGTAAGTCTACCCTTAAGTGGCATTAAGCACATTCACATTGTTGTGCGACCATTGCCACCATCCATCTCCAGAACTCTGTTCATCTTGCAAACCTGAAACTCTGTCCCCATTAAACAACTCCCCCTTCCTCCCTCCCCCCAGGTCCTGACACCATCTCATCAAATTTTCACATTAAACCTTACCAGGCAAAATCTGATTAAGGAAATATCCATGTCTCCTGAACAATTTTACTAACAAATTTCTACCCCTGAACCCCTTCAATGTTGAGATTCCGGGACCACCACTGTGATCTGGTATTTTCTTACCTGCTTTTCATTTGTTCTTTTCTCTCCCCCTCACTACAGGGTAAGCTACATAAGAACAGAAACCTCATCTTTTCCCTCACTGGGTGGCAAACAACCAGCACAGGCTAACACGCAGCAACAAATGTTGGTGAAATGAGTAAACAAAGATGGGAATGATCATGATTGGGTTAGACCTCGGGCTGAGCTCTCCAAAGGCTTTAGATGTGTACATAAGACAGGGAACTTCAGGTCGGGGGTAACAGCAGAAAACGTAAACTCCTGGGGGCCTGGGGAGTATCTAAATTGTATGGCAGGGGCAGGTCCCAGCAGGTGGAGGAGGAAAGAAAAGGAGAGAGGGAAAGTGGGAAGAGACAGGTGGGAGGCGGAAATGCAGGAAGAAAGGAGAATGTGAATGTACTGGAATCTCTTCACAGAGTACGCACTTGAGAGTCCCGGAAAGAAAGGATTAAGGATGTAGGGAGTGAGGTTGTTAAAGACCTAGGAAGCATGGTCCCTGACCAGGGAATGTCATTATGCCATCTGGGGAATAAGGAAAATGTCACTTGTGGCCTTGGCAATATCGAAGAGAAGGGGTGTGTCCAGGTGTCACAAAAACCCCATTTTCGGAACTTTAGCAACAACTGGAGGCAAATGACATTTCCGTGGCAGGAGGCTCATTGTGATGAATCTTCTCGAAAAGTGGATGGAGGAAAATGGTACATCCGCCACAATGTACAGACCACTCTTCTACCCAAAAAGAAAGACCAAAAAACAAAACAAAACTGTCCCATGGAGCTGGCATCTCGTCAATAGGCCTCTGATCTTGATTCTGGCCCTTTAGGCCCAATGTTCCTGTGACCAAACAGACGAGATGCAAATCAACAGTGTGTAGGCTGGGAGGCTGTGTATTTCCTTACCCAGGAGCGGTCATTCACAACGGATGTGACTCACCAGCCAGTTCTGATCGTGATTCCGTGCACCAGGCCCCAGGAACCCTGACTCATGCACACGCCATGAAGAGATTGTTTTAAAGTGGTTGAAGTCTCACGGCAAATTTATACAAACAGAAGTGGGATAGGTGTGGGATTTACTGATGTAAATACCTACTCAATGATTCAGATACTGTCCTCTCATAATTGGTCCTAGGTGTAATATCTACCTGGAGGTATTGTTCCTGCCAGGCTTAATAGACCTCAGCTGAAAAATTACTCTGTGTAACTGATCCTATTAGGCAGCTGAGGTGGATAACTATGCATCTAAGCTCCAAATTCTTGAATTTCAATCCAGCGGGCAAAAATTAGCTCAATTCAGCCAGGATGTGATAGAAGGTTGGTGTTGGAAGGAAAGTTAGAAACCAACTTGTCCCACCTACGTATTTTGCGGAGTAGGAAACTGATTGGCTAAGGTTAAGGTTCAGGAAACTGACACACAGCTTCACAATCTGACCCACAAGCATGGGTCTTTGTACCCTTACTATCAAATGAGCTGCACGCTAGAGAAGGCAAGATGAGATGAAACTAAGACCTCTGCCTTTGCTGAGCTAAGAATTGTCCAAGAAACCAGCCAGATGCGTAAGAGTGTTAACACAGAAATGAGGGATGTGAGGGGCAGATGGAAAAGTCAGAGAAGAGGCACCAGGGGAGGGCAGGAGTAGTCAGGGAGGACTTCCTGGAGGAGAAGATGCTTGGTCTGGACCTCAAAGGAAGGGGAAGATTTGAGAGGAAGGAGTGAAGCAGGACTGCAGAAAGACAGGTGAGAAGAGCCAGTGGGAAGTGTGACACAGGCTGGGCAAGAGCAGACAGAGAGCGTAGGGCACACCCACCTGCAGAAGGGCATGATCACAGAAGATCACCAGAAGTCATAGCGTTGACCCATCCTGGGCCTCTTGTGCTGGTAAATGCTTAATAGCAAGCTCTTGAAGGAGAGGGGAGCCCTGATTTGTAGCCTCTGCCAATTGTCATGGTACGAACACTCTCTCCACAGAGTATTGCAAAGATGGCTGAGTTTAACAACAGGCTCACAAATTTTCTGAAATTTTAACAACTGGCTCTTGCAAGAGACTCCAGCACACTTCTGTCTGGGACCTCTGTTTACATGGATTCCTCTCCTAGTGGTTTTTTGTTTTGTTTTGTTTTTTTAATAGCTGCCCCTTAGTAATGAGCACTTGCAGATCAGAGTCTATGCTAACACTTGACGTGCATTATCTTCTTAATTGTTTACAAGAATCTCATGGGGTAGTTAATTTTTAACAATTAATATTGCTGTTTTGCAAATGGGAAAGTGATGCTTAGAGGTATTTGAAAGCCAAATGCTTATCACTCTAAAATTCATACTCTTAACTTTCATACTATACTCCTCCGTCTCCTCTGACCACTACTAATATTATCGTTCTCATTGTTATTGTTCTTGTATTGTTGATCTTAATCCTCAGAACTCTCTGACCCAATGCTGAAAAAACAAGCCAGAGAGATGACTTGCCAGTGGATCCACTGTCTGTCTTCAAATATGAAATTCAGTGAGGGTGGCTGCCTACCTTTCTAAGTACATTTTATCACTTAGATTTTGAAATCTTTCTATTTCAATAAACAGGTCAAGGAAGTAAAACTATTCCTTATTGAGAAAACACCAACATATGAGTAGATGAAATGGAAAAGAAACTTTGGCTTCAGATCTCTCTTAAGTTTTAGATTTCACAGAGTTTTAGGCACAAGTTCGTAGGATTGCATGACTGCTGAATTTTGTCCTCTCAACAATCCAAGTTATTCTAAGACAATATCTTCAGTGAAGTTCCCTGGAAACACAACCTGAGAAAAGGATTCTTTTGGGAAGGAAAAAAAAGAAGAAAAAAACTATAAGGGAGTGAGAGAGGCAAGAAAAGAGGCAGAGCGAAGATGTGGTTTCAGCTGGAGTCTAGCAGTTTGATCCCATATGAAGTTCCAGAGTACAAGTGATATCACAGCACTATCCCACCTTAAGACAGGAGAACTGGACTTGTATATCATATCATTGGCTGTGGGAACCATAACCTCCCAGCCATTTCCCATTGAGGTTGAGGCTGTTGGCTATGGGAAATTCTTTAGAGAAGAACATAGCCATGAGCCTTTAGCCAACACTCATAACAGGTAAGGGATAGGTGCATCAGTGGGGTAAATGGGATCCAGGCAGGGCACCAACAATGTCTATTTCAGACAGGTAACAAACTAAACTCCTAATCAAAACAACTTCACTTTTGCCTAATCAGCCAATCACAGAAATTTTTCAGCATGGTTAGATGCGTGAGAAACCTTGCAATCCCAATTCCTGGGTTAAGATTTTGCATCAGCGACAGACTCAAATGTTTTGAGTAAAACTGCTATGAACCCTTACAGAGCCACAGAATTTCTTGGGAGGGATTGAAATTGCCTTTGTATTCATAGCTCTAAGGATCCTCTAGGGCAAAGACTGTGTTTTATTTACTGTGGGTACCTGGAGACTATTATTTGGCACATAGTAGATGCTAAATAAATATACTGATGAATCAGATGCTTAAAAATCCCTTACATATGGTGACCAACTCAGTTTGCCCAGAACTGTTCAGTTTTAAAACTAAAAGTCCTACATCCTGGACACCTGTCTCAGTGACAGGCAAACTGGGACAACTGGTCACCCTACCCTTGAGACCTCTCTGCTTCTGCATTATGGCTGCATTCAAATCAGTTAATCCCTTCATCTTTCCTACATGTCTCCCCAAATGGAAACTTTTAAAAATCCTTGGGTAATACACCCATAAGAATGTCTTCAAAATGTCTAATAAATATGTTCCTGCTGCAATTTGAATCATTTTTATTTTTCTTGACTCGAATAGAAATACCACTACAACTACCCCTAAGATTCTGTCATAGGAAATAGTAACCTGTAGTCCTTCTGTTCTTCTTTTTCACCTTCCTTGTCACTCCCCAGGGTAGCCAGTATCCTTCAGTGGGTCTCTGAATGACCCCAAAGCCTTCCTTCAAGCTTAAAAAAAAAAAAAGGCTGACTACCTCTATGGCTCCGGAAACTTTTCTTCTACATCCCCTCTATCAAAATTCATCTGTCCTGTGTCACACACTCTCCTGCCCAGATAGTAATGATTTGGTCCTCAAAATAACATAATGGTTTGATCTAGTCAGAACAGTAGAAAGGTAAGCACTGGGGCAACTTTTTTACTAGCGGGAACCCTTGGCATGTATTAATAATAAAAAAAAAAGGTTAAGGAATAAGTAGTTGAAATGAACAATGAGGTAGGGATTATTGGTTTGCATAACCCAAAAGACAAGGCTGGTTCAGGCCTACCCAATTCTGTTCTTCTCTGCCTTGCCATCTTTCCATTCCAAACTCTCTTCATGGGAGGGGAACTACATCACTGGCAGAGTCAGGCTTCCATCATCCTTGCTCCCCACACTGCCACAGGAATAGAGAGCCCCCCCCCACTTCCAGAATCCATGCAACAAATCCATCTCTCAGGGACTCAGATTGTACTCAGCGGGATATGTGTTTGTCCTGAGCCAGTCACTCTGACTGAAGAGAGCTGGTTCCGCTGACTGGTCAGGTTGGGGTCACTTGCCTCCCTTGTGGCCAATGAAGGGAAGCAGAGAGAAAGAGTGGAAGGATTAGGTGTAGGGCTGACAAAAACTAAGGCTTTGAGAACCTCAACCACCTGGCTCTATAATTCACCTCCCAATAGGGCTTGGCCTCATCACCATCCTTATTCCATCATAATATATTCTGGCTAAGGCCCTGGAGCCTTTTTAGAACCCCTTGGGGCAGGGGCAAAAATGTGCTATTAAGAATAATCATTGCCTGTGATGAATTTAAAAAGCCAAATAAATATCATAGTTAAGTTTTCATGCTCCAAACATGTGGGAAATTTTCCCTAAGAGTGGGAGGTTGTGCTGGAGCAGCCTAGTGAAGTTTACAGGTGTTTTGGCAAAGCTATCCTTAGTGGATGCCAGAAAGACCTGCCCCCTCCCAGCTGCGTTCCCCATTTTTCAGGGCCCTCAGTAGCAACTTCACTCTCTAATTGCCTGGAGTTAGTCATTATGTCTCAGCTGCAAGACTTGGGAATGCCAAGAAACCAGCTCACCCAGAGGCCTTTTGTGTTTTAAGTGTTTAAACCAAAAAAGAAATTTCCTAAAGAAAGTTACCACTTAGATTTACGTGGGCCAACAGGCTCTGGTTTGGAGACATTTCCAGGCAATCCAACTTTGAAATCCCTGGAGTTCACAAAGAAACTCAGAGTAGCAGCATACACAGAAATGAGAATTTATAATCCTTTGCACTTATTCTTGTGTATGGCACAGACTACTAAGTAAGTTGGCCAAATCAGTTTGGGGAATTCAATTCAATTCTATGAACATTAATTGAGCTCTGTTCAGTGAGGATGCTTTCAGCTGCAAATAACAGCTGAAAGAGCCAATTAAAATTGGCTTTAAATAATAAGAATTAATTACCTCACATAACACAAAGTTGGAAAGAGGAAGGTCCAGAAGTTGGTTAATCTAACAGTTAAACAATGCCAGAAATATTGGTTGCCTTTTTTGAGATTCCCATGGAAATATAATTATGATTTCAAAATGGCTACCACAGCTTCAAACATAACATCCTCACACAACAACATCCAAAGGTAGGAATCAAGGTGGGATTTTTCCATGAGTTTCTCTTTCTCTTTTTCTAAAATGGGAAATCTTTTCCACAATTCCTCTCAACAGACTTTCCTTAGATCTCCTATTAGAATTCGATCCCACAGCCATCCCTAAACCAGTAAGACAGGAAAGAGGAATATGAAAGCCATAAATGCTTTAGCCAATGGTGATTCATTCTTAGGTCTGGGCCCACGTTAGGGGTTTCTGGAGCCCCTCACCTCCTGAACAAATGGAGGGATTTGTTGGTAAGGAAGAAAAGGTGAAGCAGTGGCTACAAAGTAGGCAACAAACAGTGTCTTCCCCAGAGCAGCTACCTCTGTGCTCTGCACTGGGCACATGAAGATGGATAAACCACAGCCCCTTTTCTCAAGGAGCCCACAGTGATAGAAGCATTTGCTCAATAATTGCTATTATTTACTATTAATTATATGAATTATTAATAATTGCACTGCTTAATAATAAAATGGGTTTGAAGTGGTAAAGAGCTATGCCAAACTTCATTTTTTAGAAATTTCTATAACAGAGTCTCCCATCCCACATGTTCTTCTTACAATGTGGCTTTAACATTCCTCCTATCAAGAGATGGAATCTACATTCCCACCCTTTGAATCAGGGTGGACATGTGACTCCAGCTGAAGTGGCACCACAGGAGAGCTAAGGCTAAATTTTAAAAGTCAACACAACTGCCACCTGATTCTCTTTGGAGGCTCTCTCTTGGAACCCAAGCACCATGCTGTAAGGAAGTCCAGACTTCCCTATGGAGAAGCCCTGCACCAACCGGCCAGCCATGCTAGTGAGCCATCTAGATCCTCCGGCCCTAGTTGACACACGTAGCTGATGCCATATAAAAGAGAGATGGATTGCTCTATGGCCCCTAGCCAAATCATAAATTTGTGAGCAATGTAAATGATCACTGTTTTCATAAGCCACTAAGTTTTTTTTTTTGGGGGGGGGTTGGGTGTAACAAATTATTGGATCTGAGCCAGTTATAGAACTAAAAAGAAAGGAGTGTCAAAGATGGTATAAATCACCTGCTATCAGAGAACAAAGGAAGGAAAAATAAATGTTTACTGGGGAGAAGAGGGAGAGCAAATACAGAGGGACCAGACACCAGGGAAAAGTGATCAATATTAAGTCTCAGAGGATGGGTAGATTGCAGAAGATGGACAAAAGAAGTGCAAGCAAATTGAATGTGCATTGTGGTTTTGGAAACCATGGAGGATATGGTGGATAGCTGTTGGGTTTGAATCCTTGATGGGGTAGACCTTCCTGATGCTCACCAAGAATTTCTGGATCTCCTCTCCTTCAAGACACATGTCTTCTTAAAGTTAGGTGTGACCATATGACTTCCTTTAGCCAGTTAATTGTCTGGGGAAGTGTCATGAGTCTCTTTTGGTGAAGCATTTAAGAGCCCATATACAATTCTTCATTCTCTTAACTTCAACCAATCCTGAGGCGTCATGTTGAAATGAGGAAATCCTAAGACAGTAGAGTTTCTGTTAGCCTGAGCCCCTGAGTATAATACAGTTTTTCCAGTTTTTTAGAAGCTTCCCTGACCCAGTTTTGAAGTCCTAGCTAGAGGCCAGTCAGTTCCTCTTCTTGAACAGTCAATGAAGTCCAGACCCCCAACCATTCCTTATCAGCCTCTCACACTTCAGGTCACTATACTTCCACCCTAATTCCCCCAGGGCCAAGTTCCAGACAATCGAGGATAGCCTCTACACCCCAGAGTCCATGGAAATTATTCAAATTAGCCAATCATAAGCCTGCTTGCCCTGCCTCACCCTTTCCTTCCCATAGAAACCACAATAAAGTGCTTGCCCATATTTCTCTCTTCATCTGCGTCCATGACCAATCCCAGTGCTTCACCATTTGGCCCTACATGAGGTACTGTGCTCTCCTTCTGGGAGTTATGAGTAAAACAAGACTGTGACAGTCTTTCTGGTTTCTCTCTTGATCTGCATCGAGCCTCACAATATCTTCCATAAGGTTTAACTCAAGTTAAAACATTAAGCTACTATAATAAGCACGGGTTCCCTGCTACTCTGTGTTGGACATGTGGCTGGTGCATCAAGTACAACTTTATTGCTTTAAGCCACTGAGGTTTGAGGTTGTTGTTGACTGTAACATAATCTAATCCATCCCAATTGAGAACTGCCCAATTTCTATTTCCCTTACTCTTGTGACAGCACATCAAATTTTCATTGGGAAACCATCTCTCTCTGACTCCCATGTGGTTAAGGTGTTGACTTCAGTTCCCTGGCTCCAAGAGAAATGTCACCCAAGCCAAGACAATCAGCATAATTCATTTACCTTCAAAAAATATCCCAAATATGACCACTTTCTACCTTCATCAACCTGGTCCATGCCAACTTCATTTCATCACTGGATGACTACCTTTGCCTCTTCTCTGGTTTCCCTAGTCTCTTCTATAGTCTATTGTCAACAGCGTAATCAGAGGGATAAGTTTGAAAAATAATTCACAGCATGTCACTCCTCTGCTCTAAGACCCTCCTAAGACCACCCATCTCACTCAGTAAAAAGCAAAGTCCTTCCAATGGCCAACAAGGTCATACCTGATTTGCCCCCTCTTACTCCTCTGTCCTCTCCTATTTCGTTCTCCCTAGCTTACTCTTTTACTGGCCTCCTTGCTTTTCCACAAATTTTCCAGGCTTGTTTCTGCCTCCGAGCCTTTCTACTAGCCATTTCCTCTGCCTGGAGTGCTCTTCCTCCATATCTATATAGCTCACTCCTTTATCTCCTTCAAATCTTCGTGCAGATGTCACCTTCTCAGTAAAGCCTTCTATGACACTCAATCAAAAATTCAAATCTGCAACTCCTCAGTATTTCCTATCCTTTTTTCTTACCTTATCAATGACCACAGCATAATCTAAAATGCTGTATATTTTAAGAATTTATCTGGCTTCACCAGAATATAAATTCCATGAGAGCAGGAACTGTCATCTATTTTACTCATTAATATATTCCCAGAGTTGAAAATAGTGTTTGACACATAAAAGTTGTTGTAAATATTTTTTAATGAATGACAATGATGAGCTTTGCACAGGGCAGTATCATAGCCAATGAGGTTTATCTGAGGTGCAATTATTGCTGAAGGATGACAAAATGAATGAATGAATTCCATCTCCTTAGTTACAGTTATTAATTCAAGAATGACCCAATTCAGCCTAAAACTTAACTTCAGAGACTGGTTGGAATTATTAGAAATTTGTGACAGAGACTGACAGCTGACAATCAAAAATGTATGCCCTCCTAGAGAATTAATGTCAATCCTTCCCAGACTTTTTCAAAACATAGAATAGGAAGAATCACTTCCAAACACATTTTATGAGCCCAGCATTGCTCTCATAGCAAAGCCAGACAAGGACATACAAGAAAAGAAAATTACGGACCAATAACTCTGATGAACAGAGATGCAAATATTCTCAATAAATACTAGCAAACTGAATTCAAAGCACACTAGAAGGATCATACACGATGATCAAGTGGTTCAACATATGCAAATCAATAAACATGACACACTGCTTTAACAGAATGAAGAATCTCAATAGATGCAGAAAAAGCATTTGAAAAAATTTAATATCCTTTCATGATACAAAATCTCAACAAATTAGGTATAGAATGAATATACCTCAACACAATAAACAAGGAGTTCAAAGATCTACACGCTGAAAACCATAAAAACATTGGTGAAAAAAACTGAAGAGGATAGCAATAAATGGAAGGATATTCTATGCTCACGGTTTGGAAGAATTAATATTGTTATAATGTTCATACAAACCAAGGCAATCTACAAATTCAATGCTATCCCTAACAAAATCCCAATGGCATTTTCACAGAAATAGAAAAAGTCATAAAATTTGTATGAGAACATAAAAGGCCTCAAATATCCAAAGCAATCTTGAGCTGAAAGAATAAATCTAGAGTCATCACTCTTCCTGACTTCAAACTAGAATACAAAGCTATGGTATTCAAAATGGTATTGTATTGGCATAAAAACAAACACATAGGTCAATGGAACAGAAATAAACCCACACATATATGGTCAACTAATCTTTGACAAGAGCACCAAGAATACACAGTGGGAAGAGAATAATCTCTTCAATTATTGGTGTTAGAAAAACTCGACATCCACATGCAAAAGAATGAAATCAGACCCTTATCTTACACCATACACAAAAACTAACTTGAAATGGATTAATAACTTAAATATAAGGCCTGAAACCATAAAACTCCTAGAAAAAAAACATTGATATTAGTCTTGGCAATGATTTTTTGGATACCATGACACCAAAAGCACAGGCAACAAAAGCAAAAATAAACAAATGGAACTACATTAAAGTAAAAAGCTGTGCACAGCAAAGGAAACATTCAACAAAATGAGAAGACAATCTATGGAAGAGGAGAAAATATTTGCAAACTATGTATCTGATAAGGGATTAATGTCTAAAATATATAAAAATCCCTACAACTTGATAGCAAGAAAAATAAAAACAAAAATATATAACCCAACTTTAAAATGGGCAAAGGGGGGTGACTGGGTGGCTCAGTCGTTAAGTGTCTGCCTTCAGCTCAGGTCATGATCCCGGGGGGTCCTGGGATCGAGCCCCGCATCGGGCTCCCTGCTCTGCGAGAAGACTGCTTCTCCCTCTCCCACTCCCCCTGCTTGTGTTCCCTCTCTCTTTGTGTCTCTCTCTGTCAAATAAATAAATAAAATCTTAATAAATAAATAAATAAATAAATAAATAAAATGGGCAAAGGATCTGAATATATTTTTTTCCAAAAAGACATGAAAATGGCCAACAGGTATATTAAAAGTTGCTCAACTCCATTCATCGTCAGGGACATGCAAATCAAAACCAAAATGAGGTATCACCTCACACCTATTAGGATGTCTATTATCAAAAAGAGAGGAGGTAACAAGTATTGGTAAGAGTGTGCTGGGGGGGGGTGCTCGTGGTAACCAGGAACACCTGTGTACGACCGTCATGTGAAAGAAAAATAAGTTCTTGTTGTGCTAAGACAATAAATTGTAGGGGCTTGCTTGTTACAGTAGCTAGCATGATGCTAATACTGAAGAAGCAGTTTTGATTTTTCCGGCTGCTAAGAGGACAGGTTGCAAGCCCAGGGGTATTAGTGCTACTGCATGGGAAGAATCTGCCTGAACTAACTGCTCCCAGAGGAGAGCAGATCTGAGAAAACACCAGATTCACAAGGACATCATTTGAGCCCCTGAATAAAGCTAGTTCTGCCAATAAACTTTTTCCAAAAACCCAGCCAGTAAATTCTCTCTTGCTCAAGCAGGTTTGAGCTGACTTTTCTGTTGCTCAGAAAACTCCCAAGACAGAAAGTCTTGACTGATAGCAAATGGGTGGAGGAAAGTGGGGGCGGGGGGGAAAGGAGCCAAAAGGAGTTTGAGTCAAGATCACCCCACCCAAAGACTTTGGAACTTAGAACCATTCACTTAAGTGAAGAGGACAGGAGATGGGGATCTGAGAATCTGCAACATCTTGCTACATAACTAGCAATAGCCAGCGTTATTTTCCAAAGGTGTAACCCACATCAAAACTGGGATTTCTTTCTTGCCTAGAAGCAGTTTGTGGCTCCATCCATGTACTGTTCTGGATCTAACCTGCAATTCTACAGCAGTAATCTCTACAATTTTCCCTTAAGATTAGGAATTTTCAAACTTTTCAAAGACAGCAAGAAAATTGAGGTCAAATTTTCTTCAAGCAGTAGGCATCTGGAATATATTGGCAATGTCACTGTAGAGCAAGTACTCTCTCATGATCTATCAGTGCTTCAGGTCAATCACCTTCCTGCTAGCTACTATGGACCCCAGTATTCCAACCATCTAGAGAACAGCTCACAGCTATTTAAAGTCCTAGAATGTTAAAACTGAAGGAAGCTTACTACAGTGTGAAGTTGATTATATTTTTGACCTCGCTGTGCTTCAATGCCCTCATAAAGAAAATGAATATTTAAAGGGTTATTGTAAAGAGTATATGGCATATTAGATAAAGCACCTAGAAATGTGCCTTACATAAGTGATCAATAAATGTTAGCTATTTTCTTCCCACAAATATTGATTGAGTACATACTCTATTTCAGGCTCTGGTTCTGTGCTATATCCTGGGGATACAATAGTGTGCAGAGAGGTTTCCTGCCTTTGAGGACAGAATAATCTAAAGAAAAGGAATGAGAAAATAATTATGCAGATAACCACTAAGTTACAACCGTAATAAATGCTGCCATGGATCGTATAGCAGAGAGTAAGCAGACATGGTCCGTGGCCTGCTCACGTCCCATCGGCCCCCCAGAAGTCAGACGGCTGTGGATATGAATTCCCACCTGGGGGACAATCAAACTTTGCTGGACTTCTTCTTGCCTATTTTAAAATTTAATGTTGTTTTTAACTTGAATCACACAGAGCAAATTAAAGTGGGTACAGGCAGAATCTTTTGCAGAGCTCAAGACCTCCAAGGAGTCCTAACACGGCAGAGAGACAGGAGAGTCCTCTTTTAATAAGGGATAGTCCAAATTATTTTACTGTCAGAAAAATGGCTTGACATAACTGGTTATTTAATGGACATTTAAAAATCTTAAGAAATGTAAATTTCTGTTCTAGAAGTACATTAAAATGGAAGCTTGCTACACTCTTCAGCGGACAGATAGATGCAAGAAAAACGCAAAATTTATCCTAAGGAGCTCTTTCTAGGGCCTGCTTGTTCTTTAAGGCTCTAAATACACAAGTGAGTGCTTATTCCTTGGGAAATCTTTGTGCATGTTCGTTGATGGAAAAGATTATGAAAGCAGATTAGACAAGGAGACTAAATGCAGGCAAAAATTTTCCCCCCAAATTGTTTTACATTTTATAGCATTAGACTCAAGGAGAGTAATAGTCATTATATCTTCATTTCTTATGGGACAATCCAGTTCAACTAATTATCATTAAGGTTTAACTGGAAATTCAATACATTATGCAAATGTCCCATTTATGTATTATCATGTCAAGTGGGTCCTGAAATGTAGCTGTAGTTCAAAGGAGTAGGAAGATACCCTGGTTCTCTTCTGGAGACACTTCAGAAGCAATGAGCAGCACTCCACAGCCCAGGCACAGGAGTAGAAATCTTGCAGCCAGCTACGGTCTTGTCACAACGGCTCTCTTGCAGAGCAAAGGTGCTACACGAGAGGGATTCTCAATTCCCTCCTTTCTAAGAAAATGGAGGTACAACTGCTGGTTGCTTCTGAAGAGCAGCATGACTTTTCGTGTGGCTTGTCAGGAACAAATATGTAAGGCAGGCCAGCCAGTCACACTGCAGGATAGAGAAATAGGAGCCCCACCAGGAGAGGGACAGGGCCAGGGTACAGTGAGGGATTCTAGGAAATGAACCATATTTAGCAACAGAGGGAATGAGAGATGAGGTCCCTATTGCCCCCTCCCCTAATGCGACCCTACACATATCCTAGACTACCTTGACTCACTGTGCATGCAATAGGCCAGGCCTTTGTTCATGCCATGCCCACTGCCTGGAATGCCCTTCTATTATCTCTCCTTGCAAACTCCAAACTACTGGCTATGAGAACCTGCACAAGTCATTTAACCTCTAATAGGAGTGACTGTAGTAACTAATCAACTGGGTTAATAAGAGGATTAAATACAATATTGTATTTAAGTACCTATCACATTGCCTAGAGTACACTAAATAATAAAAATAATTAAAACTTACAGAGTGCTTACTCTGTGCCAAGCCCTGTCCAAAGGGCTTCATGTTATTAATTTATTTAATATCAAATCACTAATCATCAGGGAAATGCAAATCAAAACCACAATGTGATATCACCTCACACCTACTAGGTTGTCTATTATCAAAAAGAAATGGAAAAATGGGGCATCTGGGTGGCTGAGTCCGTTACATGTCTGCCTTCAGCTCAGGTCACGATCCCAGGGTGCGGGGATGGAGCCCCGCGTCGGCCTCCCTGCTCAGCGGAGAGCCTGCTTCTCCCTCTCTCCCCTGCTCGTGCTCTACCTTTCACTCTCTCTCTCTGTCTCTCAAATAAATAAATAAAATCTTTAAGAAAAAAAAAGAAAGAAATAGAAAAATGTTCTCGGTAGAGGGAAACCATATGCGAACGTCCTGCGGCGGGACAAATCAGTATGTATAGAAAGGACTAAGAAGGCCGCCGGGGAGGAACACAGAGACAAGAAGGAGCACAGCAAACCGCGTATTCTGAGAGTGAGGCAGGGACCAGACACACAGGACCTCTCGAGCTATGTGAAGGAGTTTCATCTCCCCAAATCAGTCATGAGCTTTATTCGGTCTTAGTTTCGAGGGGCTGGTCCCTAACACTTAGCCCATTCCATTTCTGTTAGAAACTTCTTGTTCACGTTGGGTTAGAATCATGTTTCCTTTGGCTTCTAGCTGTAGGTTCTGTCCCCTGAAGCCCACAGAGAAAACTTACTGCTTGCACTGTTCTCTCTCCAGATCACATTTCCTCTAACCTTCCTGCTCCTAAGTTTAACCCATCCTCATATGACCAGGGTTCAAGATCATTTTCCATCACTGTTACTGTCTTTGGGAAACATTCTAGTGGGTCACTGTCCTTCCTCAAATGTGATGCTCTGAACCAAACACTGGAGTTGGGCCAGGTAGATAAAGATTTTCACCTCCCTTGTTTAGGACGCTTAGCTTCTCTTGATGGAAGTCTCCATTTGAATGCCACCTCCAGTCTGCTGATTCATAATAAGCTCAAAGACAACTAAGACCTTTAATCCATTTCTTGTAAGCTCTCTTAAACCAGGTGTTACTCATCCAATATGTACGTAGGCATTTATTTTTAATTTATACTTTGTTTATTTCGGAAATGACTGTCAGCCCAGAAATGAAAAAAAGTATACATCCACACAGTTAAAGATCCAAGGGAGAGCAGAAACATTACATTTTCAAAGGAGTTTTTCTGAGTTTAAGGGCAGGTATGTATATGTTCCCCCATTCAGTTTCATCCTATTGATTTAGGACTCTTGGCGCTGTTTTTCCAAATCTCTTTCTCTTTTTCGAGACGTAAGCCACTCTCAGCAAAGAATCATCTGCCAATTTGCTGTTGATCACCCTTCTTACCTAGCTCTTCATTCTTTAGGTCAGAAATCTCAGTTCCATCATTTACTAGCTGTGTGACCTTCAACTGGTTAATTAACCTTTCTGTACCCCCATTGTTCTCAACAGCATAATTGTGCCCGCTTCATAGAGATGTTGTGAGGATTAAATAAAGAAACTGATGAGGTTTTTCCGTGCTTTCTTTCCCCTCTTGCTAGCTAGATGAAAGGATTCTGAGCCTAAGGGAGGGTGAGACCCTGAATCTCTCCATGGAGAAGAGCTACTCACCAGTCAGAAACACCTGCATCCAACTGTCATGGGAGAGAAAACTAAGCTCTCACTGTGCTAAGATAGTTATAGGGGGTTGCTTGCCTCCACTGTCCGTTCTTCCCAAGTTGAGGAGGCACTACCTGCTGTTTTGTTAATGCAGGGGCAGACAGGGCTGCATTGATACTGGACCTATTTGTCCCCAGGTCCACTGCATCACAGCAAAGCCTGCAGGATGTGGTTTCCAGGTGCCCCCTCAACTTGTTTCCTGTGGTTTTGGCCAATGGGAAGCACCTGGCAAGAGAATGAAAGGCAGGAAGAGAGAACGGCCAGGCTTAATTTCTCCCGCGCACCTGTGGTAGAGTTTATATCTCCTTCCTGCAGACACGCCCACTCAGTCCCACCAGCTTCCTGGAGTGACCCAGGCCCTGGGCTCCAGGTGTACTATCTCTTGCCTTTGCCCCTCAAGCTGTGGAATGCTAGGGGCTTCCCACTGTTCTGATCTCTGGTGGCCTCACTGTCCCCTGCTTGGCAATCAGTCCTTCTGTCACCTAGGCATCCAACCGTCTCCATGAAAGAGCTTCTATATGAAATATTCAAGTGATTTCTGTCCTCTGGCCAAATCAATACCCCCCCCCAAAAAAAAGGAATCATCACTCTTCACACCATGATTGACATATTTACTAATAATGAGCTTTGATGACTTTCTGTTTCATCTCTGATTCAGTAAATGGCACATGCATCTCAGAGAGTGAACATTCTTGTTCCTTGTGAGTTTTTGGCTGGGAGTGTGGGGTGTGTTTTTTGTTTTATTTTAGCCAGACACAAGGAGGCAGATTTTAAAATCCTCTGCCTCCCCTGATCCCAATGCAATATTGGGACCCTGTAAGATCCTCCTAACTTGTCTTGCTCTTCCTCCTCTTGGCTCCTCAATAATCTGTTTTCAGCAAACAGCCAGAAAGAGCCTTTTAAAAATGGAGAAGTCTGATCATGTCACTCCTCTACGGAAGCCTGCTAATGGTTTCCCTTTGCACTTGGAATAAAATCCAAACAGCTCATGGGGCACCTGGGTGGCTCTGTCCATTAAGCATCAGACTCTTGATTTTGGCTCAGTCCATGATCTCAGGGTGGTGAGATCGAGCCCCGAGTTGGGCTCCACACTGAGCATGGAGACTAATTGGGATGCTCTCTCCCTCTCCCCCTGCTTTTCCCTCACTCACATGCATGCTCTCTCTAGCTCTCAAAATATAAATAAATAAAATAAAATGTCATTTAAAATCCAAACAGCTCACCATGGTTGGCATGGCCCTATGGCATCTGTAGCTTGCCTGCTCCCCATCCAGATCTCCTACCTCTTCTGCTCCCTGGCCTGTTCGGCTTCTAGCACGTTGCTTGCTCCTGGTCTCAGTCTCAGAACTTAGCATAACTCTCTTCCCTTGTCGTTCAAATTAACTTAAATTACCTCCCTACCCCTTAGTTATTTCTATCTCTTCAACCTGTTTTTTTTCTCATAGAAGTGCTAATTAACCAAAAATAGCTGGTTCATTTATCTGATTGCTTATATGAGAGCACAGCCACAATGATCCTATTCCCCCGCTGTATCCCCAGCATTCAGGAAATTCAAAATACATAGAGATTTATTGAATAAATGATCCAATCTCGGTTTCTCAGATGAGGGAACTGAAGCCCACAAATATTCATTGACATGCAGAGGACCTCCCGACTGAAGATCTGATGTTATATCTTTTTGGCCCCTCTGCCATGCTGGTCCAAACACATCCAGCTTCCATCCTAGAACTTCTAATGCTATATGGCCAACACTTTACCCAGTTTAGACAAAAGATCACCCCACCCTTGGACTCTTCTGTGGCATATTTGTTTAATAGCACAGCTGCCTCTTAGCATTCCACATCTCAATAAACTTTGGCTTCATGAAAACCAAATAAACAACCACTATTAATTCCACATTGAATTTCGTTATAAATATACTCATTGTTGAAATGTGATTTTTCCCGGTTTATAGATCCCCATATAAATGAATATATGTTTGCATCTATACATGAATGTTTAAATAACACCTCCTGAGGAGGGGTGGAGCAAGATGGCGGAGGAGTAGGAGACCTGGATTTCGTCTGGTCTCAGGAATTCAGCTGAATAGGGATCAAACCATTCTGAACACCTACGAACTCAACAGGAGATCGAAGAAGAGAGTAGCAACAACTCTCTGAACAGAGAAGCGACCACTTTCTGGAAGGTAGGACGTGCAGAGAAGTGAATCCGAGGTGATATTCGGGAGGATAGACGGCAGGGGAGGGGGCCTCCGTCGGCCGCTTCTGGCAAGTGACAGAGCCGCGGAGCACAAAATCGGAACTTTTAGAAGTCGGCTCCACTGAGGGACGCGGCTCCAGTGGCTAAGCGGGGGGTGGAACCCTCGCGGGACAGTGTGGTCTCAGGACCCTCGGGGTCACAGAAAGACCAGGGGTGCCTGAGTGTGGCAGAGCTCCCAGGTATCGGAGCGGGGAAGCCGGCTGAAGAGACGGAGCCGAGACGCGGGCTCTCAGCTCGGGGTTGCCATAAACTGTGATCCGTGGCACAGTCGGGCCACTGCTCCTGCAGCAGGGACCCAACAAGCGGCAGAGCTGGGGAGACTCCCCTTCCTCCCCCGGGAGGAGCGGCGCGGGAGCGCACCACAGGGATCTGCTGGGTTTGGAGACTCCACACGGGGTCGGGAGCCAGACATAGAAATGCTCAGTCACAGGCCGGGTGAGCACGGAGTGCGGCCAGAGACCAGGGAGATGGGAGTGACTGCTTTTCTCTGGGGGCGCACTGAGGAGCGGGGCCTCGAGTTCTCAGCTCCTCCGGGCGGAGATTGGGAGGCCACCATTTTCACCCTGGTCCTCCAAAGCTGTACTGAGAGCTTGCAGGGAACAAAAGCTCCTGAGAGCAAACCCGAGCAGATAACTTAGCCCAGACCGACAAGGGCGGGGCAATTCCGCCTCCATCAAAGACACTTGGGAACCACGGCAACAGGCCCCTCCCCCAGAAGATCAGCACGAACAGCCAGCAAGCCAAGACCAAGTTTATGGATAAAGGAGAACGGGAGAACTCCAGCGCTAGGGAAATACTGCACATAGAATTCATGGCTTTTTTACCATGATTCATTAGTTTTTCAAAGTTAATTTTTTAACTGTTTTTTTCTTTTTTTTTAATTTTTCTTTTTCCCTTTTTCAACCAACATCTTATCAATCCCTTGTTTAAAAAAACAATTTTTATTTTTCATTTTTAGAGTCATATTTTATCCCTTCATAGTAGTTACCCCTATTTTTGGCATATATATATAAGTTGTTCTCTCTTTAAAATTTTGAGATACAGTTTCTTCTAAGAGATCAAAATATACCCTAAATCACTAGTGTATGGCTTTGTTCTAGTCTCCTGCCTGATCAAATTCTCTCCCTTTTTTTTCTTTTCTTTTTTTTTAAATCTTCTCTCTTTTTTCAAACAACTTTTTATCTTATCAATTCCTTTTATAAAATCTTTTATGATTTTCATCTTTACATCTTTACATCTTCCATCCCTTCATTGTATCAACCCTTATTTTGTACATATATAAGTCTTTCTTCTTTTAAAATTTTAGGAGGCTCTTTCTTCTAACAGACCAAAATACACCCAAAATCTAGTGTGTGGCACTGATCTATGCACTAGCCTGATCATATTTGATCATATTCTGTTTTTTTTGTTTTGTTCTCTTTTAGTTTGTTTTTATCTTTTTTCTTTTTTTTTTCTTCTCTTTCTTTTTTCTTTCTTTCCCTTTCTTTTCCCCTAGTTTCAGGTCTTTTCTGATTTGTATAGAGTATACTTGCTGGGGATGCTGTTACCCTGTTAGCATTTTGTTCTCTCATCCATCTATTCTCCTCTGGACAAAATGACAAGACGAAAAAAATCACCTCAGCAAAAACAACAAGAAGTAATACCGTCTGCCAGAGACCTACTCAATATGGAAATTAGTATGATGTCGGACCTAGAGTTCAGAATCATGATTTTAAAGATACTAGCTGGGCTTGAAAAAAGCATGGAAGTTATTAGAGAAACCCTTTCTGCAGAAATGAACTAAAATCTAACCAAGTCGAAATCAAAAAGGCTATTAATGAGGTGCAAACAAAAATGAGGGCACTAACTGCTAGGATAAATGAGGCAGAAGAGAGAATCAGCGATATAGAAGACCAAATGATGGAAAATAAAGAGGCTGAGAAAAAGAGAGAGAAACAACTACTGGATCACGAGGGCAGAATTCGAGAGATAAGCGATAAGATAAGACAAACATTAGAATAATTGGGATCCCAGAAGAAGAAGAAAAAGAGAGAGGGGCAAAAGGTATATTGGAGCAAATTATAGCAGAGAACTTCCGTAATGTGGGGAAGGAAACAGGCATCAAAATCCAGGAGGCACAGAGAACCCCTCTCAAAATCAATAAAAAAAAGTCAACACCTGACATCTAATAGTAAAACTTACGAGTCTCAGAGACAAAGAGAAAATCCTGAAAGCAGCTCGGGAGAAGAGATATGTAACCTACAATGGTAGAAACATTAGATTGGCAACAGACCTATCCACAGACACCTGGCAGGCCAGAAAGGACTGGCATGATATCTTCAGAGCACTAAACGAGAAAAATGTGCAGCCAAGAATACTATATCCAGCTAGGCTGTCACTGAAAATAGAAGGAGACATAAAAAGCTTCCAGGACAAACAAAAACTAAAGGAATTTGCAAACACAAAACCAGCCCTACAAGAAATATTGAAAGGGGTCCTCTAAGCAAAGAGAGAGCCTAAAAGTAACATAGACCAGAAAGGAACACAGACAATATACAGTAACAGTCACCTTACAGGCAATACAATGGTACTAAATTCATACCTTTCAATAGTTCCCCTGAATGTAAATGGGCTCAATGCCCCAATCAAAAGACACAGGCTATCAGATTGGAATAAAAAACAAGACCCATCAATATGCTATCTGCAAGAGAATCATTTTAGACCCAAAGACGCCCCGAGATTGAAAGTGAGGGGGTGGAAACCCATTTACCATGCTAATGGACACCAAAAGAAAGCTGGGGTGGCAATCCTTATATCAGACAAATTAGATTTTAAAACAAAGACTGTAATAAGAGATGAAGAAGGACACCATATCCTACTTAAAGGGTCTATCCAACAAGAAGATCTAACAGTTGTAAATATCTATGCCCCTAACATGGCAGCAGCCAATTATATAAGGCAATTAATAACAAAAGCAAAGAAACACATTGACAACAATACAATAATAGTGGGGGACTTTAACACCCCCCTGACTGAAATGGACAGATCATCTAAGCAAAAGATCAACAAGGAAATAAAGACTTTAAATGACACACTGGACCAAATGGACTTCACAGACATATTCAGAACTTTCCATCCCAAGGCAACGGAATACATATTCTTCTCTAGTGCCCATGGAACATTCTGCAGAATAGATCACATCCTAGGTCACAAATCAGGTCTCAACCAGTACCAAAAGATTGGGATTATTCCCTGCATATTTTCAAACCACAGTGCTTTGAAACTAGAACTCAATCACAACAGGAAAGTCGGAAAGAGCTCAAATACATGGAGGCTAAAGAGCATCCTACTAAAGAATGAATGGGTCAACCAGGAAATTAAAGAAGAATTTAAAAAATTCATGGAAACCAATGAAAATGAAAACACAACTGTTCAAAACCTTTGGGATACAGCAAAGGCAGTCCTAAGAGGAAAGTATATAGCCATTCAAGCCTTTCCAAAGAAACAAGAAAGGTCTCAAATACACAACCTAACCCTACACCTAAAGGAGCTAGAGAAAAAACAGCACATAAAGCCTAAACCCAGCAGGAGAAGAGAAATTATAAAGATCAGAGCAGAAATCAATGAACTAGAAACCAAAAGAACTGTACAACAGATCACTGAAACTAGGAGCTGGTTCTTTGAAAGAATTAACAAGATGGATAAACCCCCTGGCCAGACTTATCAAAAAGAAAAGAGAAAGGACCCAAATCAACAAAATCATGAATGAAAGAGGAGAGATCACGACCAACACCAAAGAAATACAACCAATTATAAGAACATATTATGAGCAACTCTATGCCAGCAAATTAGATAACCTGGAAGAAATGGATGCATTCCTAGAGATGTATCATCTACCAAAACTGAACCAGGAAGAAATAGAAAACCTGAACAGACCTATAACCACTAAGAAAATTGAAGCAGTCATCAAAAGCCTCCCAACAAACAAAAGCCCAGGGCCAGATGGCTTCCCAGGGGAATTCTATCAAACATTTAAAGAAGAATTAATACCTATTCTCCTGAAACTGTTCCAAAAAATAGAAATGGAAGGAAAACTTCCAAACTCATTTTATGAGGCCACCATTACCTTGATCCCAAAACCAGACAAAGACCCCATCAAAAAGGAGAATTACAGACCAATATCCTTGATGAACATGGATGCAGAAATTCTCACCAAAATACTAGCCAATAGGATCCAACAGTACATTAAAGGATTATTCACCATGACCAAGTGGGATTTATCCCTGGGCTGCAAGGTTGGTTCAACATCCACAAATCAATCAACATGATACAATACATTAACAAAGAAAGAACAGGAATCATATGATCCTCTCAATAGATGCAGAAAAAGCATTGGACAAAGTACAGCAGCCTTTCTTGATCAAAACTCTTCAGAGGATAGGGATAGAGGGTACATACCTCAATATCATAAAAGCCATCTATGAAAAACCTACAGCGAATATCATTCTCAATGGGGAAAAGCTGAGAACTTTTCCCCTCAGGTCAGGAACGCGGCAGGGATGTCCACTCTCACCACTGCTATTCAACATAGTATTAGAAGTCCTAGCCACAGCAATCAGACAACAAAAAGAAATCAAAGGCATCCAAATCGGCAAAGAGGAAGTCAAACTCTCAGTCTTGGCAGATGATATGATACTGTATGTGGAAAACCCAAAAGACTCCACCCCAAAACTGCTAGAACGCATACAGGAATTCAGTAAAGTAGCAGAATATAAAATCAATGCACAGAAATCAGTGGCATTCCTATACACCAACAACAACACAGAAGAGAGACAAATCAAGGAGTCGATCCCATTTACAACTGCACCCAAAACCATAAGATACCTAGGAATAAATTTAACCAAAGAAGCAAAGGATCTGTACCCAGAAAACTATAAAATACTCAGGAAAGAAATTGAGGAAGACACAAAGAAATGGAAAAATGTTCCATGCTCATGGATTGGAAGAAGAAACATGGTGAAGATGTCAATACTACCTAGAGCAACCTACACATTCAATGCAATCCCCATCAAAATACCATCCACTTTTTTCAAAGAAATGGAACAAAGAATCCTAAAATTTGTATGGAACCAGAAGAGACTCCGAATAGCCAGAGGAATATTGAAAAAGAAAAGCAAAGCTGGCGGCATCACAATGTTGGACTTGCAACTGTATGACAAAGCTGTCATCATCAAGACAGTATGGTACTGGCACAAAAACAGACACATAGATCAATGGAACAGAATAGAGAGCCCAGAAATGGACCCTCAACTCTATGGTCAACTCATCTTTGACAAAGCAGGAAAGAATGTCCAATGGAATAAAGACAGTCTCTTCAACAAATGGTGTTGGGAAAATTGGACAGCCACATGCAGAAGAATGAAACTGAACCATTTCCTTACACCACACACAAAAATAGACTCCAAATGGTTGAAAGACCTAAACGTGAGACAGGAGTCCATCAAAATCCTAAGGGAGAACACAGGCAGCAACCTCTTCGACCTCAGCCGCAGCAACGTCTTCCTAGAAACATCGCCAAAGGCAAGGGAAGCAAGGGCAAAAATGAACTATTGGGATTTCATCAAGATAAATAGCTTTTGCACAGCAAAAGAAACAGTTCACAAAACCAAAAGACAACTGACATAATGGGTGAAAATAGTTGCAAATGACATATCAGATAAAGGGCTAGTATCCAAAATCTAGAAAGAACTTATCCAACTCAACACCCAAAGAACAAATAATCCAATCAGGAAATGGGCAGAAGACATGAATAGACATTTTTCCAAAGAAGACATCCAAATGGCCAACAGACACATGAAAAAGTGCTCAACATCGCTCGGCATCAGGGAAATCCAAATCAAAACCTCAAGGAGATACCACCTCACCAGTCAGAATGGCTAAAATTAACAAGTCAGGAAACGACAGATGTTGGCAGGGATGCGGAGAAAGGGGAACCCTCCTACACTGTTGGTGGGAATGCAAGCTGGTGCAACCCCTCTGGAAAACAGTATGGAGTTTCCTCAAACAGTTGAAAATAGAGCTACCATATGATCCAGCAATTGCACTACTGGGTATTTACCACAAAGATACAAATGTAGGGATCCGAAGGGGTACGTGCACCCCAATGTTTATAGCAGCAATGTCCACAATAGCCAAACTGTGGAAAGAGCCAAGATGTCCCTCGACAGATGAATGGATAAAGAAGAGGTGGTATATATACACAATGGAATATTATACAGCCATCAAAAGGAATGAGATCTTGCCATTTGCAATGACATGGATGGAACTGGAGGGTGTTATGCTGAGTGAAATAAGTCAATCAGAGAAAGACATGTATCATATGACCTCACTGATATGAGGAATTCTTAATCTCAGGAAACAAATTGAGGGTTGCAAGAGTGGGGGTGGGGTGGGAGGGATGGGGTGGCTGGGTGACAGACATTGGGTAGGGTATGTGCTATGGTGAGTGCTGTGAATTGTGCAAGACTGTTGAATCACAGATCTGCACCTCTGAAACAAATAATGCAATATCTGTTAAGAAAAAAAAAAGAAGTTAGCAGGAGGGGAAGAATGAAGGGGAGTGAGTCGGAGGGGGAGACGAACCATGAGAGACGATGGACTCTGAAAAAGAAACTGAGGGTTCTAGAGGGGAGGGGGGGATGGGTTAGCCTGGTGATGGGTATTAAAGAGGGCACATTCTGCATGGAGCACTGGGTGTTAGGAACAAACAATGAATCATGGAACACTACATCAAAAACTAATGATGTAATGTATGGTGATTAATATAACAATAAAAAATTTAAAAAAACTAATGATGTAAAGTATGGTTACTAACATAACAAAATTAAATTTAAAAAAATTCTTAAAAAATAAATAAATAAATAAATAATAAATAAATAATACCTCCTTCTCCTACTGTCTTTCACTTTCCCTTGGCAATTGGCTCCTGAACTTTTACCTGGCTGAAAGATCCACCATGGTACTATGTTATTTCAAAGGAGGTTCATGTTATAGTTTAATACTAAAAATAAAAACCAGAAATGTTCAGCTGGCTCAGGGATCCTACCCACCTCAGCTGAGCTTCAAACTCACACCAAGAATCTGAAAGTCTGAAAGAACACCCAGCCTATTTTTTAGCGAGCGCAGCAAATGGAAAGCGGTGTACCATACCCATGCTGGCAGCCAGAACAACAGAGAAAAGTGCTATCATATTTCATCTGCCAAAGGTGAAGAGAAAGGATTGGATGTGGACTTCAAGATCAAGTCCTGCTTTGGGGACTGAATTCTGAAGACATTCTTCAGGGCAACTAGGAGAAATGTCTCAGGTAATCATATTTTCCCAGATTGAAAATTAGGACACACAAGTATATGAAATAAATTCCCTTTTTTTGTTGGTTTTTTGTTGGTTTTTTGTTTGTTTGTTTGTTTGGATGTGTGCAAATACAGGTGGGTGTGGGTGTGTATGTAAGTGTGTCTGTGTGTGTGTGTGTGTGTGTTTATTGATTCTGCGTATATGAAGAAGCCAGTCAAATTTAGAATAAACTTCAAATGCTGGATTTTTCAGGATCCCGGGATGGGTTGGTTGCAGTTATCAAACTGGAGAGATTTTAAAACACTATTGTCTCAAAAAATGCTATATGTAACATGTACTGTTATGTCTAACTTTTCTTCAGTTTCTAAAAGAGACAAAATACTTTCCATTTCTTGCAAAACAAAACTTGCAATAGTTCAGCTTGCCTATAAACTAGATTGGAACATTCTTAGGTCAAAATTCAGGGTTCTTTCAATTTTATACATCTAATTTTACCCCAACTGTATTAGTCAACATAGGCTAGGCTTTTGCTTCAGTAACAAATAACCCCTAAATCACAGCCTCTTAACTTGACAAAGGGGTATTTCTTGCTTAAGCTACATATCCATCAGAGACCTGGATCTGCTCCAAAAAGTTACTCAGGGACGCAAGCCAACAAAGGCTTCATGATCCTATAATGGTACATCTAGAACACAAATCTACTCTGTGGATCACCCATGCAGGAGAAGAGAAGCTGGAGAATTATGGATAGGTTATTCAGTGCCTGAGTCCAGAAGATATACATGTACCTCCTGCTCACATTTGTTTGGCCTGAATTAGTCACGTGGCCTCACCTAACTGCATGGAGGCCTGGGGAATGGAAAGGAACAAATGCAATTTTGGGTGACCACAGTTGGTTCTGCCACACAAACCCTCCAGCCCTCAAGAAGAATTGACCAAGGGCCCCTCAGAATCAGACAGACCTAGTTGCCAGTTCCTCTACTTAATTACTTGCATGTCTAGTGGCAATTTATTTAACTTCTCTAAAGCACAGTTTCTTTGTGTATAAAATGGCAATACTACTAATAATAATACATATGTTATCAGGTTTTTGTTAGAACTAAGTGAGCAGATTCATGTAAAGTACTCAGAACAGCGTATAATACACAGTAAATCCTCAATACATGGTATTTATATTATTGAGGAGGATAAGAAGGACATCCAATTCCACAATTCTTAAGGTGCCTTAAAGAATCTGTTGCCCCAGGTCTTTCTCATCTCCATATCCACAGGGCAGGATAGTGTCTGGCCTATAATGGATGGTCAGAAATTTTAAACAAATGTTGAGTTAGCTGCCACCTCAATACTTCTCGATCCTTCTCCCCTGTAACCCACAGCTCTCACTACCGCTTGTCTCCTCAACCCGAATGCCCTGCTCATGTCCAGCTGCCTTTGCAATAGTATCCATCCTTTAAGCCCACCACCACCACCACCACAAAGCTTTGTCACGCCTTACTGGTCCACAAGCACCCATTTCTCCTGCCTCCTTCCTCTCAATTTCTACTTCTCTTCTGTGGTCATTTCACATGCAACACTTTGATCTTCCTGTTAACAAGACTGTTCATCTCTTCGAGTAGGGACTGTCTACTTTGTACTCCCAGCGATAATTCATAACAATGATAAAATACTATTATTTTGCTTATCTACCAGCCAGTTTCTGTACAATAGCATTTCTCAAACTTTAGCATGCCTCAAGGTCACCTAGAGTAAAACACAGATCACTTTTGTTAAATCACAGATCATCGGGCTCTGACTCCATAGATCTTCCATAGAGCCCAAGCATTTGCATTGCTAACAGGTTCCCAGTTCACGTGATACTGGTGGCCCAGGAACCACACTTTGAGAGCTCCTGTTACACAAGGTGTTTTTTATCTGTCATTGTGTTTAATCCTCATCGCCATCCTTTGAGGTCGACAGAGCTTCCTCGTGTATCTAACCAATGACACCGAGGCTCCCGGAGCTGAAAACTCTTGCCCAAGTCTACCTTTCCAGTAAGTGGCAGATTTGAGACTGTGACTCAGCACTGGCTAAGCCTCTGCTCTTCACCACCAGCATGATGGTGGATATTGATTCTGTCATGATATACAACAGTTCATTACTTACTGCAAGAAAGGTCCACTTTCCCTTTGCCTTTAAATTTTCATCAAATTTGAAAACCCAGAGCCCAGGAACATTAAGGTATTTTTTGCTCTTAAAGAAGTTTGCTCCAGCTCAAGATAAAGATGAATCCTTCGTGGTAACTGCAGCCCTAAATCAGAAGCATAATAATAGCAACAGATAGAAGAACAACGAAATGAGAGCCACAGCCGCCTCACAGGGCAGCTGACTGAGGATCCTTTTCCACTCTGAGGCCCAGGCTGTCTTTCCCCTGGGACCTCTACCCTTCCTCGGTGTTTGCCTTTATGCACCGGTTGGCATTTTGACTATTTCCTAAGGCATTCGGTAAGAAATAAAAATAAAAATAAATTGAAAGAGTAGAGCCCTTCCTCAGAGTAGCAGCCCCCTAGGCTTAGTGCCCAGAAAATCCTGGGAATCGGAGCTGCCCAAGTTTATTCTTGTGACTACACTGCCCTCTAGGGGCCGCTGGTGTCCAGACGGAGGGACGGTGCGTTTGCGGATAAATGCTGTTAAGATTCAAAGATGGGGTGACCCCGGGGTTGTTGGTGGCATGCCTTGTGATATTCGGAGAGATTTGTGCATTGAACACAAAGAAAATTTAGGGACTGGCAGTGACCTACGTGACCCTCCTCCTCTTCCATGATTCTCTTGCCACACAAAACCCAGCGTCCTAGAGGCGGTCTATCCTTGTCTAGTCTCATGGTCCACCACACCTAGGATTGTGTGCTCGAGTACAGAGTAAACAAAAGCAAATGCAAATGCATGGAACACGTGAGAAAAAATGATCATGATAGTAAAAGAGACTCAAAATCATGGAACATAGCTAAAAGAATAACACTTAGCAAGAGAAGACTGAGGACACTGCAAAGCCTTTATGAATGTCTCAAGTGTTGACAGCATTTCCAAAATGGTGTCCTGGGGCGCCTGGGTGGCTCAGTCGTTGGGCGTCTGCCTTTGGCTCGGGTCATGGTCCCAGGGTCCTGGGATCGAGCCCCACATCGGGCTCCCTGCTCCGCGGGAAGCCTGCTTCTCCCTCTCCCACTCCCCCTGCTTGTGTTCCCTCTCTCACTGTGTCTCTCTCTGTCAAATAAATAAATAAAATCTTAAAAAAAAAAAAAAAAAGGCGTCCTGCAGGATGAGATGTTAAGGGGTATTCCCTGCAGGAAGGCTCCAAGGGCAAATACATTTAAGAAATTTGGGTGAGCAAAGTCCAACAGATTTCTTGAATGTGGGACTTCTCAGGGCCTTTCATATTACCATAGGCCTTGTGAATCTCTGAGGTGGTCATGGGTACAGTGTGTTTGCCAGGCTTATTTAGTGAGAAACTCTGTTCCCCAAGAAATACCTTTTACCTTTTTCACAGGATATGTGTTTTCCTGGAACACACATTACGGTTCACAACATTTACAGGATACTGGTGTTCCTACGTCCAAACTTGTTCAGACTTGAGAATAATTGTGCTAGATGGCTAAGATTTGGTCTGCACAGCCCTGGGAAGCAA
The DNA here is from genome assembly GCF_003265705.2 of Callorhinus ursinus. Taxonomy (NCBI): domain Eukaryota; kingdom Metazoa; phylum Chordata; class Mammalia; order Carnivora; family Otariidae; genus Callorhinus; species Callorhinus ursinus. Next base: position 35,022,517 of record NW_027397077.1, on the reverse strand, counting down.
TAAAATAAAATAAGTTGCTGTAGCTTGTACATTCTCTCATTTGCCCCTTATAGCAATCCTGTGATGGATGCCAACCAGCAACCCTGTTATTTAAAAGTAACAGATCAGAGGCTCGAGTCAAGGTCACCTCACTCCCAGTTTACTGGATGTTTTCTGAACTGAAGCAAGGATGAAGCTAGTGAATTCTCCAACCCTGCAAGTATTTGAGCACTGTGGGAAGTCTACTTAACAGCCATACTGCTAGCTTATATTAAGTTATTAACATCCTGTGCTAAGCTCATCTCATTAATTCTCACAAAAACCCTATGAGGTGTAAACTATTATTACACTCATTTTCCAGACGAGGAAATGGAGGCTTACAAAGGTTAAGGGACCCACCCTCCATACTACAGTAAGATTTACATTAATCCAGAGCTCCTGCCTAACCAGCTGACCTGTTTCGGGGAAGCTCTAAATATAAAAAGGGGATTGGTGACATCCAATGTTGTGTGATACTTTCTGAGAGTCCTATATTACTACAGGTTTTCAGTGCCTGTGCCCCTATCCATTCCCTTCCCATCCCCCCACCCCTCCTCCAGGTTTAAACGCAGGCTCAGCCGTGCCAGGAAACACCTGCTAGAAACAAGCAATGCCAGTGTGTCCAATTATCTACCCCACAATGGTTTGCAAAGCGTGTGGTCTCTCCTATCTCTTTTTTTAGGAATTTATGGTGAACAAGTTGAAGTTACTTTGGGAGACTAGACACAGAAGGAAGCACCTGCTTCTTCCAGAGAAATGATGAGGGTGGCAAAACCCTTACTGTTCACTGGGTTGATTAAAAGAGATATTCTGTCAACACCTTCTAATGATAATCTGAGGTATTAATTAGCTTTATAGTTTTGTTGCTACCTGTGCTTCTCCTTTCTCTCTCTGCTTTGTAAAAACTAAAATTGGAGACCAAAAAACTTCCAAACATTTTAACAGCAAAAATTTAGGGACTAGGCAGGAGGAAATGACTATAGATCACACCCAATTCAGAATCTGTGCTACAAACGGAATAAATTCTCATTATGTGTTACCACGAATCAGTAACCATTCAAGATCATTTGAACGGAAGATGAGGGGTACCTCATCTTTCTTTCGTAGGAATGTCAAATGTGTTATTGCAAATGATTTAGAGCCATAAACTCAGAAACACCACACCTAGCTATGAATTTTTTTTTTATTTAATCTCCATATTAGCTTGCTCGGGCTGCCCTAACAAAATACCACAGACTTGGTGGCTTCAGCAACACGGTTCTGGAGCCTAGAAGTCTGAGGTCAAGGTGCCAGCAGCAGGGCTGGTTTCTTCTGAGGTTTCTCGCTCCCCGTCTTTAAGGTGGCCGCCTTCTTGTCTTGGTCCTCACCTAGTCTCTCTCTGCGCCCGTCTGTGTCCTCATCTTCCCTTCTGTTTGGAACACCAGTCATACTGGAGAGGGCCTACCCACATGACTTCCTTTTACCTTTATCCCCTCTTAAAGGCCCTATCTCCAAAGACAGTCACATTCTGAAGTACTGAGGATTAGGATGTCAGCACATGGACTTGGAGGGGACACAACTCAGCCCATAACAATCCCCAGTATTTACTCAGCACCAACCATGTATGTGTGTGGGACTAGAGATTCGATGCAGAGCAGAAGATGCAAAGTTCCTGCCCTCTTGGAGCCTGTAGTTTGGGGGAGACTCCAAAACTAATGGCTAATACCGAACGGGGCAGCTGGTTATCACAGCCTTAAACAAAGGTGCCGTCAGTCCTAGCCTCCATAGTGATGAGGGAGCAAAAGGCAAGCTGAGGGCAAAGCACAAGCTCACACCCCACAACCCACCCCCCAGGTGGGATCGGTGTGACATTCCTCAGGCACCCCAGGCTGCCCTAGAACAAAGGAAAGGGGAAAACAAGTGGTTAACTGAGAGAACTCACTGTGCTGCAGGACATGATCTTCATCAGTCTGCAACTGTCTGAATGATTTACCAGAAAAAAACAATCTCCAGAAACCTATAGACTCAATTTCCTGGAGCCCTAACATCACCCTCCCCTCCATAGGATAGAAAATCTTATATAATCAGTCACCCCTCACAACCCCAGTGCAGCTCTTCTTGCCCCCAGGTCCTGTCCCTGGGCTTTAATAAAACCACCTTTTTGCACCCAAGACTTCTCAAGAATTCTTCCTTGGCCATTGGCTCTGAAGCACAACACTCCAAACCACACCAGTAGCTGAAATCGTGCTCATAGTCTTTTATTAACACTGCTCTGCTAGTGGTTTCTCAGCTTTTCTCCCACTGTGCTGGTTGCCCAGCCAAGATGGCGCCTCTGAAAGCTCACCACGACCGCAGGATTTCCCTCTTCTGTTTCTTCTAGTCAGCAGATGCCCCTGACACCCTGACCCAGGAGTCCTGCCCTGCCAACATTTGTGTATGGGTGGCTTAGTGAGACCCTGGAACCCAGGAAGACTCTAAAATAGCAATAAATCGAGAGTCACTGCTCTGGCATTCAAATCTCGTCTTTGTTGTTAATTTCTTGATGTTGTGTGAATTACCTCACCTCAGGCGTCAATGTCCTCGTGTGTAAGTGAGAGGTCTAGAGCATAGCGTTGCTTCACACTGTGCTCTGAGGCAAGCAAGCAGGTTGTCTGCAGGCAGACCTCCTGGACGACTGCACCTGGCAGCCCACCCCTGCATGACCCCCAAGCGTTCCTCAGAAACAACTTCAGGCCAGTGGAGGAGGGGGAAACCAGTCAGCTGCCTCCTCTCTTGCACTTCTGCATAAAATTTTGTGAGGCTTCTACAGCTAAAAGGCTTTGAAAGCCACTACTGATTCAAAAACTGAATGTTCATACCCCCAGTTAAAGACTCTGTGTCCAGAAGCCAGAGGTCCTGGTGGGCGATGCCATTCCCAGCAGCCACTCAGAGTGTAGGGTTGAGACCTTGCATCCCGCTCACTGGACTTGACTCTCTCAGGGATGGGTGACCTGATTGTATTTGGAAAGTCAGAAAGCATATCACATTGCCCAGGGATTTAAGGGGTGAGGGGAGGGAATATCACACTCCTGTCTAGGAAAATCGCTTGTCATTTGTTCGCTCAGGCTTTTCAACAGTGATAGAATTCCCCCCTCACTAAACCTTCTAAATGTATTCCTCTTCTTCACAGCACAGAGCTGCATGACACTGGGTGCTGTCACAGCCTGCCTGAATTGAGGGATCCCCCATTGCTGTTTATTTTTAGCTTCCTTGCTTACGTTCTTATTTCCGACTCAGCTGGATGTTTTCTCTTCTTTGCGGTCTCAAATTGGCCAGAAGATCCAGATCTTTGGGCACAAAATTTTAAGCCTGCCAGTCTTTTGAGGGAGACCTTTGAGGCTGGTAGGTGGCAACGCCTACGTGTGTCTCAGTAAATACATTTAGGCACTGACCGTTTACTCTGTGCAAGTCTCTGTTCTAGAACACTAGAGGTGTCAAGAATGAATCTGATCTGGATCCTGCCTTGACAGACTTCAGAGCAAAGTTGGGGATTGGGGGGTAGGAGGTAATGAGGGAATTCAGGGCCTCGGTGCCACAAAGCTGGAAACTGCCCCTCTGCAGCCTACAAGAATGTGGTTAGTGAGAGACAGCCTGCCTGGTGGATGAGCAGTGAGTGACATTAAATGGACAGCCATGGCCTTCTACTCCAGGGAGGCTGGTTCTCTGGCTCCCACACCCAGAATACCTGCGGTTCTCACTCCACCGGGAAGCACGAAGCAGAATCTCAGGACATTCTTTGCAGACACCCAAAATAAGAATCCCCCCCACCTCTGCAAGACCCTCCCTAACACCAGGGGGGCAACCATCCCAATTATTGACAGAATTATGGCTTAGGTGACTGTGTAGACAAGAGTTTAACACAACAGGTCTGCAGCTGCTGTACTAAGAAAGATCTGCTTGCAAAGGTAGCCCTCAGCTGGCCCCTGGGAATCTGGACTTCAGGAGGGTGCCACCATTCCCTAACTGAGGAGAGTGGCTCACTGTGCCTACATAGGTTGTACAAATAACATGGTTATGCTGGAAGCCTGGAATTTTGTTCCAGGCCATACATGACCAGCCCCCAGTAAAAACCCTGGGCACTGAGTCTCTCCTGATCTTCCCTGGTAGACAACAGCCACACATAAGTCACAATTCAGTGCTTGAGGAAGTAGGCATGTCCTATGAGACTCCATGGGGAGAGGACTCAGGGAAGCTCATGCCTGGTTTCCTCTGGACTACACTCTGTTTGCCTTTTCCATTTGCTGATTTTGCTTTAAATCCTTTCCTTATAATAAATTCTAGCTGTAAACATGATTTCATGCCGAGTCTTGAGAGTCCTCCTAGAGAATCAACTAATCTTAGGGACCCACAATACGGTGACCCTATCCAAAATCCCCAAATTCATAGACTTCTCTGAACCTCTGTTCTGAAATGTTGTGTGGACATGGACCTCCCCCACATCCCCACCACCACGAAACACACACACATTCTGTCTTGAGGCATACTCGGGATCTGTCTGGCTCCCTGTGTGACATCTGATTGGCACCACTTGTGCATCCCAGAAGGCTCAAGACACCCCCAAGATCTAAAGCCAATTCTTGCCCAGACCGGGAAACTTTTAAATCAGTCACGAGATTCAGTATGAAGCTTTTCTTGCTGCTAATTGTGCTCTCACTGTATCTCACTGTAGTCTTACTCCAAAGACCAAGGCTCTATCCTGTCACCTCAATTTGATCACTCAACCTCTGTCTTGATATTATTCCCAGCCCATCTCGGGTCCTGCTTGAATTGCTTCACTGACCAGCACGACCCGTTCACTCTCACTGTGACTCTGACATCTCTACAGTCCATAGACATTCGAGTGGATTTGGAAGCAAACAACAGAAAAAACAAAACTAATAGAAATACAACAAAACTAAGGAGTGAGGAGCACACACAGCTACATCTGTACAGGCCTTAAATTATTGATTGGATTAGGTTATTACTCACACATACTTGCTTGATTATTTGCAATGTTGTTGCTAGCTTTTGTGGAGCAGGAAGTAGATTTGAAATCAAAGCACCCTGTTCTACAATACTACTGTTTCTAAAACGAGTACTTAGAGGTTAGCATGCAATAACCTGATCATAAAAAATGGTTGGGATTTGAGATGCAATGAAGATCATAGACCTTGGTCCTCTATACCTTCTTTCTTTATTCTCCATGACATCAGAATTATTGGGGCACCCGAGTGGCTCAGTCAGTTAGGTGGCTGCCATCGGCGCAGATCATGATCCCAGGTCCTTGCTCAGCAGGGAGCCGGCTTCTCTCTCTGCCCCTCCCCCTGCTCACGTGCACTCTCTCTCTCTAATAAAAAAATAAAATCTTTTTAAAAATGTTGATCATCCATGAACATAAAAACTGCTTATTTATTTAGGATTTAACCAAGGAATGGTGAAAATTCTATTTCCTTTAGGCACTGTGATAAGTGTGGTAGAGAATAAGGGGGTGCAGGGATACACAAAGATGGAAAGATAGGTACACAGGTTGCAATGTTGGCAAAATTGTGACCAGCACCATATATGTGTGTGGACTGAAGGGTCTTGAGGAGGAAAGCAATGGATTCTAAATAGCCAGAAAACAGAGAACATTTCTTTTCCCTTATAGATCATTACTATCTGGACTTCTACTTCCTTACTTCAATTCTTGGGCATTAGGAATCAAGCCAGATTTTTTCCCTCTTCGTAAGCAATGCTATAATTTAGATATTCTGTTATAAGGTAGTGGTAATCTACCAGAGACAGACATCAAAGCTCAAGTCTTACTTGGAACATGGGACTACAATGATAACTCTTCGTTTAGTCCACCTTCTTTGACAATGAAATTAAATATATGTACATGCATTCAAATATGTATATATTCAAATATGCCTTCACTGCATATTCAATGTATGTTTAAATATATATTCAAATATATATTTCATACATATATCAAATCTTGATGAGACACATTAAATCACTATTTCTAAGGCGACTCTGAAGTTAGTAGACTCTAAGTATAAGTTAGTAACTTTCCTTTATGAACTTACTCTTTCTTTGGCTACAACATTGCTTTTAACTCTCCCTGATGCACAGCCCCAAATCATAACCCCAGACCCTGTGCATCACTGAGGGATTAAATGTAGCTTAGCTTCAAGAACTCTAGAGCACCTTCTCTTTGCTGCTGGTTAGCACTACCAAGTCCCATTGACAGGTGAACTCTTCACCTTCCTAAGCAGTTTGAGTTAATCAAAGGAAAGTCTTTACTTTGTAGTTCTAGCACACATCTGAGCAGCAGCTAGAAAGGTTCTTCCCACTCCCTCCAGTCTCTCCTAGAATATACTCTGCCTAGTTTTTCCCTTTGGAGCAGAAAGATAAACAAAACATCTCCCTCTTTGGACAAGGCTTCCTTTATCCATATCGGAGAGTGGTATTGCCCCATCTTGTTTTCCCTGGAGTTCACTCTAATTTCAATCCCCATACCTTCCCAGCCTCCTTTCTTCAAACACTGATTAAATATGAACATTACTCCGAGGTGATATACTAGCTCATGACTTTTGGTTTTACTTGAAACCTATTTTAAATATAAAATGTTTCAGTTGGTGGCAAAGAATTCCTTTTAAAAAGAATTGAATACTTTAACACAAATATTTTAATGAATAAGACTGGAGTTGAACTTGAACTTTGGATTATACAGAGCTAGACTTGAATATAGATTCCCCTTCCTATCTCTGTGACCTTGACAATGATGTGAAATTCACCTCTGTCGGCCTTCATTTCATTATTTATAAAATAGGAAGGATAATATTGACCTTAAAGAGTTATGAGAACTAAATTAGGATGGCATGCAGCAAGTGTCTAGTGCATGACTGGTAAGCACAGAAAAACTAGCGGCTGCAATTGTCAGAGTCCTACACTGTATCTAATGCATCAGAATTTGGAGAAAAAGTAAATGGCTTTGGGTAAGAACATCTGGGTTTCAGTTCTGCCCAATACAAGGACCAACCTCAGATCTTCAAATAAAGCTAGAGTGATCAGACATGTCCGTTTGATAGGGCCAGCCTGGCTGGATACCTGTCGTCTGGGAGTAATTATTGATAGCACCATCTTTCACTCTCCAAAGTCCAGTTTGAGGGAATAAACTATAGAAGTACTCTAGTTAAATAAAATTAATTTGATAATTAGGCAATTAGTTATGGCTTTGTGCTTCATTCTTGTAAAATTGGGAAAATACCTGTCCAGTATTTCTCATTAATTTATGAGGAATAGCCTAAGAGTGTTATTTTTATCATAAGGGCCAGCAAAGAAAATTTATATTTTATGACAATGAATGAGGATTTGCACTGTCGCATTAAAAAATATAAGATCCTGGGTCCTCTGGGTGGCTTAGTCTGTTAAGTTTCTGCCTTCAGCACAGGTCATGATCCCAGGGTCCTGGGATCAAGTCCCACACCAGGCTCCTTGCTCAGCAGGAAACCTGCTTCTCCCTCTGCCTGTCACTCCCCCTGCTTGTGCTCACGCGCTCTTGCTCTCTTTCTCAGACAAGTAAATAAAATATTTAAAATATATATATAAGATCCTTTATTTATAAATTTTTCCTCCTCCTAGCCACATTTTCAGATGAGCAGAGCTGAAAGCCAAAATCAGCAAAACTCTGTAGTCCTTCTCCTGAAAACAAACTTTGAAGAATGGCAGAGTTTTCACACCCTGTTAGCTCACAGCATGCTCACTATTACCTCCTGTCTGTGTCCAAGGTAGACATTACTAATCAATCACAAGGATTTTACTGCACAGCCCAAAGCTGAATGCAGACTCCTCTGGGCACTTTGAACAACCACTAAAATGAACTAGAGTTGATACACAGAACAAATATTTCCCCTTCTGATTTAGCTTAACGGCTTCATTTTATGGTCAAGGACAGGGACACTGAGAGAGAAACGAATCTGAATGAGTTGCACCCGGGCTGGTTATTTCCATTATACCATACTGACAGATGACTGGCCTTAAAAAACAAGTTTTGTGGACCAAATCAGAGCAGACAAAATTGTATTTGGGGCAAATGGTCTACTAAGAGTTTGGTAAATATATCCACAAAAATTATGGCTGTAAAATAAGAATCTCCTTCCTTATTTATTCATCAACATCTAAACCGAGGTATTTACAGTCACTTGCACAGTTCTATATAATCTTCTCTGATTATACTTCCTCCCTACTCTAGCTTCCTCACACATACCTTCCTTAGGAGCTTCCTCACACATACCCAGCATGCTCCCACCTCAGGGGGTTGGCACTGGCTGTTCCCTCTGAACTAAAATGCTCTTCCCCAGATATCTGCATGGCTCGCTCCCTAACCTCCTTCCCTCATTGCCCAAATGGCTCCTTGTCTCTGAGGTCCCTCCTAACTAACTTATATAAAATGCCAACCCACTCCCATTCCATTGGCCCCTGCCCCCGCCTCCATCAACCCTGTGCATTTCCAGAGCCCTGATCACCTTCTAACATGCTGTATCATTGAATTATTTATTATGTTTACTATTTAGAGTATGTTTCCTCCAAATAGAATGTAAACTCCAGGAAGGTGCATGTGTGCATGTAAATCTGTGCACTCTCATGCACACACACACGTGTGTGTGTGTACATGTATGTGTGTGTTTGTGTGTGTTTGGACTCCACTATATTCTCAACATCTAGACTAGAACTGGCCATACTGCTGGCACTCAATTCATGTTGAATTTCATAGTTACAAGGAAGTAAGATGTACCCACAGAGATGTAGAAGATCCATATATTTGTGATAGTTTAGTTACGCAAATCATTAAATAATTTTCTAAGGTATTTGTCTGAGGAATGCCAGGAATTCTACAGGACTGGCTGAATGTCAGCCCCCTCTCCGCCTCCCTCAGCAGAAAAGCAGTCTGAACACATTCACCTAGGAAACAAAACCTCAGGTAATTAGGAATGAGTAGAAAGATGTGTACATGTCTTTGTGATCTCACAAAGTCAAGGGTGAGTCTACCTGACAGGCAGAGACCATAAATACCCTATAATTTGTAAATCTAAGATAGATAAGAAACTGACTGGCTGGCTGTTTTGCTTGAGGGTATTTGTTTCTAGAATGGGGTTGTGACTACACTGGGTTTTTAAAGGTGTATTGCCGTCACTTTAGAAAATAAGATGTCATCCTTAGCTGTCTTTGATTCCTCTGAATGCCACAAGGACCGAATCACCAGTATCCATACAACCTAGCATTTGACTTTAATCTTTTTTTTTAAAGATCTCAACTTATCTTTTATGTGTAGATCTTCATTGCCTAACTAAACTGTAAGAAGCTTAAGGATGGAAACTGCAACTGTTCTTTGCTTTGTGCCCTCCCAGTGGGTCCTGGGCACACATCGGATGCTACCAAATCATCAGCACTGCTCACTTAAGGTTTGTTTCCTGCTCATTCATGCTCCAAAGAATCACAAACATCTCTGAAGGACCTCCTTTCTCAGCAAACATGGATAAAGAAGCTGCACTAAAAAGGATTCAGAAAGAAAAAAGGTAAGATCCCATCTTTGAGAAGGTCATGGCCAAGCTAGAAATACAGATGTGGGATATAGATGACAAATGTTCTCTAGCACAACAGTGAAATGCTCCAGAGGAACCTAGAACAGAGAGTAGCCTGTGGTTTCAGGGAAGGTTTAGAGAAGTGAGAGGAAGGGACAGTGGGTGACAGAACGAAGACTAAATTAGGTAACATCCTTACTGTTTCTGGACTATTTCTTGAGGTTCACTTCTAATCTAACATATCTGTTTGTTTCATTCTAACTGGATCATGGAGGGGAAAGGAAGAGATCTAATTTCACCACAGAAAGAATCTTCCTGCACTGGCTCACTTCCTTCCTCAGAAAAATGGGAATTTCCTGGGTACCAAAGTACTTCCAGGATTGCTCAGAAGCCATAACAGAGAAGAACTGATAGTTTCAAATGAAAATGAAATTAAGAAGCCACCCAAGCCCTCCTCCTTTTTTCCCTAGGTCTATTGTGCCTAATCATTTATTCATTTATTAAATTAACAAATAATTATTAAGTACCTACTCTGTGCCAGCAGGAGAAATAGTAGTAAGGAAGACCAACAGGATTCTCGACCTCATTTGCCCCCCCAAAATGCCTGAGAATATGCCAGGAATTTGTCTCTAAATCCAGTAAAGAGACTTGAGTTATTAAGAGATAGGGATGTGTTGCCTGGAAAATCCCATCCTGTGGGGTGGGTGTAGCTGCCTCTCACCTTACAGTACCTCTGGGTCCCCAAATGCCGTAAGTGCAAAGTTCCAAGCTCCCATGATAAAAGAACATTCTACCTCATGCCCAGTACAAAGTTCCCTTGCTAAAATCAAAATCAGTCCCAGGACGCCTGGGTGGCTCAGTGGGTTAAGTGTCTGCCTTCGGCTCAGGTCATGATCCCAGGGTCCTGGGATCAAGCCCCACATTGGGCTCGAGCAGGGAGCCTGCTTCTCCCTCTCCCTCTGCCTGACACTCCCCCTGCTTGTGTGCTCTCTCTCTGTCAAATAAATAAATAAAATCTTTAAAAAAAAATCAAAGTCAGTCCCTGTCTTCACATTCTCAGTTTAAGTATGTTTCAAATAAAATAAGTACTGTTTTAGATGACCACTGTCAAGAACACCTGACTATACATAGCCCGAGAAAGAAATAGCTAAAGGAACTCAGAAATTATCCAGCCCCCTCCTTCATTTTAAACATGAGATATCAGAGAGGCAGAGTAGGGGAGTTACTTACTTGAGCTAGGGAACTTCATAAGAAATAGCCCAGACTGGACCCCAGGTCTCCTGATTCCTAAGACAGCACATTTTCGCTATTACTTTATCTTCCCTCGGGCTCCAATCCAAACTAACTCCTTTTTAAAAAAAGTTTTGTAACAACTTGGAGCTACATTCGATATTCCCACCGAACTCCCGGGCGCAATAATTCCTTCTACCTTTGGTTGATGGTTTGCTATCCTCTTTGCGGCACAGATAATTGCATTTTTATCAGGCAAACCTCTATAGCAAACCTCTATAGCATCCCCAGAAAGTGAAGGTCAGCAACCTGCAGCCAGCCAGCATGCCTGCAGAAAGTCCCTCGGCAAAGCCTAAGACACATGCAAACGCCATTGGAGAACCCCAAATTCAGAATTAAAATGGCAAACTGAGTCAACCACCAACATGGATTAAACATCCACACATTTTATCACCTTGTAATTGCTTCTCAGGTGGTTTTTCCTCAGCGCCACTGGTTTCTGAATAAAAATTTTAATTTCAAGGTAGTGCTCCTTTTGTAGTATAAAAGCCAGTGTCATCTCTCTTCAGGCAAACAAGCTTATGTTGCCACGATCTGCGGTACCCTCTGTGTCATGTTTATGCACTCTACCTTAATCAGTTTATAATTAGAAGGTGAAGAGCATGGTGGTGTTTACAAATAGAATCTGAAACGGAGGATGAGGCAGTCACCAATAGATCTGTCTGGTACGCTCAGCATTGACTCCTTTCATCCATCAGAAAAATAAAGGCACTAAAATTATCCATGCCTGTGGCAGAGAAGGAAACCTTCCATTTAGCTCATGATGTGGGGAGACTGGATGCTACTTGCTACTCTGTATGTAATATAGGATGCATAGGGATAATTAATCATAGGGCTGGCAGGAGGTGAAGTGTCCTGCTAATAAAATCACCATTTCAGGGGAGAAAGGTCACAAAGAGGTGATTGATAGAGGTGTTGATTGCCATGAATTTTCAAGTTTTGTTCCAGCCTTGTTCCCCATCACATGAACTTCTAGAGAAGCCAGAAGTTTCCTGATGTGTGCCACACACACTTAAGATTGTTTATTGAACATGTTGATGCATTTGGAACTCGCTAGGCAATGTGATGTTCGAGGTGAACAAGACAGACCAGACCCCTGCCCTCAGGAAGCTGACGTTTCTGGTAAGGGAGATGGACAAAGAACAAGTAGATAAGTAAGTAAAATGAGAATTACAGATGGTGATAAGGGCTTCAAGGGAAAGAATTAAGATGATGCAATATAGAATAACTGGGCAGGGGATAAAGGAAGCCTTCAACAATCAGGGGTAACCTCCTGGAGGAGGTGACATTTGAGCTAAGACCTGAAGGATGAGGTCAAGCCACATAAGATGAGCTACAGGCACCATTCCTATTAGTGTTAAAGGGCGTCCACTTTATTAAGTGCCTAAGCCTACTCAGTTTCAGTGACTTCATGACTCCAGACTTTCTGATTGCGATCCTCTGAGGTCGCATTTTCTCTCTCAAACTGAGATGCGCTATCATAGGCATGGCTAAATGGCTTACATACCAGGCACAGTTCCCACACTTCAGATCTAGCAATACTTTCCATCCTCAACAACCCCATGTGGTAGGCATGTCAGTATTCCTACTTAATAGAAGAGGAAACTGAGGCACCAAGAATCAGAATGATTTGCCGGGGTCAGACATCTAGCAAATGGGGAAGCTGGGCTTCGATGGGTCAGCTGCCAGGGGCTGAGCTCTTAATCCTGCACCAGGCTACCTCTCAGGGATAGGTCTCAGCACAATATAAAATATAAAATGCCAAAGACTAGGAGTTTCACAGACACCTCTTACAAGATAGCAATGTGATCTTAGACCAGTCAGCTATTGGGAAATAACCATAACAGAAACCAGTCCCAAGTGCCTCAAACATGATTATCAGCATGCAAGCTCCTTGGGAGGCAGAAATCTCTTTTTAGTTGTAAGATGGTTCCATCACTGATTTGCAAGCTGAAGACCAGCTCAAGCCCTAAAAAGCCACAGGAGGTTTATCAGAAGAATACTGCAATCCTCCACGAGAATTCCTGTTACATTTGGCTCTCTATTCTCTGACCCTCAGGCAGCACATCCAAACTGACGGAATACCTACTGACCAAATTTTCTCAATTGACTTTTCAAAGTTTTGGATTTAAGGAGACCTCAAGACCTACCCATCTTTAGGCCTTTTCACCCAATGAAACCAGGAATCTCAAATCTACTCATTTCTGGTTCCACCCAGGCATCTATACCCAATGGCTTCTTGCAACTCTAAGCAAAATAGTGAAAAGATGGTATTTTTTTAGCATCTTTCCATCCTCCTCTCAGTACCTCTGCATCTTCTTCTTTGCTTCCTGTCTGCTTCTACTCCTATAACTTCCTATACGCTGCCTGTCCCTGTAGTAAAGACTCCAAGCATTTGAGTGCTCCGCATCAAAGCTCACCTTTCCCATGTCCCAGGATTCAAGCAAGGCCTGCCTAAGTGACTGAAGAGTTTGTCTAATGAACAGATACCATCATCTTACAGCCACACAGCTCTTCGAAGTCTACAAAATTCTCTACATTTCCAATCTAATTTAATAGCAATACAGCCCTCTGTATTCGGTATTGTCATCCCATTTTACAGCTACAGAAATGGAGACTTGTCGATTTGAAGCCATTTGCTTAAAATCACTCAGTTAGTATGTGACAAAGCTAGAGCTTGAATCAGGTCCTGGGATTCCACATACAGTTCTTTCCACTCTATCACACTTTCTACCAACCAGATTTCTATTAAATGATATTCCCAATGTAGGAGTTTTTAAGATGGCATCCATTAAGCACAGCAAAATGTTAAGTGTATGATTTTTAATCAGAGATTTCGAGAGAGCATGTGTCCATGGCTATAGTACTCATCAGATTATTAAAGATACTCAAGACCCGAATAGTTAAGAAGCACTGTTAATATAAGTGGTGAGGAACTGTGGAAAGAGCCAAGATGTCCACTGACAGATGAATGGATAAAGAAGATGTGAGATAGATAGATAGATAGATAGATAGATAGATAGATAGATAGATATAATGGAATATTATGCAGCCATCAAAAAGAATAAAATCTTGGGCGCCTGGGTGGCTCAGTTGGTTAAGCGACTGCCTTCGGCTCAGGTCATGATCCTGGAGTCCCGGGATTGAGTCCCACATCGGGCTTCCTGCTTAGCAGGGAGTCTGCTTCTCCCTCTGACCCTCTTCCCTCTCGTGCTTTCTATCTCTCATTCTCTCTCTCTCTCAAACAAATAAATAAAATCTTTAAAAAAAAAAAAAAGAATAAAATCTTGCCATTTGCAACAACGTGGATGGAACTGGAGGGTATTATGCTGAGCGAAATAAGTCAATCAGAGAAAGACATGTATCATATGACTTCACTGATGTGAGGAATTCTTAATCTCAGGAAACAAACTGAGGGATGCTGGAGTGGTGGGGGGGTGGGAGGGATGGGGTGGCTGGGTGATAGACATTGGGTAGGGTATGTGCTATGGTGAGTGCTGTGAATTGTGTAAGACTGATGAATCACAGACCTGTACCTCTGAAACAAATAATACATTATATGTTAAAAAAAAAAAGAAGCTAGCAGGAAGGGAAAAATTAAGGGGGGGAAATTGGAGGGGGAGATGAAACATGAGAGACTATGGACTCTGAGAAACAAACTGAGGGTTCCAGAGGGGAGGGGGGTGGGGGGATGGGTTAGCCTGGTGGTGGGTACTGAGGAGGGCACGTTCTGCATGGAGCTCTGGGTGTTATATGCAAACGATGAATCATGGAACACTACATCAAAAACTAATGGTGTAATGTATGGGGATTAACATAACATAATAATATATATATATATGTATGTATGTATGTATATATATATATATATATATATATATATATATATATATATATGTAAGTGGTGAGGTACTCATTCCTCAGGAAGGTGATGAGTCTTACTAACCTTCCAGAAAGGTCAATTTCCTCTATTCATCCTTAGCTGAGCTGTGTTGTACAATTCCAGGCTTTGATTAAAATTGAAAATTAGAGGGAAAATTGCTTTTACTTCTATTAAAAACTATTTTCCATTTTTTAATCATCATTCTTTATTATATCTTAAGGCTAGAAGAGGGAAGGGATCAAATAGGGATAATAGAGCCTCTAATACATTCCCAGTGAATTTTTCTTCCTTCTTTTCCCCAACATTCTTTCAAGGCCTTAACTCACTGGTTTCCAAACTCAGTGCTAAGGTTGGGGTAGAATAGGGTGGGGAAAGGATAGTTGATGTATTACTCAGTGTTCTCCAAAGAAACCGAAACAAAAGGACAGATAGATAGATAATAGATAGATAGATAGATAGATAGATAGATAGATAGATAGATAGATAGAT
>NW_027397077.1:34995670-35007264 GCF_003265705.2 Callorhinus ursinus | reverse complement strand
GATAGATAGATAGATAGATAGATAGATAGATAGATAGATAGATAGATGATAGAAAGAATTGGCTCACATGATTTGTAGGCCAGTGAGTCCCTCCCATCAGATCTCCAGAGTGCAAATGGGAAGTCTTTTCCAAACACAAATCTGGTAATATCAACTCCCCATGGTTTTCTCATTGATCTAAAGATAGCTTTTAAAAATCCTATCTCTAACCACAAAACATGGATGGTATAGCTTCTACCTGTTCCCACAATTTCATCTCATACTTCTACTCTACTTTTTTTATTCCAGTCATATTGGGTTTCTCTCTCCTTCGTCTGCTTCCATCCCTCCCACCACGGGGCCTTTGAACATGTTGTTCCTTCTGCAAGAATACCCTTCCCTTCCCCTAGGTCAACTCCATGGTTCCCATTCAAATCTCAGCTCAAGCATCACCTGGTCGGGAAATTCCTTCTTGACCTCCATGGTTGGATCAAAGTCCCCTATGAGAAGTTTTCATTGCCACATGTAACTCTTATCCGCAGTACCTAGAATGCCAGCAGGTAATACATGTACAATGTCAAACACCCTCTCCACACTATCCCCAGTGACTTCCATAGTGTTTGCCTTTGGTAAATACTAGCTGAATGAATAAATAAATAAAGCACATTGCCCCAAGATGCATTCAGCAGTGGGTAATGCTACAACAGGAGAAATGCATCCTAAAGAATTTCCTTTCCTGATTTGATCATTCTAAATTTAGACTGTCTAAAAAGAAATAATTTTTTTTTTTGAAAAGAAAGATCTTCTTGAGAAGTCTCACATCTCAGTTTTATCTGCATCTATGTTTAATCTGCCACTTCACGTCTCAGTTAGCAACCCGGCACTATAAACTATCTTCAAATGTCATGTCCCATTTTCCCAGCGTTACCTTCCTTCACTAACAATGGAGCAGCTCCTACATTGTCCCAGAAGCAAAATAAACCCTTTGTTCTCACTTTGGAAAATTATCTCATTAATGAAATCCATAGTATTGAATTATGCACAAGCATCTGATTTCAATGCATCTGCCATACTAGCTCTCAGATTCAAAATATCCCCTCTTGAGCAGTAACGTTTTTCTCTTTCCAATTAAGAAGTCTTTGTTTCTAACACTGGGTCCAGGTATTGACTCAACTGAAGTCTTTCCTTGTGAAAGTGCAAGTGTTATCTAGAAAAAGGACTCACAGCACCCCACTCCTCCACCCATTGCCTTGTCAATTAAAAGCCAAACCACTGAGCTCAGCATTCAAGGCCCCAGGATTAGGCAACAGCCTGCTGTGTCCTGCTATACCCCTCCATGTATCCAGTGAGCATCCAGTATGGAAAAATAGACTCTTGCCATTTTCTCAACATGACTTGTGCTTTCTCATACTTTACTTAGTACTTAATATTTATAAATGTATAAAGAATTTTTAAAAGAAATGTTGACTAGTAAACTTTGTCAAGATTTTCCAGCACCGTAATTATTCACGCTGTTTAGGTCACACAAGTACTCTGATTCCCTAGACCACTTTATCCCTGCCTAGGAGATGGGTCAAGACCTCCAGTGTTTTTGAAGCTGGTCATTATGATGATCCCTGTACTACCCAGTGCTCATCACTTGAACTCTGGCTGCTGCCCATTTTAATTTCAGAGAGAAAATATTCCAGACAGTTTAAGAACTCTTCTGGATTCTTGGGAATTACCGTACTATACTGTGCCTATTTTCACATTTTAACACTTCTGAAATGAGATGTACCTTCCAATCCCTGTTGACCAGGTAGTAATCATGAGACTCCCTAGTGCCAGAGCATCAAAACTTGCAGAAGGGGATGGGGACTCAGAAGAAACCTCAGAAACCAAAGTTGAGAGCATTTTTAACCCCACCCTCCCAAACCAATTATTTGCAAAGGATGGGGAGAAAAAGGAGGTAAATCAATGAATTTAGCAACATTCTAGACACTGGAGTCCATAGTCACCTAGCTCTCCATAATTAAACAACTGCCTAAGAGTCCAGCATTAAAGGCTTGGATTTTTTTTTTTTCTTGACAGATTCTTTCACAAAATGCTTTATCACCCATACACTTCAAGGCACAGAGGACAATACTGTGTGGAAAAACACAGACAACAATGACTCTGGGTCAAAAGTAATTCTAAAGAGTCAAATTCTGAATGAGAAGTTCAAAGAAAACCTTAAGTATTTTATTTCACTTTTCCTTTATATATGCACAAGACTAATGTATGATTTTTTTTTAAAAATCTATGTCTAATTATAAATGCATTCTTTATAAGTGTTTCTAAGTGCAAAATAGAAACACTATAAGATTTTTTAGGCATCAAATCCTGGTTTAATTGGCAGTGTTTTTTCTTTCCTAGTAGTTGTGATATTATGATTTATAATAATAAATATATATCTGGTCTTTGTCCACTGTTCCTTGCACAGAGCTCTGAAAACCCTTGGAATTTCCTAAGTGAGGAGAGTGATAGAGGAGTCTTTTATTATGTTAATGAGGTGGCTTTTGGACCCCACCTAAGGCTAGGGGCTGGTTGCTAGGAGAAGCAACCACATGATTGGAAGGTTGAAACTTTCAGTCCCACCCCACCCCCATCCCACCCCCATCACTTGGGAGAAAAGAGAGGCTGGAGGCTGAATCGATCACTAAAAGCCAATAGCTTAATCATTCATGCCTAGGTAATGAACTCTCCATAAAACCCCAAAAGGATGGGGTTTCAAGAGCTGCCAGGCTGGTGAACGCAGGCAGATTTGGGAAGAGGGCTCAGGGAGGGCATGGAAGCTCCACACCCTTTCCCCATGCCTTGCCCTATGCATGTCTTCCATCTGGTAAGCAAAACATTTCCCTGAGTTCTGTGAGTCATTCTAGCAAATTAATCAAATCCAAGGAGGGGATCATTAGAACCTCCAATCTATAGCCTGTGAATCAGAAGCATAGGTTACAACCTGGACTAGGAACAGGTGTCTGAAGGGGGTGGGAGGGGGATGTCTTGTGGAACTGAGCCATTCACCTGTGAGATCTGACCCTATCTCTAGGTAGATAATATCAAACTGAGATGAACTGCAGGACCCAGCTGTTGTCAGGGAATTCCTTGGTGGTGTGAAGAAACATACACACAGACACACACATACACACACACATTGTAATTGGTATCAGAACCTATTTAGTAGTACATAAAATAATGGCATATCTTACAATGGATGGTTTCTTAGATTTGATGAAACATGATGTGTTTCTCATTTCCAAGTCCCGTGGTGATTTTCTGGGTTAACCCATTTTACTGGGATTGGTGAGCCTGTAGGGATCTGAGCCATCCCTAGTATGAAAAGAAAATAGATAGTATAGATTTTCAGGAAGTGCAAATCTGAGGGCTGAACCCTGGGATGTGATAAATCCACTGACGTCCTAACACCCTGTGAGAACCTCTCCCTAAATGAGACTCTTCTCCCTAGCGCTCGTCTAAGGCATGCCTCTGGACTCCTGGAAATTGAACACTATTTTACATTCATTTCTGGGTCCCTCAGAATACCTAGCACAAAGTCTCACACATGTTAAACCCTTAATGAATGTGTGTTAGGATAATGATGACTTCCACTGAAACTTCCTTTCCTCTTTGAGTCCACTCATCCAATATCTCCCTGCTCCAAAGAGTACATCAAGTCACTGAGATGCTGATCCTTAAATGTTCCTCCTCACAAAGCCTGCCATCAAATATTTGCTATGGTTTCCTACTAACACTGCATGTCTGCTGTTGCTTATCTCTTTTATCTCACTGCTGAGAAAACCTATGCTGTTTCCACCAATAGGATGGAACTCATCTTTCCTGCATGCCAACAGCTTAATCATAGCTGAGTTCTATAAGGAAGCAGCATGGGCTTATGTGTATCTGCTCTGATCAGTTGATAATAGCTCACCAAAAAAACCCACAAGAATCCTGAGGGTGCCTACAGGGCACCTGGGTAGCTCAGTCGTTAAGTGTCTGCCTTCGGCTTTGGTCACGATCAAGCCCCGCATCAGGATCCCTGCTCCTCGGGGACCCTGCTTCTGCCTCTCCCACTCCCCCTGCTTGTGTTCCCTCTCTCGCTGTGTCTCTATCAACATAAATAAATAAAAACATTAAAAAAAAAAAAAAAAGAATCCTGAGGCCACATCTGACTCAGCAGGTAAGAGACCTATAATTGATTATTAATGTCTGCAGTGGGACACCCAGGTACCACCATGCGTGTGTCACGCCACATGATTCATGCTGCAAAAAGAGTTTCCCTCACAGTCTCCCACAATGTAAACATTAAAATGAATTCTATAAAAACTTCTTTTGGTGTTTATAGCTTGTTTTTCAAGGTTGTCTATGACTCTTTTTTTCTGTACAAAAATGTGTGTGCATGTGTGTGTTGGTTTTGCTATATAATCACATCTATAAATTTTTCTTTATTGTTTCTGGCATATTTTTCATTATAAAAATGATTTTATTCCAATATTATGGAAACTTACATGCATCATTTTAAGTAATATTTGTTAGGGTTTTTATATATATATTTATTTAAATCATAGATCTACTTGAAATTGATTTGGGTATAAGTAGTGAAATTGGAAGCCAGCTTTTTTTTCCTCACGTAAAATATCAACTTCGCATCAATTATCGAATATTTTCCTCCATTCATATGAGTCTTTTGGATCTAACATTACATTCTATAATACTTCATTTCTGCCCATTTCTTTGCAATTAGCATAACAGTTCAATTACTGTAGCTTTACAGTGTATTTTATTTTTTTATTGTTATGTTAATCACCATATATTACATAATTTGTTTTGGTGTAGTGTTCCATGATTCATTGTTTGTTCATAACACCCAGTGCTCCATGCAGAATGTGCCCTCCTCAATACCCATCACCAGGCTAACCCATCCCACCACCCTCCTCCCCTCCAGAAACCTCAGTTTGTTTTTCAGAGTCCATCATCTCTCCTGGTTCGTCTCCCCCTCTGACTTACTCCCCTTCATTCTTCCTCTCCTGCTATCTTCTTCTTTTTCTTTTTTCTTAAAATATGTTGCGTTATTTGTTTCAGAAGTACAGATCTGTGATTCAACAGTCTTACACAATTCACAGCTCTCACCGTAGCACATACCCTCCCCAATGTCTATCACCCAGCCACCCCATCCCACCCACCCCCGACCACTCCAGCAACCCTCAGTTTGTTCCTGAGATTAAGAATTCCTCATATCAGTGAGGTCATATGATACATGTCTTTCTCTGATTGACTTATTTCACTCAGCATAACACCCTCCAGTTCCATCCATGTCGTTGCAAATGGCAAGATCTCATTCCTTTTGATGGCTGCATAATATTCCATTGTGTATATATACCACCTCTTCTTTATCCATTCATCTGTCGATGGACATCTGGGCTCTTTCCACAGTTTGGCTATTGTGGACATTGCTGCTATAAACATTGTGGTGCACGTACCCCTTCGGATCCCTACATTTGTATCTTTGGGGTAAATACCCAGTAGTGCAATTGCTGGATCGAATGGTAGCTCTAATTTCAACTGTTTGAGGAACCTCCATACTGTTTTCCAGAGGGGTTGCACCAGCTTGCATTCCCACCAACAGTGTAGGAGGGTTCCCCTTTCTCCACATCCCCGCCACCATCTGTCGTTGCCTGACTTGTTAATTTTAGCCATTCTGACGGGTGTGAGGTGGTATCTCATGGAGGTTTTGATTTGGATTTCCCTGATGCCGAGCGATGTTGAGCACTTTTTCATGTGCCTGTTGGCCATTTGGATGTCTTCTTTGGAAAAATATCTGTTCATGTCTTCTGCCCATTTCTTGATTGGATTATTTGTTCTTTGGGTGTTGAGTTTGATAAGTTCTTTATAGATTTTGGATACTAGCCCTTTATCTGATATGTCATTTGCAAATATTTTCTCCCATTCTGTCGGTTGTCTTTTGGTTTTGTGGACTGTTTCTTTTGCTGTGCAAAAGCTTTTTATCTTGATGAAATCCCAATAGTTCATTTTTGCCCTGGCTTCCAGTGCCTTTGGTGATGTTTCTAGGAAGAAGTTGCTGCGGCTGAGGTCGAAGAGGTTGCTACCTGTGTTCTCCTTTAGGATTTGGATGGACTCCTGTCTCACACTGAGGTCTTTCAAACATTTTGAGTCTATTTTTGTGTGTGGTGTAAGGAAATGGTCCAGTTTCATTCTTCTGCATGTGGCTGTCCAATTTTCCCAACACCATTTGTTGAAGAGACTATCTTTTTTCCATTGGACATTCTTTCCTGCTTTGTCAAAGATAAGTTGACCATAGAGTTGAGGGTCCATTTCTGGGCTCTCGATTCTGTTCCATTGATCTATGGGTCTGTTTTTGTGCCAGTACCATACTGTCTTGATGATGACAGCTTTGTAATAGAGCTGGAAGTCCGGAATTGTGATGCCGCCAGCTTTGCTTTTCTTTTTCAAGATTCCTCTGGCTATTCGGGGTCTCTTCTGGTTCCATACAAATTTTAGGATTATTTGTTCCATTTCTTTGAAAAAAGTGGATGGTATTTTGATGGGGATTGCATTGAATGTGTAGATTGCTCTAGGTAGCATTGACATCTTCACAATGTTGGTTCTTCCAATCCATGAGCATGGAACGTTTTTCCATTTCTTTGTGTCTTCTTTAATTTCTTTCCTGAGTATTTTATAGTTTTCTGAGTACAGATCCTTTGCCTCTTTGGTTAAATTTATTCCCAGGTATCTTATGGTTTTGGGTGCAATTGTGAATGGGATCGACTCCTTGATTTGTCTCTCTTCTGTCTTGTTGTAGGTGTATAGGAATGCCACTGATTTCTGTGCATTGATTTTATAGCCTGCTACTTGACTGAATTCCTGTATGAGTTCTAGCAGTTTTGGGGTGGAGTCTTTTGGGTTTTCCACATAAAGTATCATATCATCTGCAAAGAGTGAGAGTTTGACTTCCTCTTTCCTGATTTGGATGACTTTGATTTCTTTTTGTTGTCTGATTGCTGTGGCTAGGACTTCTAATACTATGTTGAATAGCAGTGGTGAGAGTGGACATCCCTGCCGCGTTCCTGACCTTAGGGGAAAAGCTCTCAGCTTTTCCCCATTGAGAATGATATTCGCTGTAGGTTTTTCGTAGATGGCTTTTATGATATTGAGGTATGTACCCTCTATCCCTATACTCTGAAGAGTTTCGATCAAGAAAGGATGCTGTACTTTGTCCAATGCTTTTTCTGCATCTATTGAGAGGATCATATGATTCTTGTTCTTTCTTTTGTTAATGTATTGTATCACGTTGATTGATTTGCAGATGTTGAACCAGCCTTGCAGCCCAGGGATAAATCCCACTTGGTCGTGGTGAATAATCCTTTTAATGTACTGTTGGATCCTATTGGCTAGTATTTTGGTGAGAATTTTTGCATCCATGTTCATCAAGGATATTGGTCTATAATTCTCCTCTTTGATGGGATCTTTGTCTGGTTTTGGGATCAAGGTAATGGTGGCCTCATAAAATGAGTTTGGAAGTTTTCCTTCCATTTCTATTTTTTGGAACAGTTTCAGGAGAATAGGTATTAATTCTTCTTTAAATGTCTGATAGAATTCCCCTGGGAAGCCATCTGGCCCTGGGCTTTTGTTTCTTGGGAGATTTTTGATGACTGCTTCAATTTCCTTAGTGGTTATAGGTCTGTTCAGGTTTTCTATTTCTTCCTGGTTCAGTTTTGGTAGTTGATACATCCCTAGGAATGCACCCATTTCTTCCAGGTTATCTAATTTGCTGGCATAGAGTTGCTCATAATATGTTCTTATAATTGTTTGTATTTCTTTGGTGTTGGTTGTGATCTCTCCTCTTTCATTCATGATTTTGTTGATTTGGGTCATTTCTCTTTTCTTTTTGATCAGTCTGGCCAGGGGTTTATCCATCTTGTGAATTCTTTCAAAGAACCAGCTCCTAGTTTCGTTGATCTGTTCTACTCTTCTTTTGGTTTCTAGTTCATTGATTTCTGCTCTGATCTTTATGATTTCTCTTCTCCTGCTGGGTTTAGGCTTTATTTGCTGTTCTTTCTCCAGCTCCTTTAGGTGTAGGGTTAGATTGTGTATTTGAGCCCTTTCCTGTTTCTTGTTTACAGTGTATTTTAATGTCTTGTGGAACAAGTTATTTTGTTCCTCTTGTTTTTCAGCAATAACTGACCAATCTTATGTGTTTATTCTTAAAAATTATTTATTTATTTATTTGAGAGAGAGAGCACGTGTGTGTGTGAGTGGAGGGAGGAGCAAAAGGAAAGAATCTCAAGCAGACTCCCCACTAAGGAGCCCCATGTGAGGCTTCATCTCATGACCCTGAGATCATGACCTGAGCTGAAATCAAGAGTCAAACGCTTAACTGACTGAGCCACCCAGGTGCCCCACATGTTTATTATTTCAAGTAGACTTTGGGATTTTTTTCAAGTACAGGAAGAAAAATTCCATGGTAATCTTAATGAATTTTATATTTATAAATTACATAAAGAATAATTTAGTTCTTTATAATAGTAAATCTTTCTCCCCTCCCAAATGATTATCTCTTAATCTATCAAGGGGTCCTTTATGGTCACACAGCAGAGTTTCGTTCTTTTCTTTATCAATATCCCAAGCATTTCTTGTGAAGTTTATGCCTAAGTAACTTCTGTTTTAAACACCACTGGGGAATGAATCTTTAACCAGTACATTCTTTAGCTGACAATTGCTGATGTTTAAAAGAAAGTTATTTTTTGTACAACTTTTTGGTTATTATACACCTTACTAAATTTATTGTTTCTAAAGTTAATTGATTTTCATTGTTATTTTGCATTATAAGATCACATGATAATATAATTTCCCCTTGTTCCCCCCAAACCAATTCCTCTTCTTTATTTCTCTTCTCTAACTACATTTGCTAGCACTATCAGAAAAAAATTTTCAAAAGCAAAGGTAAGAGAAAGCATCTGGTCTCAACTTCTATCATAAAGAAAAAATTCTAGTGTTTTAGCATTGACATAACTCTGGTTGTCAGTTTGAGATTCTGTTAAGGAATGTCTTCTATAGCCATTTCATTTAAGGAACCATATCAGGAAGGCATGTTAAAGTTAAGCAAGGGCTTTATGAGCATCTACTGAAATAAAGACTTGCCTTTATTCCTTAGTCCTTTGTATTAGTCAACTGTGGTTGCAATAATGTTGTTAACAAACCAGCCCAAATTTGAAATTAAAATTTTTAAATACTGTTCACAATAGCACTCCAAAAAAATGAAACAGGCGCAAATTTAACAAAATATGTACAGGATCTTTAAACAGAAAACTATAAAACTCTGATAAAAGATATCAAAGAAGATCTAAGTCAGTAGAGATATTCCGTGTTTATAGAATAGAAGAGTCAAAATTGCTAAAATATCCATTTTTCCCAACTTGACCTTTAGATTCAACACAACAAACTGATTTTAAAGTTAAAAACAAACTGAATCTAAAGTGTATAGAGAAAGCCATAAAACCTAGAATATCCAACAAAATATTGAAGTAGAAGAAAAAAGTTAGAGGACTGATACTATGCAATTTTAAGAGTTATTACAAAGCTAAAGTAATCAAGACAGCCTATTAATGAGGAAAGAATGGACACATAAATCAATGTAATAAAACAGAGAGCCTAGAAATAACTCCATACATATATAGTCAACTGATCTTTGACAAAGGAGCAAATGCAATTCAAAGAAGAAATAATAATCTTTTCAACAAATGGTGCTGCAAAAATTGGATGTCCAAATGCAAAAATAAATGAACCTACCCACAGACCTTATACCTTTTACAAAAATTAATTCACAATGGATCACTGACACAAAATTGTACAACTTTTGAAGAAAATATAAGAAAAAAATCTAAATAACTTTAGGTTTAGTAGTGATTTTTAGATATAAACAAAAGCATAATTCACAAAAGAAAAAAATGATAAATTGGACTTAATTAAAATTTAAAAACTTCTTCTCTACAAGGACAATGTTGAGAGCCTCAAAAGCCTAGCCACAGTCTAGGAAAATATATTTGCAAAGCACAGCTGTGATAAAGGACTTGTAACTGAAATACATGAAGCATCTTAAAACTCAACAATAAGGAAACAATCCAATTTAAAAATGAGCAAAAGATCTGAGCAGACCCCTCACCAAAGAATATATACATTGACAAATAACACATCAGTCTGCCTAGGTGGTATTGTGTCAGGATGGTTTGGTTGCAAGCAACAGAACTAATTTTGACTATCTTAAACAAAGAAACAATTTTTGGAATTACATGGAATAGTTTACAGAACCAAAAGAAAATCTGAAGAATGAAGGTTCAGAAATATAAGAAGCAAGGAAGCCAAAGGGATCTGGGTAACGGAAACTAATGGTACGTTTCAATGTAGCTCTGCCCCCAAACAGGTGAGCACCTACCATTTCTTACTCTTGTATCTGCTTTAGTTTGGTATTCCCCCTAGTACTAGGATACTAGTACCTGAATCAGGGAGAAGGAATGTATTTCTAGAGTGAATTCTGCCCGATTGTGTTGCTACTACTATAATATAATGCCAAACTCAATTAGTTAATATTTTAATTAGAACTTTCATATATATACATATAAGAGAACTCTCTGGGTGTGTAGTATCTTGTTTCTGGACAGTGTTGCTATGCTTCTGTTTTCAAAAATATGGATCCTTGTCCCTATTTTTTTGCTCCAATAGCATACAGACTAGGAATTAGGTTTCTTAAAATTCTAAAAGAATCTATCCATGAAACCATCTGGATGAAATGATTTTTTAAAAATACATATTTGTATTTCCTACTTCTTAAGTCAGTTTTAAAAATTCACATTTTCCCTGATAAAATATGCATTTTATACATGTTTTCAAGTTTATTTTCATTGGCTATACCCTCATGGTATCTTCTAACTGCTCTTTTAATTATTCTGCTTTTTGCTATTTATCACTTTCTCATCCCTAACTCATGTCTTTGTGTTTTCTCTTTTTCCCTTGATTTTCTTAGATTCAAATTATGTTCTTATTGGTTTTAAAAGAATTTTTAGAGAAAAGAGACCACTTTCTGGAAGGTAGGACGTGCAGAGAAGTGAATCCGAGGCGATATTCGGGAGGATAGACGGCGGGGGAGGGGGCCTCCGTCGGCCACTTCTGGCAAGTGATAGAGCCGCAGAGCACAAAATCGGACCTTTTAGAAGCCGGCTCCACTGAGGGACATCGCTCCAGTGGCTAAGCGGGGGGTGGAACCCTCGTGGGACAGTGTGGTCTCAGGACCCTTGGAGTCACAGAAAGACCAGGGGTGACTGAGTGCAGCAGAGCTCCCAGGTATTGGAGCGGGGAAGCCGGCTGCAGAGACAGAGCTGAGGTACGGGCTCTCAGCTCCGGGTTGCCATAAACTGTGATCCACAGCACAGTTGGGCCACTGCGCCTCCAGCAGGGACCCAAAAAGCGGCAGAGCCAGGGAGACTCCCCTTCCTCCCCCGGGAGGAGCGGCGCGGGAGCGCACTGCAGGGATCTGCTGGATTTGGAGACTCCACACTGAGTCGGGTGCCAAAGATAGAAACGCTCGG
>NW_027397077.1:34994944-34995570 GCF_003265705.2 Callorhinus ursinus | reverse complement strand
GACAGTGTGGTCTCAGGACCCTTGGAGTCACAGAAAGACCAGGGGTGACTGAGTGCAGCAGAGCTCCCAGGTATTGGAGCGGGGAAGCCGGCTGCAGAGACAGAGCTGAGGTACGGGCTCTCAGCTCCGGGTTGCCATAAACTGTGATCCACAGCACAGTTGGGCCACTGCGCCTCCAGCAGGGACCCAACAAGCAGCAGATCCAGGGAGACTCCCCTTCCTCCCCCGGGAGAAGTGCCGCGGGAGCGCACTGCAGGGATCTGCTGGATTTGGAGACTCCACACCGAGTCGGGTGCCAAAGATAGAAACGCTCGGTCACAGGCCTGGTGAGCACAGAGTGCGGCCGGAGACCGGGGAGACAGGAGTGACTGACTGCTTTTCTCTGGGGGAGCACTGAGGAGCGGGGTCCCGAGTTCTTGGCTCCTCCAAGAGGAGATTGGGAGGCCGCCATTTTCACTCTCGTCCTCCAAAGCTGTACTGAGAGCTTGCAGAGAACAAAGGCTTCCAAGAGCAAACCCGAGCAGATTACTTAGCCCAGACCCAGCAAGGGCGGGGCAATTCTGCCTCCAGCAAAGACATTTGGGAACCACGGCAACAGGCCCCTCCCCCAGAAGATCAGCACAAAC
>NW_027397077.1:34935115-34989944 GCF_003265705.2 Callorhinus ursinus | reverse complement strand
GAGTCGGGTGCCAAAGATAGAAACGCTCGGTCACAGGCCTGGTGAGCACAGAGTGCGGCCGGAGACCGGGGAGACAGGAGTGACTGACTGCTTTTCTCTGGGGGAGCACTGAGGAGCGGGGTCCCGAGTTCTTGGCTCCTCCAAGAGGAGATTGGGAGGCCGCCATTTTCACTCTCGTCCTCCAAAGCTGTACTGAGAGCTTGCAGAGAACAAAGGCTTCCAAGAGCAAACCCGAGCAGATTACTTAGCCCAGACCCAGCAAGGGCGGGGCAATTCTGCCTCCAGCAAAGACATTTGGGAACCACGGCAACAGGCCCCTCCCCCAGAAGATCAGCACAAACAGCCAGCAAGCCAAGACCAAGTTTACCGATCAAGGAGAACGGGAGAACTCCAGCGCTAGGGGAATACTGCATATAGAATTCATGGCTTTTTTACCATGATTCTTTAGTCTTTCAAAGTTAATTTTTTTAACTGTTTTTTTTCTGAATTTTTCTTTTTCCATTTTTCAACCAGTATCTTATAAATCCCTTTTTTAAAAAACATTTTTATTTTTCATTTTAGAATCATATTCTATCCCTTCATAATAGGTACCCTTATTTTTGGCATATATATATGTTTTCTCTTTAAAATTTTGAGACACAGTTTCTTCTAACAGATTAAAATATACCCTAAATCTCTAGTGTATGGCTTTGTTCTAGTCTCCTGCCTGATCACATTCTCTCCCTTTTATTTTCTTTTTTTTATCCTCTTGTTTCTTTTTTCAAAAAACTTATCAATTCCTTTTATAAAATTTTTATACTTTTCATCTTTACAGTCATACTACATCCCTTCATCATATGAACCCTTATTTTTATACATATATAAGTTTTTCTTTCTTTAAAATTTGGGGGGCGCCTGGGTGGCTCAGTTGGTTAGGCGACTGCCTTTGGCTCAGGTCATGATCCTGGAGTCCCGGGATCGAGTCCCGCATCGGGCTCCCTGCTCAGCAAGGAGCCTGCTTCTCCCTCTAACCCTCCCCCCTCTCATGTACTCTCTCTCTCTCTCTCTCTCTCATTCTCACTCTCTCAAAATAAATAAATAAATCTTTAAAAAAATAAAATAAAATAAAATAAAATAAAATTTTGGGAGGCACTTTCTTCTAACAGACCAAAATACACCCAAAATCTAGTGTGTGGCACTGATCTATGCAACAGCCTCATCATATTTGATCGTATTCTGTTTTTATTGTTTTGTTCTGTTTTTGTTTGTTATTATCTTTTTCTTCTTCTTTTTTTTTCTTTTTCTTTTTTCTTTCTTTCCCTTTCTTTTCCCCCGGTTTCAGGTCTTTTCTGATTTGTTTACAGTATATTTTCTGGGGACGTTGTTACCCTGTTAGCATTTTGTTCTCTCATTCATCTATTCTCCTCTGGACAAAATGACAAGATGGAAAAAATCACCTCAACAAAAAGAACAAGAGATAGTACAGTCTGCCAGGGACCTACTCAATACGGACATTAGTACGATTTCAGACCTAGAGTTCAGAATCATGATTTTAAAAATACTAGCTGGGCTTGAAAAAAAGCATGGAAGTTATTAGAGAAACCCTTTCTGAAGAAATAAAAGAACTACAATCTAACCAAGTTGAAATCAAAAAGGCTATTAAAATCAAAATCAATCAAAAATGGGGGCACTAACTGCTAGGATAAATGAGGCAGAAGAGAGAATCAGTGATATAGAAGACCAAATGGTGGAAAATAAAGAAGCTGAGAAAAAGAGATAAACGACTACTGGATCACGAGGGCAGAATTTGAGAGATAAGCAATACCATAAGACAAAACAACATTAGAATAATTGGGATCCCAGAAGAAGAAGAAAGAGAGAGAAGGGCAGAAGATATATTGGAGTGAATTATAGCAGAGAACTTCCCTAATGTGGGGAAGGAAACAGGCATCAAAATCCAGGAGGCACAGAGAACCCCTCTCAAAATCACTAAAAATAGGTCAACACCCCGACATCTAATAGTAAAACTTACAAGTCTCAGAGACAAAGAGAAAATTCTGACAGCAGATCGGGACAAGAGATATGTAACCTACATTGGTAGAAACATTAGATTGGCAACAGACCTATGCAGAGACCTGGCGGGCCAGAAAGGACTGGCATGATATATTCAGAGCACTAAACGAGAAAAATATGCAGCCAAGAATACTATATCCATCTAGGCTGTCATTGAAAATAGAAGGAGAGACAAAAAGCTTCCAGGACAAACAAAAACTAAAGGAATTTGCAAACACAAAACCAGCCCTACAAGAAATATTGAAAGGGGTCCTCTAAGCAAAGAGAGAGCCTAAAAGTAACATAGACCAGAAAGGAACACAGACAATATACAGTAACAGTCACCTTACAGGCAATACAATGGTACTAAATTCATACCTTTCAATAGTTCCCCTGAATGGAAATGGGCTCAATGCCCCAATCAAAAGACACAGGCTATCAGATTGGATTAAAAAACAAGACCCATCGATATGCTGTCTGCAAGAGACTCATTTTAGACCCAAAGACACCCCCACATTGAAAGTGAGGGGGTGGGAAACCATTTACCATGCTAATGGACACCAAAAGAAAGCTGGGGTGGCAGTCCTTATATCAGACAAATTAGATTTTTTAAACCAAAGACTGTAATAAGAGATGAGGAAGGACACTATATCCTACTTAAAGGGTCTATCCAACAAGAAGATCTAACAATTGTAATTATCTATGCCCCTAACATGGGGGCAGCAATTATATAAGGCAATTAATAACAAAAGCAAAGAAAAACATCAACAACAATACTATAATAGTGGGGGACTTTAACACCCCCCTCACTGAAATGGACAGATCATCTAAGCAAAAGATCAACGAGGAAATAAAGACTTTAAATGACACACTGGACCAAATGGACTTCACAGACATATTCAGAACATTCCCTCCCAAAGCAACGGAACACACATTCTTCTCTAGTGCCCATGGAACATTCTCCAGAATAGATCACATCCTAGGTCACAAATCAGGTCTCAACCAGTACCAAAGGATTGGGATTATTCCCTGCATATTTTCAGACCACAGTGCTTTGAAACTAGAACTCAATCACAAGAGGAAAGTCGGAAAGAACTCAAATACACGGAGGCTAAAGAGCATCCTACTAAAGAATGAATGGGTCAACCAGGAAATTAAAGAAGAATTAAAAAAATTCATGGAAACCAATGAAAATGAAACACAACTGTTCAAAATTGTTGGGATGCAGCAAAGGCAGTCCTAAGAGGAAAGTATATAGCCATTCAAGCCTTTCTCAAGAAACGAGAAAGGTCTCAAATACACAACCTAATCCTACACCTAAAGGAGCTAGAGAAAAAACCGCAAATAAAGCCTAAACCCAGCAGGAGAAGAGAAATAATAAAGATCTGAGCAGAAATCAGTGAAATAGAAACCAAAAGAACAGTAGAACAGATCAACGAAACTAGGAGCTGGTTCTTTGAAAGAATTAACAAGATTGATAAGCCCCTGGCGAGACTTATCAAAAAGAAATGAGAAATGACCCAAATCAACAAAATCATGAATGAAAGAGGAGAGATCACGACCAACACCAAAGAAATACAAACAATTTTAAGAATATATTATGAGCAACTCTATGCCAGCAAATTAGATAATCTGGAAGAAATGGATGCATTCCTAGGGATGTATCATCTACCAAAACTGAACTAGGAAGAAATAGAAAACCTGAACAGACCTATAACCACTAAGGAAATTGAAGCAGTCATCAAAAATCTCCCAACAAACAAAAGCCCAGGGCCAGATGGCTTCCCAGGGCAATTCTACCAAACATTTAAAGAAGAATTAACACCTATTCTCCTGAAACTGTTCCAAAAAATAGAAATGGAAGGAAAACTTCCAAACTCATTTTATGAGGCCACCATTACCTTGATCCCAAAACCAGACAAAGACCCCATCAAAAAGGAGAATTACAGACCAATATCCTTGATGAACATGGTTGCAGAAATTCTCACCAAAATACTAGCCAATAGGACCCAACAGTACATTAAAAGGATTATTCACCACGACCAAGTGGGATTTATCCCTGGGCTGCAAGGCTGGTTCATCATCCGCAAATCAATCAACGTGATACAATACATTAACAAAAGAAAGAACAAGAATCATATGATCCTCTCAATAGATGCAGAAAAAGCATTGGACAAAGTACAGCAGCCTTTCTTGATCAAAACTCTTCAGAGGATAGGGATAGAGGCTACATACCTCAATATCATAAAAGCCATCTATGAAAAACCTACAGCGAATATCATTCTCAATGGGGAAAAGCTGAGAGCTTTTCCCCTAAGGTCAGGAACGCGGCAGGGATGTCCACTATCACCACTGCTATTCAACATAGTATTAGAAGTCCTAGCCACAGCAATCAGACAACAAAAAGAAATCAAAGGCATCCAAATCAACAAAGAAGAATCGAAACTCTCACTCTTTGCAGATGATATGATACTTTATGTGGAAAACCCAAAAGACTCCACCCCAAAACTGCTAGAACTCATACAGGAATTCAGAAAAGTGGCAGGATATAAAATCAACGCACAGAAATCAGTGGCATTCCTATACACCAACAAGACAGAAGAGAGAGAAATTAAGGAGTCGATCCCAATTACAATTGCACCCAAAACCATAAGATACCTAGGAATAAATCTAACCAAAGAGGCAAAGGATCTGTACTCCAGAAACTATAAAATACTCATAAAAGAAATTGAGGAAGACACAAAGAAATGGAAAAATGTTCCATGCTCATGGATTGGAAGAACAAATATTGTGAAGATGTCAATGCTACCTAGAGCAATCTACACATTCAAGGCAATCCCCATCAAAATACCATCCACTTTTTTCAAAGAAATGGAACAAATAATCCTACAATTTGTATGGAACCAGAAAAGACCCCGGATAGCCAGAGAAATATTGAAAAAGAAAAGCAAAGCTGGCGGCATCACAATTCCGGACTTCCAGCTCTATTACAAAGCTGTCATCATCAAGACAGTATGGTACTGGCACAAAAACAGACGCATAGATCAATGGAACAGAATCGAGAGCCCAGAAATGGACCCTCAACTCTATGGTCAACTAATCTTTGACAAAGCAGGAAAGAATGTCCAATGGAAAAAAGACAGTCTCTTCAACAAATGGTGCTGGGAAAATTGGACAGCCACATGCAGAAGAATGAAACTGGACCATTTCCTTACACCACACACAAAAATAGACTCAAAATGTTTGAAAGACCTCAGTGTGAGACAGGAGTCCATCAAAATCCTAAAGGAGAACACAAGCAGCAACCTCTTCGACCTCAGCCGCAGCAACTTGTTCCTAGAAACATCGCCAAAGGCAGGGGAAGCCAGGGCAAAAATGAACTATTGGGACTTCATCAAGATAAATAGCTTTTGCACAGCAAAGAAACAGTCCACAAAACCAAAAGACAACCGACAGAATGGGAGAAGATATTTGCAAATGACATATCAGATAAAGGGCTAGTATCCAAAATCTATAAAGAATTTATCAAACTCAACACCCAAGGAACAAATAATCCAATCAGGAAATGGGCAGAAGACATGAACAGACATTTTTCCAAAGAAGACATCCAAATAGCCAACAGACACATGAAAAAGTGCTCAACATCGCTCGGCATCAGGGAAATCCAAATCAAAACCTCCATGAGATACCACCTCACACCCGTCAGAATGGCTAAAATTAACAAGTCAGGAAACGACAGATATTGGTGGGGATGTGGAGAAAGGGGAACACTCCTACACTGTTGTTGGGAATGCAAGCTGGTGCAACCACTCTGGAAAATAGTATGGAGGTTCCTCAAACAGTGAAAATATTGAGCTACCATACAATCCAGCAATTGCACTACTGCGTATTTACCCCAAAGATACAAATGTAGGGATCCAAAGGGTTACGTGCACCCCGATGTGTATAGCAGCAATGTCCACAATAGCCAAACTATGGAAAGAGCCTAGATGTCCATCGACAGATGAATGGATAAAGAAGAGGTGGTATATATATATACAATGGAATATTATGCAGCCATCAAAAGGAATGAGATTTTGCCATTTGCAATGATGTGGATGGAACTGGAGGGTGTTATACTGAGCGAAATAAGTCAATCAGAGAAAGACATGTATCATATGACTTCACTGATATAGGAATTCTTAATCTCAGGAAACAAATTGAGGGTTGCTGGAGTGGGGGTGGGGTGGGAGGGATGGGGTGGCTGGGTGACAGACATTGGGGAGGGTATGTGCTGTGGTGAGTGCTGTGAATTGTGCAAGACTGTTGAATCACAGATCTGTACTTCTGAAACAAATAATGCAATATATGTTAAGAAAAAAAAGAAGAAGAAGATAGCAGGAGGGAAAGAATGAAGAGGGGGGAATCGGAGGGGGAGACAAACCATGAGAGATAATGGACTCTGAAAAACAAACTGAGGGTTCTAGAGGGGAGGGGGGATGGCTTAGCCTGGTGATGGGTATTAAAGAGGGCACATTTGCATGGAGCACTGGGTGTTATACACAAACAATGAATCATGGAACACTACATCAAAAACTAATGTATGGTGATTAACATAACAATAAAAAAATTTAAAGAAAAAAACAAAAAAGAAACTATCTTACAGTTGAGACAAATGTCTGTGGAATATTATGTTGGCTTTCTTGGCTACAAATCCTGGTGCATGGAGCTGTGAGTTGACATGCAGACCATGCACTTATGTAAAAACTGTGTAAAAAGTGTGCAAAAAACTGTGGCAAACTGAGGCTTCAGGTGCTCTTTGTCAAAGTGACCTACTCTGGATATACCTACACACCTTGTGGGTGAGAGAACAGAGGAAACTGTGTCCTTGGGTAGCTGCTGGGTCTCCTGAAGAGACAAAGATGCTGTGGAGCCTGCATTTCCTGTCCTTTATACAGCAGAGAAAAGGTAGCATGTGATTTAGTCCTATTGCATCTTGTGAATGTGATAGCCAATTCCAACCTACATTCACCCCTGTACCGATAAAATACAATGATGGGTAACACACACTGACGCACATACATACATACATACACGTGCAGGGCGTTATGTGCCGTTTCTCTGTGAATCCTCACATCCTTATGAAATTGGAATCATTATTTCCATCTTAGAGATGGAATGCAACACTTAAATAATGATTCAGTAATAACTCAGAACTTTGGTTGTTTTTTTTTTTTAATTATAAACCTTACATTACACTTCTCCCTGTTGGCAAGATCAAATAAGTGTAGGGTATCTCGTCAAAAAGTCAAGTCTGATATCCCTCAGGTTACAGCTATTTCCCAGACATATTCTGTCTCTATTTATAAACTGTATTAGTTGTCAATTGTCTAAAATAGAAAATTTCACATTAAAATCTGAATTTCTGGCTTATAGTGAATAAACATATTTTGCAACATAGGGCTCACCTTCTTAGTGTATGTGGGAGTGTAGCAGTGAATGTCCCTTTTAGACAGAACCCTTCAGTTGACCACAGTCCCACTATTCCCTCTCAACGCCCCAGACACTGAGGCAAAGGGTCACTTACCATTCATCATTCCTTACCCAGCTCAAGAAATATACATGTACCCATTTATATTTCTTCTTGGCCATTGCTGATGTATGAATATGTAGCCCTGATATATTAGTTTTCTATTGCTGCCATAACAGATTACGACAGTTTTAGTAACCATTAATTACCTCACAGTTCTGTAGGTCAGAAATCTAGATATAGCGTGGCTAGGCTTGTTCTCTGCTCCAGGTTTCACAAGGTCGAAATCAAGGTATAGCAGGGTTGCATTCCTTTTTGGAGGCTCTGGGGCTAGAACTGTGTCTAAGCTCACTCAGGTTGTTGGCAGGATTAAGTTCCATGTGGCTGAAGGACTGAGATCCTTTTTTCCCTGCTGGTTGTCAGCCAGAGGTCATTAGCTCCCAAAGGAGCTGGCTTTCCAGGGCTCAAGGCTCTCTTCCTCCATCTGAAAAACCAGCAGTGGCGGGTCCAAGTTCCTCTCACACTTCAAATTTCTCTGACCTCCCTTTCTAGAACATTTCTCTTTGCCTTCCTTTTCCACCACATTTTCTTACTTCCTCTTCTATTTTTATGGGCTCCTGTGATGTAAATGGGTCCATCCAGATAATCCAGAATAATCTCCCTATCTTAAAAGGAGATGATTAGTAACTTTACTCTGAAAATCTCTTCACAGCAGTACCTAAATTAGTACCAGCTTTAATGAACAAAAAAGAACAATTTATATTGGACACATTAAATTGTTACATGCAAATGATTCCTACTAGCACAGCATGAAAACATCTTAGGCAAAGTTTATAAATGCTCAAAAATGTGCCACTATCAGTAAAATAGAAATATTATACACCTCATATGGATAATGTAAGGATTAAATGAGATCATGTAAAGTTTTTAGCACAGTAACCAGTAGTAGATATTTATCATGTTTGCCTCCCAAGATATACTCTTCATTCTCTGGGTAAGAGAGACCCTATTGTACTCTGTGACTCTTGCACTCTTCCATTCGCTTCTAGATACAGTCTTGCAAAGATTGGCAGTGAAGAGCCCAAACCACCCATTTCTGAAAAATGAGTGGGCACATTACCTAAGCCAGGAATCATAAATTCCTCCATGGAATCTGAATCTTGAGTGGAGTAAACCAAAGATTATACCTGCTACCTAACATAGTTCCAAAACTGGTCCAAGAAATAGCACATATAAAATATAAATTTATCAAAAGTTGATTTATCAAAAAAAGATTATCAAGATGTCTATACTGAAAACTGCAATGCACTGCTGAGAGAAATTAAAGAATACCCCAATTAATTGAGATACATACCATATTCATGGATTGGAAATATTTATAAGATGTCAATTCTCCCCAAATTTACCTACACTGACGGACATCTTACAAAATTTCCAAAAAGATTTTGTACAAATTGACAAGCTAAGTCTAAAATGTATATAGAAGGACCTAGAATATCCAAAACTGTCTTGAAAAATAATTTAAAATGTTGAAGGACTTGCATTCTTAATTTCAATAAAAACTGTGAATTCACAGTAATCAAAAATGTATAGTACGAACTTAAAGATAACCAAATGGATTAATAAAACAGAATATAGAATTCATAAATAGAGTTACACTTCTACAGTCCATTGATTTTCAACAAAGTCACCAGGGGAACGCAGTACAAAAGGAAAGTGTTTCAAATAAATGGTATTCAAATAGCTGGATATCTACATGAAAAAAATTAATCTTGACCTCTGTCTCATATCATACACAAAATATAACTGGTGATAGACCTAAATATAAAAGTTAGAATTAAAACACTTGTAGGGGGAAACATAGGAGAATATATGCACGACTTTGATGTAGATAAAGATTTTTTTAGACAGGGCACAAAAAGGTGTGCCATTAAAAAATATACATAAATTCAACTTCATCAAGATGAAAGACTTCTGCCCTTCAAAAAAGGCCATTAAGAAAATGGAAAAGTTAGCTACAAAATGGGAGAAAATATTAGTAATGCATGTTTCTGGCAAAGACTCATACTCAGAACATTTAAATTTCTATAAATCAAGAATAAAAAGGTAACCCAATGTTTAAAAAAAAAAAACAAGGCAGCGGAGGAAAATTGAATAAGCATATGGCAAAGGAATGTGTACAAAGGGCCAATAAGCACACACACAAAAAAAGTGCTCAACATCATTAGTCATCAGAAAAATACCAGTTAAACACATTGTGAGATACCACTACACACTCGTTTGAATGGCTACGACTTAAAACTGACAATACCAATGTCATACAAGCATTTTGGAAAATTATTGAGAAATTTTTTTGTTACCTACCCTCTGACCCATCAATTTCACTCCTAAGATTTATTATACAAGACTGCTTGGGGCACCTGGGTGGCTCAGTCGGTTAAGCGGCTGCCTTCGGCTCAGGTCATGATCCCAGGGTCCTGGGATTGAGCCCCACATCTGGCTCCCTGCTCAGCAGGGAGCCTTCTTCTCCCTCTCCCTCTGCCTGCCACTCTGTCTACTTGTGCTTTCCCTCTATCTCTCTGTCAAATAAATAAATAAAATCTTTTTAAAAAAGACTGCTTGTAGCAATTTTACACATCAAACCTTGGGCAGGGAGGATCAAAATGCCCACCAGTGGGAGGATGGATAAGCAAATTGTGGAATATTCATACAATGA
The DNA here is from genome assembly GCF_003265705.2 of Callorhinus ursinus. Classification (NCBI taxonomy): domain Eukaryota; kingdom Metazoa; phylum Chordata; class Mammalia; order Carnivora; family Otariidae; genus Callorhinus; species Callorhinus ursinus. The sequence goes on along the minus strand of NW_027397077.1, from coordinate 34,979,688 downwards.
AATACTACTCAACAAAAAGCTGATACAATAAAGGTGAATCTCAAAACCACGTTGAATCAAAGATGTCAGAATAAATAAAGTCCATTCTGTAAGATTTCATTTATATGAAGTTCAAGAACAGAAAGAATTAATCTCTGGTGTTAAAAATCAGAAAGTAGGTGTCTCTGGGTGAGGGGATTGTTTGGAAAGAGGCACAAGCAAATATTCTGCCACATTTGGATATGTTTTCTATCCTGATGGGAGCCATAGCTACCTGGGCACATCATTTTTCACAATTCATCAAACTTTATAGTTAAGATCTGCAAATTTTACTATATGTAAATTAAACTCCACTACAGAAATATGTTTATTTTTTAAAAGGATGCAGAAGAAATAAATGCCATTTAAAACTTGTAGTTTCTATCCCTATGCTACTTTATAGCAAACATTTTCAAACTTAAAGCTTTACTAACTCTTTCATAAATACCATTTTTAGCTTTACATTACTCCCACACTTCATTAATGCCAATTTTATCTTTTTCCTTTTAGTGTTTATCAATTCGCTAGCTAAGCATCTTCCATGACATGTATCATGCAAACACTACACTGAATGAGAAAAAGTGAATATTCCTAACCCCAATTACATGGTGTAAAAATAAAGGCCTTGTTATTGACCATGGGAACTATGTGAACAAATTAAACATGGCTTAATAGCGCAGAGGAAAAAGGAAGTAATGGTTAGAGCTTAATAAGGTGATCCATGGGGTTCATTAACATGGAGTGGAATTTATCAGAAGAGGTTTTTAGAACCTAATTAATTAAACCCCTATCAAATAGATGCATTCGATTAATATGATCCCATTCTGAGTTTAAACATCAACACTAATTAACCCCATAATTTATATATTTCCCAGCCATGTGAGGAACATTAGTCACATTAATCAAAAAAAGATCACAATATTAATGAAAATAAATCAAGTAGCAAATGTAAATGAGATGATGTGACCCTTTGGCCCATCCCATTTTAAATTCATTTTTATAAATGGACAATATAGAAAAATGTCAGGTAACAGTATGTGGTAGAGGAAAAATTTTAAAATTAGGAAATACATGTTCTATTCTCAGCTTGGCCACCAACATAGTGTATGACTTCAGCAAGTCACCAGGAGATTTTGTCTTGGATCACAAAATACAGGACCTCCCTGTTTCTCATGGTTTACCTCAGAAGTGGGCTTTTGAGGAATATGGGCCATCCATGAGTCCTGTTCTTTATGGATGCCCCGATTATTCATGGTTGCCGTCAGAAAGTTACTGATGCATGGTCTACCTTGAGATGCAAGGCCTTTTAAAAATGCAAACCATTCTCTTCTAGAAATACAAACTGTTTTCTTTTAGAAATGTTTTCTTTTTCCAGGAGGAAAATTAAATTTTTCAGGTAGGTGAGAGCTAGAGTGAGGGCAAAATGGCAGGATTGCTTTTTCCTCCACAAAGAATCCAAAGATGTGTTCAAGTCCCAGTTGGGCCCTGATTTAACTTGGGCAAACCCTTAATCACTGGTAAAGTGAAAGAAGAGACTACTACTGGCATAGGATAACTCTCAAACAGTTAAAAATATGATACTCGTGAATTATAAAACATATGTTTAAAATTTTTATTCAACTCATTCATTAAAGACACAGCCAGTGAGATACTATGCTTGCTTCAAAGGAGAGTATGAGGAACAGAAATATATTTAGTCACTCAAAGGGATGCCAAAATAAATTTGCTTGTAGGCGCAAAACTGGTTAATATCCTACAAGGCAATAAATGGTAATATTTGGGGCTCTCCCTTTTTACCACAGGGAAATCAATTGCATCTCTCCTGGACAAGATGTATTTGTATCCCTGTGGAGAGGAAGTATTTACATTCCTCTCAGACAAGAATCATTTGCAATGCTATTCATTTTTTACAAGTTAATTTCTATCCCTACAGAGTTGTAAAATAGCCTAGTTCAAGAGTCTGAGAGACAAACTACTGCCCATGGGTCAAACCCAGCCCACAACTCACAAAAGAAGCATGGCTTTTGCATTTTTAAAGACCTGTTTTTAAAAAGCAGGAGAGAAGAAAAATATTCAACGTATAATGTGTATATTCCGCAAAGCCTAAAATATTTAGTACCTAGTGCTTCACACAAGTTTTCTGACCCCTAGCTTGGTCAATAGACAGTCTATACCTTTGTAGACTTAGATACTCCCTGGAGGATTTGTTGGATAATGTTTGTGCTATAGTGAAAAAAAAAACATCCTCCCTTTGGCCTTTTTTCAAATTGTGGATAATTTTCTTGGCACTATCTTCCACGCCAACCTACCAGACTGTTGGGAGGTCAATTTAGCTAATAAGGCAGTTAGGAAACTCTAGAATGTCATACATGTATAAAAGGGTTCTGTGCCTTAAGTGAAGAGTTGCCAGTTTTCAGAAGTAATTCTTCAGGGGCACCTGGGTGGCTCAGTCGGTTGAGCTTCTGTCTTTGGCTCAGGTCATGATCCCAGGGTCCTGGGATCAAGCCCTGTGTCAGGTTCCAGGCTCAATGGGGAGTCTGCTTCTCCTTCTCCCTTTGCTCAACCCCCCCACCATGTTCTCTGAAAGAAAGAAAGGGAGGGAGGGAGGAAGGAAGGGAAAGAGGAAGGAAGGGAAGGAGAAAGAAGTGATCTAGTCCTTCAGCGTATGACAAATTCATAATGACATCTACCCAAAGGGACCTCTCCAAAGATATTTAGAATCCTGAAGTAAGATGTGTTTGCCTAGGGGCGCTTCAGTGACTCAGTTGGTTAAGCATCTGCCTTTGACTCAGGTCATAGTCCTGCGGTCCTGGGATTGAGCCTTGCCTTCAGCTCTCTGCTCAGCGGGAAGTCTGTTTCTCCCTCTCCCTCTGCCTGCCACTACCCCTGCTTGTGCTCTCTCTCTCTGCCAAATAAATAAAATCTTCAGAAAAAGATGTGCGGTGCCTGGGTGGCTCAGTTGTTAAGTGTCTGCCTTCGGCTCAGGTCATGGTCCCAGGGTCCTGGGATCTAGCCCCGCATCGGGCTCCCTGCTCGGCGGGAAGCATGCTTCTCCCTCTCCCACTCCCCCTGCTTGTGTTCCCGCTCTCACGCTCTCCTTCTCTGTGTGTGTCAAATAAATAAATAAAATCTAAAAAAAAAAAAAAATGTGTTTGCCTCCATGAATTCTGCTCCACTGTGTCATCTACAATACCACTAGGTTTTATAAGAAAATCTGCACTTTTGTCCTTCAGCATTGGCTCATAAATCATTAAGAATATTGGGCCTTTTACTAAGTTTGTGCTTTTTTTTTTATGACATCTGTTTTCATAAAGACAGCACCGCCCCCCTCCCCCACAGCCGAGTCAAATGCCATCATAACCACCTCGGTATACTAAACTTTTTCCCTTGCCAACCAAGACTTTCTGAAGCTATTAATATGTTTTCTAATAAATGAGGGTGATTAATAAAATTAAGCAATGCTTTCTGCTTGTCTGCTCCAAAATAAAACTCCTACTGATAATATATGAAAATCCATTCCAGCTTTATGAAATATACCATTTATCTCCATTAGTTGGTTTACTAATATCTATTGACTTCCCACTGGGTGTGAGACATTCTGCCACATATTTTAGCGGATGGAAAAATAAGAAGATCCCATGCATGATCCTAAGAAGCTCAAAATCTATTTTGAGCAATGCAAACCATACATCGACAAGGGCAAACCTATGAAATGCAAAATCCAAAGTACGGTGAAATCAGCAGGGGTGATATCTTAGCATTTGGAATCAGAATAGTTCATGTACTTAATTCCATGAAGTAGTCAAAGAGGGATTTCCTATTTTTGTAAGTATCTTTTGCAAACATTAGTTACTACCATGAACAATCAGGGTATTTCAGATAAAACAGAATTACTGTTTTTCTTTAAAAGGTCTGATGAGCTGGCAAACCTGGACCAACATTGCCATATGGAAACAATCAACTAGACTCTTACGTCTCAGAGGATGGGAGAAGGATCAGCAGGATGGAATCATGTAGGATATTCTTAGAAATACAGATTCTCAAACTGGGCAGCTACATGCAAAAGAATGAGACCAGACCACTTTCCTACACTATACACAAAATAAACTCAAAATGGATCAAGGACCTAAATGTGAGACCTGAAACCATAAAAATCCTAGAAGAGAGCATAGGCAGTGATGTCTCTAACATCAGCTGTGGCAACATTTTTTTTAGATATGTCTCCTAAGGCAAGGGAAAGAAAAGCAAAAATAAACTATTGGGACTACATCAAAATAAAGTTTCTGAATATTTGCAAATGACATATCAGATAAAGGGCTAGTATCCAAAATCTATAAAGAACTTATCAAACTCAACACCCAAAGAACAAATAATCCAATCAAGAAATGGGCAGAAGACATGAACAGATATTTTTCCAAAGAAGACATCCAAATGGCCAACAGGCACATGAAAAAGTGCTCAACATCGCTCGGCATCAGGGAAATCCAAATCAAAACCTCCATGAGATACCACCTCACACCCGTCAGAATGGCTAAAATTAACAAGTCAGGAAACGACAGATGTTGGCGGGGATGCGGAGAAAGAGGAACCCTCCTACACTGTTGGTGGGAATGCAAGCTGGTGCAGCCACTCTGGAAAACAGTATGGAGGTTCCTCAAAAAGTTGAAAATATTGAGCTACCATATGATCCAGCAATTGCACTACTGGGTATTTACCCCAAAGATACAAATGTAGGGATCCGAAGGGGTACGTGCACCCCGATGTTTATAGCAGCAATGTCCACGATAGGCAAACTGTGGAAAGAGCCAAGATGTCCCTCGACAGATGAATGGATAAAGAAGAGGTGGTATATATACACAATGGAATATTATGCAGCCATCAAAAGGAATGAGATCTTGCCATTTGCAACGACGTGGATGGAACTGGAGGGTGTTATGCTGAGTGAAATAAGTCAATCAGAGAAAGACATGTATCATATGACCTCACTGATATGAGGAATTCTTAATTTCAGGAAACAAACTGAGGGTTGCTGGAGTGGTAGGGGCGTGGGAGGGATGGGGTGACTGGGTGATAGACATTGGGGAGGGTATGTGCTATGGTGAGTGCTGTGAATTATGCAAGACTGTTGAATCACAGATCTGTACCTCTGAAACAAATAATACAATATATGTTAAGAAAAAAAAAAGAAGATAGCAGGAGGGACAGAATGAAGGGGAGTAAATCGGAGGGGGAGACGAACCATGAGAGACGATGGACTCTGAAAAACAAACTGAGGGTTCTAGAGGGGAGGGGGGTGGGGGGATGGGTTAGTCTGGTGATGGGTATTAAAGAGGGCACGTTCTGCTTGGAGCACTGGGTGTTATGCACAAACAATGAATCATGGAACACTACATCCAATTAATGATGTAATGTATGGTGATTAACATAACAATAAAAAATAAATAAATAAAAGATACATTTTTCCTTAAGCAGGCAAAGAACAAATAAATAAATAAAGTTTCTGCACAGTGAAGGAAACCATCAACAAAATTAAAAGGCAACCTATGGAATGGTAGACATATCTGATAAAGGGTTAGTCTCCAAAATAGATAAAGAATTTTAAAAAATAAGTAATCAAATTAGAAAATGGGCAGAAGTCATGAATAGACATTTCTCCAAAGAAGACATACAGATGGCCAACTAACACATCAGAAAAGATGCTCAACATCACTGTCCATCAAAACAACAATGAGCTATCACCTCACACCTGTCAGAATGGCTAAAATTAAAACACAAGAAACAACAAGTGCTGGCAAAGATGTGGAGAAAAAGGAACGCTCATGCACTGTTGGTGGGAATGCAAACTGGTGCAGCCCCTCTGGAAAATGGTATGGAGGGAGGTGCCTGAGTAGCTCAGTCGGTTAAGCATCTAACTTTGGCTCAGGTCATGATCGTGGAGTCCTGGCATTGAGCCCCATGATGGGCTCCCTGCTCAGTGGGGTGTCTGCTTTTTCCTCTCCCTCTGCCACCCCCGCTCCTTCTCCCTCTCTCACTCTCTCAAATAAATAAATAAAATCTTTAAAAAAAAGTTATAGAGGTTCCTCAAAAGTTAAAAATAGAACTACCCTATGATCCAGTAATCACACTACTGGGTATTTACCCAAAAAATACAAAAACACTATTTCACTGGGATACATGCACCCCTATGCTTATTGCAGCATTATTTACAATAGTTAAATTATGGGAGCAGCCCAAGTGTCCATTAATAGATGATTGGATAAAGATGATGTGGTATAAACATAATGGAATATTATCCACCCATAAAAAGAATGAAATCTTGCCATTTTCAACAGGGATGGAGCTAGAGAGTATAATGCTAAGTGAACTAAGTCACTCAAAGCAAGACAAATACATGATTGCACGCATGTGGAATTTAAGAAACAAAACAAACGAGCAAATAAAAAAGAAAAAGAGAGAGACAAAGCAAGAAACAGACTCATAACTATAGAGAACAAACTGATGGTTAGCAGAGGGGGTGGGTGGGGGGATGGGTGAAACAGGTGAAGGGAATTGTTGAATCACTATATCATACACCTGAAACTAAACAGCACACTGTACATTAACTACACTGGAATTAAAATTAAAAACTTAATAAAAAAATACAGAATCTCAGCCTCCTTCCCCCATTCCAAAACTACAGCCCCATAAAGACAAGGTGCCCAGGTATATTATAGGCATTTAATAATGAGAGTATGAATGTAGTAACAAATAAACCATTGAGTGGAGGAATGTCCTATTAAAGCCAGAGCTCCGAGTGACAAATATTTACTTCCCATCAGGTACTGCACTAGGCCAAGGGGATACAAGTAAAGAAGATATTATTCCTACTCTCAAGGAGTTCCTGATACATCTGGCAAGCCTGATAGAGAAGCCATAATTGCAACACAAGAGAATTGGAACTGTAATAGAAGTGTAATGGTTATCTATTGCTTTAATAATGCTACATACCAAACAACCACAAAACCTCAGTGGCATGCTACAGTTATTACTTATTGATCATGAATCCAGGGTGGTCAACTAAGTGACTTTGTTGTTCTTGGCTTGACTTGATTACATACCTGGGGGCCGACTGAAGGTCAGATGCTCTTGGTTGCAATGAGTGGCTTGTCTCCATGTGTCTCTCATTCAGCAGACTGGCCTGGGCATTCTCAAGGGAATGGCAGATGTGTTTTTTTGTTGTTTTTTTTTTTTAACTACAAAAGGTTTATATTTTATTTTTTCTTTAGATAAGGCAAATCTGTTTTCCCGAGGAAATAACACAATTTGGCCCAAAGACCAAAGGGGCTACCTCTGTCTTGTGATTGAGGATTGTTTTATAATATATGAGCTGCCAACACCACCCCGTCACCTGGCAGCACTTCTCAGTGATTCCCTTGGCTTTGAAGCCCAGAACAGGCTGCACCCATGGCAAGAGACAATTTGAAAGAAATGACTCATGGCTGTGAACCAACCAACTGGAACTGACCTTCAAAGGAATCCTAAGTGGAATGGGGTGAAGACTTGGAATTTCATTGTGAAATGACTCAGAACCAGCAGAGACTCTCAATGGCTTTGTCAAGTCTTTTTTTGTATTAGGTCCACTAACATCTCACGGGCCAAAGGAAATCACATGATACATTCAGAAACAAGAGGCAAGAACTTCCAAGTCACATGGCAAAGGGTGTGGACAGAGGGAAGAGGGAGAACTGGGCCATTTTCATAATCCACCAAAAACGGTATGAAAAAAGTGCTGTAGGCAGACGTTTAAAATCTAAGCACAGGAGAGTGATTTGGTAAGCTTTTCCATTCCACAATCCCAAGAGATGCTTTTTTCAAAATACTATCTAAACCAGAAAGAACATTGCCATTCAGAGCCATAGAAAAATAACAAATAGAACTCACCGAGCCCTTTCAGTATAGCAGGCCCTGTGCTAGGCTCTGCACATACACTAACTCATCACTTGCTCCCCAACAACTCTAAGACGTGTATGATTACTCCAGTTGCCATGATAAAGAAACCAAGGTCCAAGGAAGTTTGATGACTTGCTCAAGGCCTCACACCCAGGATTCAAACACTCTGGAGCCTTAGCTCTCCTCACCTACAGCACAGAAATTAAAGTCATGCCCATCACCTTGTCCTTTTTCTCGCTGAAAGAGACAATGTAACGGTTTTCACATATAGATCATTTCTGGCCAAATGTAGGGTCCCAAGAATTAAAATTTCAATAAGTGAGCCACCAGGAATAAATTCTAGCACTTGTCAGCCATGAAATTGCAGTGTGTATATTTAGGGCTGTTGTAAACTAACCAACAAGCCCTATTTGTTTTCTTTTTCTGCAATATTGAATTTTTAAATTGTTTCCTTGGCCCAAAAAGTTCTGATGCCATTCGTGTTGTGTCAGTTGCAAAACCAGTTCAAGTAATCCTAAAGAATCTAATAATCATGTGTCAACCAAAGACGAGGGCTGTGGTTTTTTTCGTTGTATGAATAATGCATTTTTAATGAAACCATTTCACTTCTCAAACTAGCCTAAGTATCCCCTCTTATCACGTTATTTTGTTCTGGGTGGTCATCTGCCTGACTTTACTCGTAACTTCAAGATATAAGAAAGGAAGAAATTGAGTCCATGGACATGAGCATTCAGGGTCACTTGGTGTTGTGTTGCCATCAGAGAAAACTTTCTCACACTGAAGAATTGGATTCGCAGTTGGTGTGACCCATTTGCTTTCTCTCCTGAAATGCACAATTTTCCATCTGTTCCAGAAGTTCGCTTCCGTCAATGTCTGGTGTGGAGTAAAAAGCTCAAAAACTCAAATGAATCCTTGCTTCAGCAATCCTGTCAAATTCCCTAGTGGAACTTCTAAAATGGCCCACTTTTCAAAGTGACATAACAAGCAATGAGCCATTTAGTGATTCAGCTGGAAATCCAAAGCCCAGGCTGTTTGTCCTCAAGCATTTCCATAAAGAAGAAGAAAAAAAAAAAAAACAACACACAGCAAGGAGAGAAGAGAAATGTAACTTTTTCTTATGATCTACATCAGGGATATTTAAAAAGCTTCATTTCACATGACAGCTCCCATCAAGGGGTGGTTCTGCCTGGAATGCTGTGTTGAGAAGAATTCTGAGCTCATGTAGGGACATAATGGGACCTGTGCAGCAATCAATTAGTAATGTCTGCTTGCACAAAGAGCAGTGGCAGCCTGTGGGCCATCCTGGCTGCGTTCCTATGAAAATCACAGTTGTTTAAACATTCACTCATTCAGAGTTATCCAGCATGTTTTATTATACACAGACAATAGAAAAACTCTTGTAATGCCCCGCATAACTGATGGCATTTAAGAAATTAGTTGATATCAGCATCTTTCCACATGGGCCACTGCGGAGAATAGTGATCTAGGGTTTTTCTCTACCTAACAGTGTAAGAAACCTATAACATGCTTGCATTTTTATTCTTCAGATCCCAGCTCCATAAAATAGGCTTCACCCAATTGGATTTGTCTTTAAAAATAGTTGTTCTTTCCTATTCTCTCCCCGCAGTTTAGAAATTGAGTGCTAAAAAGAAATGACCATGTAGCCATGTCTTTCTGCAGTCCCTGCATTGAATCAGTGGCTTTCTGCTGGACACACGGTCAGAGGATATCAAGAGCCTTGTTCAAGAAAAGCAATGTAACCCCAGCGCATGACTCCGAGGACCACAGCAGATCGTTAGGTAGAAATTAACTGCCTTTCTTGTCTGGTACCTCATTAAAGTTAAAAATAATTTTTGTTCCTACTAGTTAGCGCTTATTATACGTCTCCCTTTATCACCTTGTAGTGCCTTGGTGAGAGAAACAGCTGTATTGATTGATGTCAGCAGACACGGGGGACCACGGGGGTAATGGTGTTTTGTTCATTACATCAAGGTAGGCGCACATGTGGTGTGCTCGCCATGGCGGAACGGGACAACTCGCTGCTTAGCCGACGTCTAAGCAGGAAGGGCTACGAAGCCTCCCACCCCCTTTCTCTCTTCTCTCCTCTTTCCGTGTCTTTCTTTTCCCTCCGTTCTAGTGTGTTCTTCTTTTTCCTTTTCACTTTCAACTTTCCTCAGCCTTTGTTTCCTTTCAACTTTTCTTCCTGCATTCTTTTTCTTTCCTTTTTTTGCTTTGCTTCTTACCTTCCTCTTCTCTTTTTCCTGTCTACACCATTACTTATTTCTAGCCATTGAGACTGTGAGTTCAGCATGTATTGAGTGAGCTTTTTCAGACAGTCGCATGTTTCACATGGTCACGATAAAGCCACCATTAGATCCTTTCCAGAGAAGGGATTTGCTGCGGGCTGGAGGAGGCATGGGGAGGGAAGGGGATGAAGGGCACTGTCCAGCCCGCCGCTGAGCAACGGCTGCCGTCGCTTAAACAGAGTCAAAGGAAAACCTGCTTCTAACAGTCCTGAAGCTTCATCCAAAATAACGGGATAGACTGTGGCACTGGGAAGATTTAGATGGAAAATAATCCATTTAATCCATTTTCTAGTTCTTTTTTTATTATTATTTTAATAGGATTTGGAGGGAAAGGTGCCATTCCTTGGTTGCAGCCAATTTTGGCCTGATTCGCAGCTTGCCCAGCTCCCTGGGTCATTCACCTCATAAAACAAGGCAATGGAGGGAAGGCTCAGTGGGCTCCTTTGGCCTGGGGTTTAAATGGGTGGTTGGTCATGGTTAAGAGCCTCAGAGCTAAAAATTCACTAGAGCTCACAAAGTACTTCAGCCCCTCTCTCTGACAGACTCCTCGTTCTTTCTTTCTTGCTGAGTCCCCAGTCCCTGTACACCATGTCCGACTTTCCTGAGACAGAGATGTAGAATAAAACCTGGATCTGTGTTTAACTTATTCTTAAAAGATCGCCTTTTTTAAGGGCTTACAGATACCAAGATTTTTGCATAAATTAATCCTTTTTAATTTTCACAACAATCTTCTGAACTGAGAATTGTTGTTTCCACTTTACAGATGTGGAGACTGAAGCCTAGATGTGGAATTTATTTGCCCAAAGTCACATAACAGTACTTCATGCAGCCGTGACCGACAGCATAGCGGAGAGCTGCAAAGCCCTTGTTCTTAGTGTCTGCACTCCACTGCCTTCTTCAAAAACCTACAAATGCATCTGTACAATGACCAACCTCAAGTCTACAGAACCCCGTAGACTGGGTACCCAACCTCCTAGGCCCTGCTCAAGCTTCATTTTCTCTATGAAGACTTTTCTAATGCCCCAGCCTGCATGGGTCTCTCCCCATAGAGAACGGTCAGCATACATTTAACATTTTGTACTGAACTTTCATTTCCTTTTTACCATTTTCTCTGTCTCCCCACCTAGACTATGAACTCCTTCAGGGTCAAAAAACTTCCTTCCACTTCTTATTTTTGTCCAAAAAGGATAGAGGCTCTCCACCCAGACTCTGCATATCAGTGTCATCCAGGGAACTTGTAAAAAATACAAATGGCCGACACCTTTCCCTGGGCTCCTGAAGTGGCCTCTCCGGAAAGGGCCCCAGCATCTATACTTTAACCCATATCGCTAAGTTCACCTGAGGCACAGCAAGGCATGTAAATAGCTTATCTACAATATCTACAACAGGTTTAAGCAATTCTTCTCTCAAAATGGCTATAGAATAGTCATAAATATTTTTCAAGACCAAACTACTTATCTTCCTCTACCTCCCACAGCTCTTGCTAAAACAACAGATCTGGATGGTCCCTGCGCCCTCAGGTGACCCAGATCCAGGACTGTACTAGAACTTGGCTCAAGGATGTTCCATTTTCCAGTGGAGGTAGAAGGCCAGACCCATGCATGCATCCTAGGGACTTAAACTGTACCAAATGCTATGACAGAGGTGTGTGCAAAATGCTCTCTGAAACCTGCAGAGGAATTGGGGGAGGCTTCTCCAAGGAAGTTTAAGTGGTTGAAGGATGAACAGTTGTTGTAGAGTGGGACTGGGGATGGGTGGTGACTAATTTGCGAGGAGACGCAAAAACACGTATAAAGGCAAAGGGTGGGACTCAAAAAATATCACTGTTTTTAAGCAACCCTTAAACCCTTAAGTTTAAAAACCCTTAAATTTTTAAGCAACCCTTAAATCCATTAATAGAGAACTGGTTATAAATGATAATATAGCTATACAGTGGAATACTACACAGATGCAAAAAATGAGTGAGAACTCTATATACTAATTTGGAATAATCTCCAAGATACATGGTTGAAAAAAAATCAAGGTACAGGTGTGCTGGGAAAAAAAAGAAAAAAAAATGGGAGGAGACTGTGTACATACACACACATTTGTGTTAAGGGAAAAATATTCTGGAAATACACATGAAATGCCCTGGGAAGAGTGCCTGGGGGATAGATGGCAAAAGAAAATGTTTCATGATATGCCCTTTTATACTGATAGATTAGTGTGTGTATATTCATTCTTTGTTTAAAAAATCTGTTAAGAGTTTTAAAAATATTTTGTTGGTAATCAAATAAAAGGATAATGAATGCCATTCTAGAAAATTGTTTCCTATCCTGGTAAAAAGTGCCCCACCACTCAGGTGTTCAGAAAGAACCTGGTCAAGTTGCCAGGCCAGATGGTATAGACAGGGAGAGAAATGGATTCAAGCAAGTTAGTTGGATGAGATGACCTTCTGGGTACCAAGCCACTGGGAAACTCAAAGAGCCTACGTGCAAACATCTAGGGGCAGGGCTTGCATCACCAAATTCAATAAACAAGCCCATCATTGGCACTCAATAAAGCTATTGAATCCAAAATCTTATTAGAATGTCTATATTGTGAGAGTCTGCTGATCTATAATAAAGCACATTAATTGAAGATTTAAATGAAGTTAAATTTGTGTTAACAAATACTCTAAAGGTCAGAATCATTACTTTCAACACAGGCAGCTAGCATTTAGTGCAAATATTTTTCTCTTGTGTGCTACTCCCCGGTGTCTGTCGAAACTGGCTTGCCCATTGCACCTCATTATCTCCCTCCAGCCTGAGAAGCAGTAATCTCCTCATTCCTGCTCACCTCCAGGGTGCATTGCCTTTGTGATATGATCAGGAAGCTTTCTCAGGAAATTTCCTTTGAGCTCATTGTTAGAAATTTCCTCTGCTGCCTGAAACCCACTGGTGGGTGTAATTTGTGGCATTGTGCCTCACCACCAGGAGGGTGCATGAAGGCAGGAACATTAATCAAATTTGGAAACAACAAAGAAACGGTGGGCTCTAAGTGGATCAGCATATGATTAGCAGCCCACAGTATCAGATTTTAGAATGTGAAAACCAGAAAACCTTGGGGCTAAACTACTATGTATGAGATTAAAATACTCATCTGCAGATCACCCCGAGGTGATATTTGACAGCAAATATTACCTCCAAATTCATAATGTCATCGTCGTTAATTTATTAGCTGTTTGTATTTCCTATCTCTATCATGAGCTGCGATTTTTCTGAAAACTATAAATTTATCATATTTATATAAATTTGATATCGTCGCTAGCATGGCACCAAAGGCATGGGGTCTAATAAGTGCTTCTAGCTAGTGAAATGTTTGTTGAGCTTCTACTATATACAAAGGGCACCCTTGGGGATGCATTGTTGGATGTTTCACCAAAATAAGTAATTGGTCTATATGCTATTTTTTGACCTCTGAGCTTTTCTTACATTTCACCCTGCCAGAAACATCCTCAATCTTTCAAGAGTCGACTCCTCCTTGAAGGCATAGTTAAATCCCTTCACTTCTGTCCCCAACCCCCTGATACATTTTTTCCTTTGAGACTCCATAGTGCTTTGTATGTTCTGAGAGTACTCTTCATGAACGTCACTATGTAACAGTTACCTGCATAGATTCCTTATTCTCCCTCCCAGAGGTAAGGAGCTTGTTTGCTTGATCAATATCCCTCCGCAGACAGTGCCCAGCACAGAGCCCTATAAACATCAGGTTCCTAATCTTTTTTTAAATAAAGAATAGGAACTACCATGTGATGTTGTACTGGATTGAATAGATCCCCCTCGCCCCATCAAAAAAACATGTCCACCTAGACCCCATGAATGTGCTTATTTGGGAAAAGTGTCTTTGCAGGTGTTAATAAGTGAAGGATCTCGCGGTGAGATCACCCTGCATTAACAGGGGGGGTCCTACTCCAATGACATGTATTCTTTTTTTTTTTTAAGATTTTATTTATTTATTTATTTGACAGAGAGAGACACAGCGAGAGAGGGAACACAAGCAGGGGAAGTGGGAGAGGGAGAAGCAGGCTTCCCGCAGAGCAGGGAGCCCGACGTGGGGCTCAATCCCAGGAACCTGGGATCGTGACCCCAGCGGAAGGCAGACGCTTAACGACTGAGCCACCCAGGCACCCCACATGTATTCTTTCTTTCTTTTCTTTTTAATGAAGATTTTATTTATGTATTTGACAGAGAGAGACACAGCGAGAGAGGGAACACAAGCAGGGGGAGTGGGGGAGGGAGAAGAAGGCTCCCCACCGAGCAGGGAACCCGATGCGGGGCTCGATCCCAGGACCCTGGGATCATGACCCCAGCCGAACTGAGCCACCCAGGCGTCCCCCAACACACACATGTATTCTTACGAGAGATAGAAGAGAAAACAGAGACGCAGAAAGGAAAAGGCCCTGGGAAGTCAGAGGCTGAGATCAGAGTGACCCCGCCACAGCCAAATGCCTGGAGCCATCAACGGTGACTCTTTCCAGGCTCTCCCTGGAAAAGGCAAGGGAGAATCCTCGCCTAGAATTCTGGAGAGAATGTGGCCCTGCCAACACCTTGATTTCAGACTTCTGTCCTACAAAACTGTGAAAGAATAAATTTCTGTCACTTAAGAACCCATGTTTGGGGCACCTGGGTGGCTCAGTTGGTTAAGCGACTGCCTTCGGCTCAGGTCATGATCCTGGAGTCCCGGGATCGAGTCCCGCATCGGGCTCCCTGCTCAGCGGGGAGTCTGCTTCTCCCTCTGACCCTCCCCCCTTCATGCTCTCTCTATCTCATTCTCTCTCTCTCAAATAAATAAATAAAATCTTCAAAAAAAAAAAAAAAGAACCCATGTTTGTGGTAATTTGTTACAGCAGCAAATAGGAAACAAATACAGATATGGTCTCTGGCTTTAAAGGAATTATTGGAGAGACAGTGACATGCAGAGCTTATAGAAGGATATTCACACATAAAAAGACAATGGTAGGGGCACCTGGGTGGCTCAGTCGGTTAGCATCTGCCTTTGGCTCAGGTCATGATCCCAGGGTCCTGGGATTGAGCCCTGCATCTTTGGGCTACCTGCTCAGCAAGGAGCCTACTTGTCCCTCTCCCTCTGCCTCCCAGCCCTCACCTCCCACCCACCCCCCCAACTCCTGCTTGCTCTCTATCTCTCTCGCAAATAAATAAATAAAATCTTAAAAAAAAAAAAAAGACAACAGTAAAGTCAGGTGTCATTAGGAGCTAGGTCAGTTGCACAGATTTTAGATACCAGGTGCTTGTTCATTCTGTAAATGTTAACTGATCATCTCTGATGCTCCAGGCTCTCAGAATTCAGCAGTGAACAAGGCAGACAGATGTTGAGTCTCATATTGCTTACAGACTGGGGAGAAACTGCAAAACTCAAAAGCCTGCAGAGGGACCAGGCAGGTGATGGAAAGCCGTAAGGTAGGATGAGGGGATCTACCATCCACCTTCCCACTTTTGATAAAACAGGGATAAAGAGAGTTATTTCTTTGCTTTAAAAAATATCAGCCACAAGAACAATAAATAGCAATCAACACTCAGACCTCATTTGGAGTGAAACAGCAGGGACAGGTAGAGACTGTGGAAAACTGCAGACACATGTCCCAGCTGAAAGGAAGACTTCACTCAAGCCCCAGTTGCCGCCCCATGGAAATGAGAGCACAGTCTTGCCCAAGTTTTACTCTTAAGAGAAATGAGAATCGCAGGGCTTTTGGGGGGTTTTTTCCCCCAGTTTTATTGAGAAATAGTTGGCATACATCATTGTAGGTTTAAGGCATACAGGATGATGGTTTGATTTATACATATTGTAAAAGAGAATTTCAAAATCTTTTACTGCAATCTCCTTTAAATGAGATTGCCAGAAAGTAGACCAGTGCACTTGAGGCAGCCCTTGGGCCCCCAGGGCTTCTCGTTTGGATATTAAATTGGTTCGCAAGAGAAAGATTTCCCTATGAACTGTACCAATCAAAGAATGCCACAGAGCCTGTGAGACCTGATGCAGACCAATCAAAGTAGGGAATATTCTCTGCAAGGAAAAGAACATATTCTAGTGTGTACAAGTCTCACACCAAATGGGTAGAAGACAAACATCTTCACGACCTTTCCAACCCTGAGCTGGATATAAAGATGGGAACGCATAAGGTACTGCTAGGCAAAGAAGAGACAAATGTGTAAAATGTAAAGAAGACTGATAAACGGTGATAAAAAGAGCCTTCCTCTTTAACCTCTGGGCCTATTTAGATCAGGTGGAAAAGCAGAGGCTCCTGATTCCTTCCATGGCTCGTGCTTGAATTCATAGAGGGAAAAGCTATTGATAATGATCATTTCATGGGAATTCCACCATTCAGAGACATCTTAGAAGGAGAGAGAAGGAAGAGCTAAAGATTCATTTATTCATTTATTTATTTATATGTGTAGAGCATCTGCTAAGTGCCAAGAGATGAGGACACAACCCTGAATAAAGCAGGCAAAATATCCATCTTCAGGGGCCTCAATTCCAGTGAGAGAAGAGAGATAATAAACAAATAAACATGTAAATACATAAACAATCATTTGTATAAGCCATGTGACTTTCTGGGGAGGAGTTCCAGAAAGAGGAAAAAGCAAGTGCAAACGTCCTGAGGTGAGACTGATCACAGCATGTTGGAAGATTAACATGGGAGCAGAACTAAAAGGGATCTGTGATTCCCCCCCTTCCCCTGTGTTACTTCCATGATTATATATGTTAAAAGAATTTCACTGCTGCAATTAAGATTACTAAACAATTGACCTTTAGTTAGGAAGACTATCCAGGTGGGCCTAACCTAATCGTATGAGTACTTTAAAAACAGAGAGTTTGATCTGGCTGGCTGCAAAAGGGAAAGTCAGAGATATTCAAAGCATGAGAAAGATCCAATACACTTGCTGGTTTAGAGGATCCGATGCATATTTGCTGGCTTAGAGGTGGAGGGGACTACATGGCAAAGAATGTGGGTGGCCTCCAGAAGCTGAGAGTGGCCCTCAGCAGACAGCCAGCAAGGAAACAGGGCTCTCGGTCCTACAATTGCAAGGAACTGAATTCTGCCAAAGACCCGAATGAATTTGGGAGTAAACTTTTCCCAAAAGCCTCCAGACAAGAGCCCATTCCAGCAGGCAAGCTGATTTGGGCCTGAGCAGAAAATGTGGCTGAGCCTGCCTATACTTCTGAGCTACAGAACTGTGAAATGATAATAAATGGGGGTGTGGTTTGTGCTGCTATGCTTGGAGCAATTTGTTATGCAGCAACAGAAAACTAACAGAAACAGCGAGGAGGCCAGTATGGCAAGAGTATAGTAAGCAAAGGGGGTTAAGACGATGAAATCAGAGAAATAGCTAGGAGCCAGACAATGCAAGCCTTTATGTGCCTTGGTCAGGCCACTGGACTTCCACCAAATGAGACGGGACACCCCTGGAGTGTTTGAGTAGAGGAAACCTGACCTCAGCTTTCTCCTGAGAACTCGCCCTGTTAGACCAACAGATACCCAGAGAAAGCAAGCCTGCTGGTGGAGTTTCTGATGACCTCCGGAGGCACTGGTAAATACTCAATTATAAAATATTCGGAAGAAGCCAGCAAAACAAATGGAGAAGAGCCAGAGAGGTTGAGAGATGGACCATATCAAATACAGCATTAAAGATAGGCCAGCAGTTTAGAAGAGCAAATCCATCAAGAGAGATCACACAAAGCAGCCTAAACACAACCATGCTACTCACTTTCTTCAGCTCTTCTGCACAATAGGACGAGTGCTTTCAGTAGACGTTTCGCTAACAAACATGTCTGTGCTGTACAGATCCAGCCTCAGGAATATCTGAAGCTTGCCCCCACGCCATCTGGCAGATGATTAATGTGTGATTAAACCTGATGATTAGCCACCGGCAGGAATTTGATCGCTAATAGTCAGAGACTCAGGGGGCAACTTTTATCAGTGGTTGACTGCTTTGCCAGAAACTGCCTCCCAGAGGGGGCTGGGGGATTGGAAAGATGACTAAGGAGCCCCATGGTGGGAAAAACGAAACTGTAGACCCATGAGATAATAACAGCAATAGAGAAGAGGCAGAGCCTCCCACACACACACGCCAAGTCAGAAATACCTCAGGTATAATTAAACCCTATTCCAGAATTTAGCACCTTTTTGTAATAAGAATCTTTACTTGCAATCCTCAGCATTCTGTTGCCTTGGCAAAAAACCTATCTCTTGACATTCGGGAGGTTTCCATCCCATTTTCAAAGAACCACCCTGGTGAAAATGCATTTCAAAAATGAGTTTTGTATCTGCAGTGACTTTGCCGATGAATCCCCCCTCCCCAGCAGAACTGGTTCCCATCCTCTCTCTGCCTTCTGCCCAGCCCCATTTGCACTGGCAAACCTGGGGCTGGACTGCTGTGGGGCCCCAGCTGTGGGAGAGTGCCCCAGCAGGAAAGGACCAGATTCTCCATGTCTCACACTGCCCTGGGAGGATGCCTTTGAGCCTCCACTGTCTGGACAGGCAACTGTCTGCTGGCCTTTGGTCCTGGTCCCTGGCAACGGAGGACTCCAGCATCAGTTTGAACTTGGATTTGGGACTGGTGACTTATGCTTTCTTGACTGGCTTCTCATCAGTTTTATCTCAACTGCCATTTTATGAGATCCCCTGTTTTGTTTCCATTCTTGTCCATATTTGCTTTCTCTTGCCTTCCTGTTCTCTCTTTTCAAGGCCCACGGTCAGAGCTTAATGTTGTTAGGAGTAAACTGTAACTAGGAATTCTGTTATACTAGGAATACATGTGATTTGATCACAAAGTGTGTTTGTGATGATTTGGATGACAACACATATAAGGCCCTGTGCAGTGTGGTTGGCACATTATAAATGCTGAACAAACATTAGCCACCTTCAGCAGGAAAGTTGGTGGTTGTGTGGAAAAGGATAAGGATGAGACCCAGAGAGAGTGTACTTGTAGGAGAGGAGACTTAGGTATGAGAAGAGAATTTCAGAATCCTATTTACACGCAAAAGGCACCAAGCAACGGACCCCATTTCATGAGCATCGATTCAGCCCTACATTCACAGAAACACAAGATGTGGCCCTGGGAAGTTTGCATAAAGCCATGTAAGTTTGAGTATGCTGTGTTTGAAAATCCTAGTGATGGAAAACTCACTTTAGTCTTTCTCTCGCCTTCTCCATCACAGTGGTGATGATCCGGATGTCTTCATTCAATAATTATGTATTGAGTGTGTGCTGTGAGCTGGATACTAGATTACAGCAGAAAGCAAAGCAAAGTCCCTGCCCTCCTGCATCTTAACAGTCTGGTCGGGAAGATAGACTACCAATATATACATAACGTAAATAAGTCATCACAGTCAAAGTAGCAGTATGAGAAACATGGAAGACTCTCTCTTAGAGAGGGTGAACAAGGCCTCCCTGAGGGGCGCCCGGGTGGCGCAGTTGATTAAGCATCAGACTCATGATTTCAGTTCAGGTCATGACCTCATGTGTGTGAGAGTGAGGTGTTCAGTGGGGAATCTGCTTGAGATTCTCCCTCTGCCTCTGCCCCTCCCCCCACTTGAGCATGCACACACTCTCTCTCTCTCAAATAAATAAATACATCTTTAAAGAAAAAAAAAAGAAGGCCTCCTTGAGAAGGTGACATTCAAACTGAGGTTTGAAGCAAATGAGAATAAATAAAGCAAGCAAAGAATGGGAGTAAAGCCCAAGGAAGACCTATAGTGGAGAAAATGACAGTAATCACTTACCACGTATTGAGTCACTATGTGCCAGCTCCCTTCCATGTGAGCCCACAACTCTGCAAGGGAGGCGCCATTTTCTCAGGGGGTGACTGAGACTCAGAGAGCTCAAATAAGTCGCCCGAGGCAAGTGACAACGCTGAGTTGTCACTAGACACTGAAATAAGTCGCCCGAGGCAAGTGACAACGCTGAGTTGTCACTAGACACTGAGTTGCATCAGTGTCTAACTGGGTGCACAGCTTTGTTTTGGAAACCCAAGGTCAGAGCAAGGCAATGGACCAGAACCAGGAAGAACAAAAAAGATGAGCCTTCCAGACCAGGGGGAAAGGCCAGCAGCCACTATGATGGATTTCAAAGGACTGTCTTAAGGAGAGTTATAATAACCGTCACCATGTTCTCAGTGACGGTCTTGTGCCAGGCACTGCTAAGCCCCCCACAAGCAGCTCTTATGTCCTCCTTCCAGCTCCCCTTCAGGTAAGGGGCGCTACATCCCTGCTTTGCAGATGAATAAAGGGATGGGACACCCCTTCCCCCACACCCCCGTCCCCCCACCACTAGGTCACACACAGCCCCAAGTGGAACCACGATTTCAATCTGGGATACTGACTGCCAAGGCGAGCGATGAGGGAGATTTAAACCATGTCCTATGAGCCCTGATCAGAACACAGTTAGCCGGGAGGAAAGAGTGCAACCGAAAGCCAGGGAGAGACACTGCGCGTATCTGGGAGGTTATTTTGTAGGGAAGCTGGGCTAGATTTGTTGACCTCAGAAAACAGAACTCAAATCAGTGGGTGCAGTGGAGGCTGTCAGTGCCCCACTCTGATCCACCTTCCCAGGTCTGTCCTCTCGATGCCCAGTGGCTGGGTGTGCTCGCTAACACGTTCTCACAGTGGCACCCTTTTCTGAAGGATTGGCACAGGGGACATACCACAAAGCAACTCAATGTCTGCTCTGTCCCAGCCACTGTTTCCGAACTGAATTTTGGCATGTACAAAGACTGTCTGAAAATCCAGCCCCTCTCTTTGCACAGCTTGCTTTAATAAAAACTAAAGCGCAAAAAGACTGTGATTTGGAAACAAAATGAATTCCAGAATTGTCCCCAGCAAGCAGACACAAAGCAAACCAAAAGAGGACACAGGTAATGTAGCTCTCCAAAAATACGGTTTTCGAGTTTCTCCCTGCCGGTATTTTATTTAAGCCCTGGGGCTTTCCCTCCCTTGGCTAATTAACAGGTCAGTGATTTCTAGTCTCTGCACACCTAATATTTGCCTCCTCTGTTTAATCAGGGAAAGATGGAGGAAAAAGCAAGGACATCTGACTGCAGCCAAAAGTACTTGTGAAAAGCATTAAGCCAAGATCAAATATTTATGCTTCGGCAAGCTAGCTAACTGATTGTAATATCCAAGGATAATAAATCATTTGAAAAAAGGGAGAAAAAGCGATCAATGTGAATAGTATAATTTGCCTTTCATCAGGAGCTCTTGATTTTTTTGTTGTTGCTGTTCATCCAACAATGATAGTTTCTGACTTCTTTTTCTTGTCATTTTAAAAATACTTTTCATTTCCCTGCTCCATGCCCACCCCCACCCCCGACCCCCCGGCCACTCAGATGTGCGGCGTTGTTACAAGAGGTTTTGTGAAGGAGGCACTGGATTCCTTATTTTGTGAGCTGCAAGAGGGGATGTGTGTACTTTTCTTTAGCCCTTGTCTCTGTTTCAGCGGCTCCTGCTGTGTTTACATGATTAAGAAATTGATTGAACTTCGAGAGACCGGAGCATTTCAAAGAACAGCCGTGTTCGAATTACAGATTTCAGTAAATGAGACTTATGAGAAACATTAACAGCGGCCAACTGGCCAGTAGCTTTCATCCCAGCCACCCCTCCCTCCCAGCCAAGCCCACATGGGCACGAGCTAATAAATGAAATGTAGATAATAGAAGAAAAATGATAATGAACAATTTGACATTCTTCACTTTTAGTGTTTTCTAAAAATCTACCTTTTTAGTATTTGAAACAGTACCATTCATCTTGTTGCACTTTTTACATTTTTATTATATGCTTCAATTATAAAACCTTCCCAGTAAAGTCTGCAACAAAGTCATACCTGGAAGATAAATTGCCCTACAATTTATCATCGGACTATGAAATGACCTGATCCTTGGTGCTTATGGAATTTGGTCCTCCTGATTTTTAGAACTTATTTATAACAGCTTTATTGAGATAAAATTCACATACCATACAATTCATCCATTTAAAGTATACAATTCAGTGGTTTTTACTGTATTTACAGAGTTGATTTTCTTTTGAGGAACCACAATTCCGTTGTTTTAAAATGGTCTTTTTGGAGGGAAAGCCATAGAGAAGAATCTAGAAGAATTTCTAACCTCACGAACTTTGAACTCAAAGAATCAACTGCTACTTTTCTTCTACCCCATGGCTCTGTTCTTTGTAAATGTTTAATTTTATTTTTGGACACATTCATTCAACCAATTCCAACATTCCACCAAAAAAAGTCCTCTATGCCTAGTGTCAGTAGAGAAGTAGTTTCATTAGGTTAAATCTTGCACCCTTGCTATGGAAAGCACAGTTGGGATTTGCTGCTGGAAAATAAAACCTCCATCTCCCTTAGTTTTCCTTATAGACATTTTTGGGCACAGCTCATTGCAGACTGATCTTTATGACTTCATTATTTGCTCAAGGCAAGTGATTTATTATTAGTAGCACCGACATAAATTCATAGAGGAAAAATCTTTATAAAATATCAATGAACCAAGTTTCACTTTTATACTTTGTGCTGCCTGTGTGTGATATGCATGCACACACACACACACACACACACACACACAGACACCCCACGACACACACACCTTCAATCATTTGTAGTATGGCTCATGGGTCTGATTCTGTTGTTTTTTTCCTTTTATAAAAAGAGATAATTACATCTGAACACTTAGTGTTCACTCAATTCCTGTGCACCATTCCTTCTCACCCCAGGCTTCCTGATATTCTCAGAGGAGTGAAGCCTGAGAACCTGTATTTTACACAAACTTTCTGGGTGACTCGGATGGCCCAACATTGGGAGCCAAGACTACTCTGTCACATACTGAAGACTGGATATTCAATGCAAGTGGTGGATGGCTTCGTGGCTGATATTCAGGGAGATGGATGCACCAGAATTAAATCACCAGCTGCTAGAATCTGAATGTTTATATCTTCCCAAAATTCCTAGTTGAAATTCTGACTCCCACAGTGATGGTATTACAAGATGAGGCCTTTGGATATTGATTAGGACATGAGGGTGGAGGCCTCATGAAAGGGATTAGAGCCCTTATAAAAGAGGTCCCACATCTTCCCTTCTTCTTCCCCAGAGAGCCCTCACCTCTTCTATCATGTGAGGACACAGCGAGAAGTCACCTGCTTTGGACCAGGAAGAGGGCTCTCACCAGAATCCGACCATGCTCATAACTCGAACGTCCAGCCTCCAGAATTGTAAGAAGCAAGTTTCTGTTGTTCATATGCCACCCAGTCTATGGTACTTGGTTATAGCAGCCCCAGCAGACTAAGATACAAACTGTTCTGAAGTCTGAGAGCATCCAAATCAGCACGTCCACTCTGTGCCACATGCAGGAACTACAAGAGAAACAAGACTTGACCTCTCTGTCTTATAGGAATCTGGACATGTAAACCAGCAAATTACAAGAAAGCATTAAAAGTACAAAATCAAAAATCTGTATGTTACAAGGCCAATCTGGGGAAAACTGTTAAAAACCACCTTCAGGTTTCCTATATCTCTTCTTTCTTTCTTCTGACCTCCTATCCCCCCACCCAAACACAAGTCCTTCCCACCCCTGCACACAATGTACACACACGTACACACCATGTACACATACACTCCTCCCCCATATACTCCCCACTCACACATCACAGATAGGGCTGCTAAATTTAAATAACCTATTAAATTAGACTTTCAGATAAACATATTTGGAACATACTTCTACTAAAAAGAAATTCATGATTTATCTGAAATTCTAATTTAACCAAGGTCCTTTTACTTGGCAGCTCTTCACACCTCTTTCTCCCTCTGTCTCTCTCTCTCTCTTTCATACACCCACACCCACCCACACACAGACACACACATACCTCTACCCTACTTTCACATAGGTCTACAATACTGCTAAAAATCCCTACAAGAGAGTTCTGAGTTACTATCTTTTTTACCTTTCTATATTTTTTGCTTGAATTTTTATAATACATATGTCTTACATTCAAAATGAGAAATTAAAAAATTGTTCAGAAATTATTAAATGCATATTTAGTCCCACTAAGCCATCAACATTCCCAGGAATGTGCCCCCTCCTCACCAAGTTCGTGAACCACTACAGAGAATAGCATGTCTCTGGGGAATTGTGGAAGCTTTGGAGAGGGAAGAACATAGGTCCAGTAAAAAGGGTAGTTAGGAATGGGCACTGGAGAAGGCAACCAGGAGGGCCCTCAGCATAGAGACTGATAAATGCGTTAAATGCTTTGGCTGCTATCCTTAAATGGTAAAACCTGCTACAAACCAAGACTGCTACATTTGGCAGGATGCTGAATATGTACTGGAATAGTGGCTGACCCAAGGCCAAAGGGGCTGTACTCTGCTTGCCCTTCCCCCACATTCAGATGCCATCTTTTTCTCATTTATATAAAGGCTCCACAGAGCTTAACCACTGCCTCCGTGAGTTAGCATTCAGGAGAAATTTTTACCTGCTAGATAGTGTGCTAATTGGCTTAAGAGGCACACCATTCCTGGTGGAGATCTCCCTGTTACAGAAGGAACACCATTCCAGGAAATTCAGAGCACTAGCAGGTGACATGGGCACTTGTCTAGTGCATACAATGGAAGCTGTCACCCCCTCCTTAGCCTGGCCTCCCTCACACTGAGCTCCAGAGGGAGGTGGAGGATTACATTTGTCAAAGACGGCTGCACTGTGCTCTTCTGCAACGTGACTCTCCAACCCGGAAACCTGGTAGGGTTGCAGGTGCCTCGGCCAATACAGTAGCACAGAGTGGACACAGGTAGCTTTGGAAGCTACATCTAACAGGTGAGGCAGCTCCACCTTGTCTCTAGCTGCCCTGAGGTTGCCATACGGTAAAGAAGCCAGTGACGTAGACTCTGAGTCTTCCTAGTCTGGGCACCAGACTCCTGCCCCCTGCACTGGCATGACCACTAACCTTTGAGTCTTCCCAACATCCTGGAATATTGGCATGCCATTTCCACTCTTCCTTGTCCGATCTCCTGACCCACAGAATCCAGGGGTATAAGTCACTATGTGTTGCAATAACTTGTTACACAGCCTTAGCACCTGGGACAACAGAACAGAATGCCACCTATGGACCCAGTGAGGGCCAACAAATTTTATCAAAGCCTAGAAAACAAAGCGGAATAATCAAGGCCAACAGTGTGTCCTGAAATCAACCAGGTGGGCTGCTTCCCTCTCTGGACTCAACAGTATTTCAAGCCCATGTGATCACATCAAGACAGAAACCATAGGACATAAAGAATCAGCAACCAGCAAAAGTGGTTTTACTCTCTCACTATTGCCTGCCAGAGCCATGCTGAGGTATAGAGACCTTCCCACACCACTCCTAACCTCTGGGCAAGTTTGGTTCCTTCAACACTCACAACAACCCCAAGACCCCAGGGCTTGCAGAGCCCACTCCACAATGTGGCAGGACAGAAAACCTTGCAGGTACAATTTTGAGGCTCCTAATTCCTCAAGGAGAGGGACGGTTTGATACCTTTTATTGCTCTTCCCTGGAAAGAAATTTTGAGGTTGTGGTGCTATTCCATCACAACTCTCTTGAGGCTTTTTTGGCATATAAAGTAAAAGCTTCTCCTTAATATGTATAAGAACATGCCTAAGAACAGATATAACAAGCAAGCATGATATTTAAATGAAGGGAGTTGAGCAGACGGTTTGCAAACATTAAGAATTCTCTTACTTTGTGCAGACAGATTTGCAGCCCATGTCTGGGAAATGACATAGAAAACTTAGGAAACCCCACAAAAAGACTGTTAGAAACTAGCTCCAGTTCATTAATTCCACGGATCACCCATGAAACAGAAGAGTCACTCACTACATAATGTTGTTAGGGATCTCCAGGGTAAGGGATTTTTCTGAGGGGCTCCAGTGACATTTGCATATAGTTTTTTTTTTTTTAAGATTTTTTTTATGTCAGAGAGAGCGAGCACAAGCAGGGGGAGCAGCAGACAGAGGGAGAAACAGG
Source organism: Callorhinus ursinus (assembly GCF_003265705.2). Classification (NCBI taxonomy): domain Eukaryota; kingdom Metazoa; phylum Chordata; class Mammalia; order Carnivora; family Otariidae; genus Callorhinus; species Callorhinus ursinus. The sequence goes on along the minus strand of NW_027397077.1, from coordinate 34,953,412 downwards.
CTCCCCGCTGAGCAAGGAGCCTGACACGGGACTCAATCCCAGGAGCCTGAGATCATGACCTGAGCCAAAGGCAGATGCTTAACTGACTGAGCCACCCAGGCATCCTTGCATATAGTTTAAATAAGTGATTATTTAATAAGGTCCAAGAGGATGCCCCAAATCACTTTTGTACCCTCAGTGTATTCACAATTTAGGATGCTCATTGTCTCCAAGAAGTAGAATAGTCAGGAGTCATGAAAAAGTCTTCAGTTAGTTGAAGAGGTTGTGCACAGTTATTTAAAAACAAAACTAATGGCACTCAATTTTCAGGGAGGACCACAAAGACCTCCCACTTGGAGCCTCTACTGGTAACAAACCCTGTGCGGGATGGAAGTGCTAGCTTGTTCTTGAGACTTTGCTTCAGCCAGCTCTGCTATGCTAATAGTCTCCCCAGAAGGGATGTCATTAATCCGGGATCCCTTCTGAAAGGATGACAAGCCAGGTACTTCCAACTCTCCATAGGTGACACGATGTGGTGATCCGAGCACTGACCAAGAGAAAGTCCAGATGTCACCAGTAAGAAGACTTCGGTTGTAAAAATATTACTAAATGAGTTCTCTGGGAACAAAATAAGCCCAAAGCAAGTGCTGGGAAAATTTTCATCATCATGCCGAGGGTCCCTATTATTCTTTATGATGCTACTACCACCATGGAGCCACTGCCAAGTTGACTGGGGTAAATTATTCCTCCTTAATAGCGCCCAAAATAGCAAAAATGTTCCCCTCTTTCCCAGAAGTAGCGAGCTTGGAACAGTTTCCCATTGCTGTCCTGAGAACTGAATATTTATCTTGCTCTGTCTCAGATAAAATACCTGTCCCTAAACCATGGGTAGCAACTAGGTTTCTGACCTATTTTCTCCCCTGTTAGGACCATAGGGAGAGAAGGATCCTAAGGCCATGTCTGGAGTCATGGGGAAAGAGTTTCATGATTGATTAATGATGTCTGCAAGGGATCAAGGAGCAAAGACATTGGCCATGGGTTTGCTATCGTGGCTCTGACCTAAGTCACTCTCCCAAAACAACAGCACTGTTCAAAAATCAGTCATAACTTAGCAGGAGAAATGTAAACAAATGCTTGTTTGGTGGGTTGTTTTTTTTTTTTTTTAATATTGCTCTTTTTACACCACTAGCACTTGACGGGAAAAAAATTGTGAAAAATGAGTCCATTTTACTACACTCCCAGATCCTGCTACTGATTCTAGTGGGATTAGCGCTAATAAACCTCTGAGATGGAAGATTGAGTTCTAGTGACTGCAATCCCCATTTTATGTCATTACAGATAATATGTACTCGCCAAAAGTAACTTTATTATTCTTCTGACATCTTTTATCTAATTCAGAAATGGGCAATTCCAGCCGTGAAATGTGTGTGCTGCATGCCAATATTTCCAGAAGCTGGGATAACGCCAGCGTGCTGATTGCACATGAAGAAAGATTTGGGCTTGGCGCCCCCAAGCCTCCATACAGCACCCCCTCCCCCTAACCCCCACCCCTGCGCCGTGATCACATTCACAGGAGCAAGTCAAAAACAGCTGCTTCCTGCTTCTCAGGCTCTACCTGGTGGAGTAGAGGGCAGGAATCACTGAACTTCTTTGGACTCCCCTCTGTTTTAAGGGCCAGGGATCACCTTCAGGTCAAGCACAGTCTAGAGTTACTGACCTCAGCCCGCAAACATTTAGAGACTCCATACTGAGTAGGGAGGGAATCAGGCTGTGCCTTAGGCTAGGAGCTTCAGGAGACCCGGATTCCACATGAGCGCCGGCCATCAGCACATCCAAACACGATGGAAATGTTCTGTGATCTGCCTGTCCAATAAGGTAGCCAGCCATGTGTGTCTACTGAGCACTTACACTGTGGCTGATGCACCTGAGAAAAGTGGAAGGTTTAATTTTATGTCATTTTAATTAATATAAATTATTTAAGTAGCCTTTGGTGACATTGGTCAAGCGATTGAACTTACCCAGCCTTCAGTTTTACTTCCTACAGACTCTCAAACCTACCTACTATTTCCCTCTCCGCAGCATTGTAACTAACCCTCTAACACAAGCTATTCTGTCTGTCTCTCCCCAGGATAGCCTCGACACCTCCTAGTCAATTGTCCTTGCTATTTGTGGATGGTGAGCACTTACAAAAATAAAAACTGGCGGATGCCTTTGTGGCTCAGTCAGTTAAGCGTCTGCTTTGGCTCAGGTCATGATCCCAGGGCTAACTCTCAAGCACAGGAAGGAACTGCGGAAGGAACTGGTGCAAGACTTCATCACAGAGTAGTCCCCTGTCAGCAAGGGCTTTTAATGAGTAGACTATCGCAGAAGTGATGGGATGTCCCTTCCAAATTTAAATTATAAAAGATGGTGACTTCTGTCTTGCTGGTTAAGGTATTGATCCCAAGCCATCTTTGCACCATGGTCACCAAAAGCATCATGTGGATAAGGGTTCTGCTCCTCACCCCCCAGATCAGTAAAAGAGAAGCATAATCAATTAGCAATAGTCAATCTCAACACAGCAACAAGCAAAGCACCAACACTACATGCACTGAACAAGGCTTCTCTGGACTGTAGACATGAGAACAGGCTTTGGAGTCAGGGAGGCCTGTGTTAAAACTTGGGAACAGCTTCCTATTAGCCCTGGAGCCTTAAGCAAACATTCAACTCCTCTATCTCAGTCCTTAGTTACCTATGGCTCTTGTAACAAATTCCCACCAACTTGGCAGCTTAACACAACACACACATTCTCTTACCATTCTGGAGGCCACAAGTCCAGAATCAGCTATATAGAGCTAACATCAATGTGTAGGCAGAACTGGTTCCTCTGGAGGAACCTCGTGGCACCTTCCTCCATCTTCAGAGCTCATCCGTCTTATCTCTGCTCACATCACCTCCTCCTCTTCTGAGCCAAATGTCCCTCCACTGGCCTCTCATATGGACCCTTGTGATTACATTCAGGAATGACCTGGACAATCCAGGACACTCCCCCACCTTCAAGATCCCTAACTTAATCACATCTGCAAAGTCCACTTTGCTGTATAAGGTAATGTTCACAGGTTCCAGGTACTGGGACCTAGATTTGGGGGGGCCTCCCACACTCAGTTTACTCAGTTTCTGTACAGTGGGAATATGCCTGTCTCCTCATGGAGTTGTTCTCATGATTATAACACTCAAATAATAGTCCCTTTCTCTTCCACAAGGATCCAAATTGTCTTCAAATCCCAGCCCCACCACTGTGCAGTAAACAATTTGGCCTTACCCTAAGAGAGCTCTGGACTTTGTCCTCAGCTTCTGGAAGGTAACCCATGTTGCACCTGATAAGAGTGTCTTTGTGGAGGGCAGGGCCTGGCCATACTGGATCTTGGAGGGGGGCTGGCCAAACCTGGTAGTCATGGAATGAGGGGTGACCATGCCCAGAGAAACCAACCATGTGATTTAGAGTGGGGACTTTGGTCAAGCGGTATCAGTTGCGCTAAAGACTGAGTTGAAGCACAGGAGCAATTAATCAACCAACAAATCATGCCTATGTAATGAGGCCTCAATAAAAACTGGACACCAAAGCTTAGGTAAACATTCTCTGGTTGGCAATACTCCATGAATATTGTCACATATCAATGCCCAGAGGGTAAGGCACCCTGAGGACAAGAGAAACTCCCCATCTGAAATCTCTCCAGACTGTGCCCTATGCCTCTCTTCTTTGAGCTGATTCATCTGTATCCTTTTAGTGTAATAAACTGTAACTTGAGTATACTAGCTTGCAGTGAGTCCTGTGAGTCCTTCAAGCTAATTATCAAACCTGAGGATGGTTTGGGAAGGGGACTGCTCCCTTTTAACTTTGTAGTTGTCCGAAACTCCTTATATTTGGTGTCAGAAGTGAGGGAAGTCTTGCATGGAAACTGTTCCCTTAACCGTGATATGGAGAACAGAGGCAAAAGAAAAAAAAATTAAATTTCTTTACAATTTAGAGCCCATTGACAAGTCCTTGAGACATGCAAGTGACCTTCCTCTAGGAAATCAACTGACTCAATGCTAATACTTCGCTAAGGGCAAAGGCAACCTTAGCTGAACATTAGCCCAACTCCCAGGATCCTGTGTCTCCTTTAACATATAAAAATTCCTTTGGAAACTTCCTTTATCTCTACCCCCCAAGATACATGTTAGCAATCATCCTCCAAGCATATGACCCACTGATATACACCTAAAGGGTCTCATGACTAAAGGTTTACTAGACAGTAATAAATGACCTTACCTTTTCCTAACAACAGCTAGTTGCTCAAGGTCCTGGAAACCTTGCCTCCAAAATTCCTTAGAGACTTACGCTATCCCTAACTCCCTCTCAACTTGAAAGTATATAATCAGCCACCACTCACAACCCCGGGGCAGCAGCTCCTTCTGCCCACGGACACTGTCCCTATGCTTTAATAAACCCACCTTTTTGCACCGAAGACGTCTAAAGAATTCTTTCTTGACCACTCGCTCCCAAACCCCAACATTTTCACATCAACCTTTGCAGTTTGGACTTGAAACAAACACCTACTAGTCCTATGACTTTAGGTACTTCTCTGTGCCTCAACCCCCCAACTCCAAAATGGAGAAACCTGATAGGGTCACTGTGAGAACTGAGTTAGTTAATATAAGTAAGCACTCAGAAGAGAGCCTGACACACACACAGTAAGCACTGGATCATGCAACGTTAATGGAGACAATATCACCAAGAGGGCAAAAATGGTTCTTAGAGGCAAAGAAAAAAAAACTTACAATTTTTATGGATAAAGATTTATATCCAGTACATAAACAGGTAAATAGTCTATCTATGGTATTAAAATTTCATAATGGGGGGGATAAGAAAAATTCTAAAAGACTCCTTAAGAGGGGCAAAATGCAAAAAAAAAAAAAAGGCTGACAAACACTACCCTATACAATGTCACCTACAGTGAAAATGGTGACAGAGCCCAGCCATTCCAAATGGCTGAAACACAGAAATGGACTCTCTGCAACTTGGGTAGTTTCCCAGTCTAGGGACCAGCCAGTGCAGATGTTTCTCCAAAACCCCCACCTTTATGCGCCCCTTGCCGCCAGCCCTCACCCCCATCCTTGTTTCGCATATTATTAAAACCAAATCATTTGGATGTCTGAGCTGAGAGCATTTTACTTTTTTCCCCTTTGAAATCTATTTTGAAACTGATGGATGTGTAAAAAATACAAGCAATGTAACTTAGGCTCAAAATGACTGATTTTTCAGTAATTCTGAAAAAAAATAAAAAAGAAAGTGTTGCCCTCAGAAGGTGTCATCTATCTGCATACAATTTGGGTTAGAAAAAGAAAATCCTTTTCAGTACTTTATTATATAGCTCTCAACCCAGCACCGGGAAACAGTGTAATTTGAGACAGTGAATATCATCAATGCCATGAATTCAATGTAATTGGATTTCATTGAGAAAAGGAAAAATGCCTCTGCTGGCATACTTGTGTGTCTCTGAGTGAGGAGAAAGGGAAGGACGAGGAAGAGCATGGGGCCATCTGGACTGTCAGAATAAAGATGGAAAATAGAACAGCCACTCACCCCGTCATTGGGAATTCAGTCACACATTCCTGAAACACGAAATATGAACATCATTAAGCTAAGGTCAAAAGAAGTCAGCTCGAGGCTGGTTTTTCTCTACAGTCCAGCCACCCCTTAGTGAACACCTTCCTTGCAGATTCTCTCCCCCTGCTGAAGCTTCAGCCCTTTTAACAGAAGAGGTGAAGACTCAGTCTGAAAGGGGCAGAGTCGGGGCTTGAACCCACGTTCCCTGAGTTTCATATTATAACCCTTTGGCTTTCAACAGACTGAAGCAGGTTCCAGCTGAAAAAGGAAAGGACTGGTGCAGGCTAAAAGGTCCAGAAGGAAAGGCTTCAAGCATGGCTGGATTTAGGGGTTCAAACAAGGTGATCACGGCTCTCTCCTACCTTCAGCTCTACCTAAGAGCTCAATGCTGAAGCCTCCGTTTTGGGGGTAGAGAGATAATGCTGATTGGCTGGCCCTAGGTCATGTGCCCTCCCCCAACACTGTGGGGAAGGAGAGTGAAACCTTTTGAACTGAATGGGGGGAAGATCAAGGTGCTCTCCCCAGAACAAGGATTAAAGGACAAAATATAGTCCTCTGTATCATCCAGAAAAAAAAGAATAGCTCATGTCCCTCCCCCGGTCCCCTCCTCCACCCAGCATGCTAGGCTTTCTCCCTGCTCTGCCCTATGCTCTTGCCATGCTCTGACATGATAGCCTAAATTGATTTCTGTGAGGGCACAATCCTATCACCACACCCTAGAATCCCAGAAGAGTACCTGGCACCTAAAAGCTGTTGAGTTCAATAGAAATGAATGAATCAGAAACACCAAACCTGCCTCTCAACTAGAAATAACATGGTTTAGGTGATAAGGCATGTTCGAGGGGAGGAGAAATGATCAGCACTCTTTTTTTTTTTTAATTATGTTATGGTAATCACCATACATTACATCATTAGTTTTTGACGTAGCGATCCATGATTCATTGTTTGTTATAACACCCAGTGCTCCATGCAGAACGTGCCCTCCTTTATACCCAACACCAGGTTAACCCATCCTCCCACCCCTTAGTAGGCGCTTCATACATGCTCAGCACCTGCACACCCGGGAAAGTAGAAAACAACCCCCATCTCCCACCTCTACCAGCCCAAGAATGGCAGGAAGTTGATAGATTCTGGAATCTGTTCCACCTGGCTGGGAGGAAGACTGACCGGCCCTCGTGGAAGGTCGCCCGCCATTCAAAATCCAGAATCCTTGTTAAGCAAATTGCCAAATCCCCCCCCCCCCCCGCCCCTGGAGATTCCCATTCTCTAAGTCTAGGGTAGAGTCCATGAGTTTGCATTTCTAACAAGTCCCCTGAGGTGCTGCCGCTGCTGTTTTAGAAACCACATTGTGAGAAGGAGCTTTCCCACCAAGACAGCATTTCCTAACTGTATTCCAGAGCTGGCCGGGCAACTACTGGGTGGTAGGGGTCCTTAGGAGGGTACAGCAGAAAGCAGCCTAGATGAGCTGCATTTGCAAATTTTATTAAATCTGTCCCAAAGGTAAGCCCCAAAATGCCGGCTGTGGTGCCGTTTCCCCCCAGCAAACTCCCGAGGCAGTTTTCAAACTGTGATGCTCTGACCATAAGCCTGGACTCTAACCCCCTGCCCCCCGCGAGTCTGTTGATAGGCAGACTCTGACTCAGGGCCAAACCCCCAATCCCCCCAATCTGCCGGCTGCAAGCTGGAGGCCCAGGAAAGCTTGGTATAGTTTCAAGTCCAAGCCCAAAAGCCTGAGAACGAGGGGAGCCTGTGAGGGAACTCCCAGTCAGAGTCCAAAGACCTTAGAGCCAGGAGTCCCAAAGTCTGCAGGAGGAGATGGACATCCCAGCTCAGCAGAGAGCAGATTTGCCCTTCCTCTGCCTTTCTGTTCTGTTCAGAGCTTCAGCAGGCTAGACATCTGTCCACATGGATAGGACAATCTTGTTTGCTCAGCCACCTCCACGGGCAGAGGTGGCAGTGAGAGCAGGTGGCCAGCCATGCTTCCATGAGGTAGATGGCCACAGAGACCCAGCCTGGCCGGCCATCTTAGATTGAACAGGGGATTCTCATTTAGAATCTGTTTTTTTGTTCATGTTAGAACCAGGGGCGCCCGGGGGGGCACTCAGTTGTTAAGCGTCTGCCTTCAGCTCAGGTCAGGATCCCGGGGTCCAGGGATCGAGCCCCGCATCGGGCTCCCTGCTCGGCGGGAAGCCTGCTTCTCCCTCTCCCACTCCCCCTGCTTGTGTTCCCTCTCTCACTGTGTCTCTCTCTATCCAAATAAATAAAATATTTTTTTAAGATTTTATTTATTTGCATAGAGAGAGACACAGCCAGAGATTTCAGAGGTTTAATAACTCACCCAGCTAACAAGGAGCAGAGTCCAGATTTAAACCTACAAAGTCGACTTGATATACTGCCTTCTGTCTGCCAAATCAGACAACAGAAACCAAAGGCAGGACAGTAACTAGAAGGGAAGGCTCAACAAGACCCAGAAGTGTCTAACATCCAGAGTGCAAGTTCAAGGGGAGAAACCATGAAGAAGGAGAGCCTAAGGAAGCCGTCATCTGAGAAACTCCCCGTTGTGCAATGTCCTGTGTGTGCCGAGAGACACCCTCCCATGTTGTATCTAGAACTGTGTACCTACCCAAAACCACAGCAAGCCAAAAGCAACCTCACCAGATGAAAATTAAACCACCCACCAAACACTGAGGAAGCCTGGTGCACTTCCCAAAGGCTAGGTCTACATTTCCCCTTTTCTTACCTACCCCTTGTTCTGAAATATCACCATCTAACAGGGCAGCTTGTGGTATTTACCTAGTCTCACTCTTGGAAACCAAGAACCCCAAAACACATGGCATTGCGAGTCTTCACTGAATAACCCATATGAAAGAGCTTGCTCTCTCGGGAGAAAGACCCCATAGAGATACCCAAGGCCATCATTGTCATGCTCACTATTACTCATGTTGCAATTAGCAGCACACAACAAGAGTTTGATACAAGATTCCAAAAGACCATGAAATTATATTTTTGCACGCTGAGTTTAAAACACGCCAACACTGGTTTTTGTTTTTGTTTTTGTTTTTCTGTACCGCTGGTGGTTTAAACTTTAAAAATTTTTTAAAGGCACCGTTAGAAAAAGTGAAGCAAGAGTGGCCTCTTGTGGAAGTGATGACACCTACAACAATTTGTGGAGCTGAAACGGCACAGGATCTTCTGAACCCTGCTGGAGGGAAATGGCCCGTGTTCAGAGGGATTGGCTTTTGAAAGTGCATGCCTAAAACCTGAGGCCACACTGAGCAGCCTTTCCTCCAGGCCATGAAAAGTTGCATCCATCCTGTCCACCGCCAGCCTCCCTACCCCACGCTCCGCAATCACCCCAGGTGAGTCTATAGCAGGTGTTCAAGAAATATGCTGAGATCCAGTGTTTGACTGGTTTTACTGGCATTGTGTGGTATGAACCACGTTTTCTTCAAATATCGCTTTCGGGGCGGGGGTGCACGCAACTTAGAGACCTTTCCTCCTGGACTCCTATTCAAAAATGGTCTGCCAACCCACTGACAAGCCCTCATTTCTAGGTTGGTGTCCACATAAAAGGGTTGATGGGGGCCCAAAATCCTTGGTAGATTTGTCCACTAGACGACGTACATGATTTTATTTTTCCCTATTTTGCCCAACATTTTGCCACTTTTCACACTGTATCAGAACAAACTGAATTATGACTTCTTTTTCACAATTTGGGAGACCAGTTTCACCTACGATGTTAAAATTCATGTATACTGAAATTTGACAGACAGACTGAAGAGCGTCTAAAACATGGGGACCATGTAAAGAATAAAAATAAAGAAAGCAGCCAGACAGCTAACAAGGAACCCAAGATAAAAATGGACATTCCCAGCAGCCCTGCATGCCTCAACACCATCACAGCCTCATCATAATCCAGGCATGGCCCCTCTGCCAACTTCTGCAATAACAATTTCCTGTTTTTCTTTATGAGTTTCTGCATGTGTTTACACACCCAAGCAATAAATTCACTTTGGGCTGCTTTTGAACTGTATATAAATGGACCACTGTGCAGTGCATCTCTGCTCTATAATGTTCCACTGCACAAATCACTACTTTTGATGGATATTTGGGCAGCCTCTCAGTTTTTGCTTTGGCAAACCATGCTGCTGTGAACTGTCTCACCGTCACCAGGTTCTCACACGCAAGGGATCCTCTAGACTCAATGCCAGCACACATTTTCTGTTTGTCAGACTGAATATTTGGGGTTTTTCGAGCCAGATGGTCTCCCACAACTATTCAACTCTGTCATTGTATAGGAAAAGCAAACATGACCGTATGGAAAAAAGTGAGCATGAGTGTGCTCCAATAAAACTTTAATTAACAACACAAAACCAAACAAAAACAGGTGGCAGCTTGGATTGGGACCATGGTCCGATAGTTTGCTGACTCCTGTTAAAGATGACTTCCTTAGGCCTGAACCTGCCAGGGCCACCCCTTCGCACAACTCCATGGCAGCCCCACCTGGTGTGGTACACGGCCCGGCACCACCAGAAGCCAGGCCACAGGGCATGTTCCAATCAACTTTGCTGAGTAACACCAAGTTCCTCCCCTGAGTGGACACACAAGTTTGCATTCCCACAAGCAGTGTGCTGTGTCCCCATCATTCACATCCTTACCAATACCTGGTATATTTAATTTCTGCCAAATCCCTGGGTGTGTAAGAATTTTGCATTACAATTCGCTGAAACATAGCTGAGTCTTGAGTTCAGGAATTTCTGACAGAATTACGGCTTTCTTACAAATTGAAGAGAAGACATTTCTCCTTGGGCACTTAAGTGGCAGAAAAACATGGTTTTGTATCATCCTCTTGCCCCTTCCCCCAAATCCATGCTTCTCCACTGCTGAGGCAACTGTTTGGGTCATTCAAATCATGCCTTTGGCTCGCTTTCTTGGATGGCAGAGGAGTAGGGGACCCTATTCCAACCAGTCCCCAGAGTTGAGCTGGATATCTACCAGATCACTCTGAACACCCACGAAATCAGCTTGAGACGTAAGAAGATAGATCTGGATCTCTACAAACAGAATATCGCAGGTGGTTGGTTTTGAAGTATGAAGCAGGGAGCCGTGGTTCCGCAGGCAGATATCGGAGGATAAATGGCAGCAGAAGGGAGCCTGGCCATGGGGATCCTACACCTCTGGCACTGGGGACGAGGCACAGACTCACAGGCCGGTAGCGGCGGGGAAAGGACCATGGGGCAGGCCCCCAGATGGAAACCCGGAGCAGCGGGGCCGAGCGTGCAAACTGGGGACACCTGGCGGTTTTAGAAGCACAAAGGGCAGAGACATGCCCTGACCTGGAGCCGAGGACTGGGAGCACTGCTGAAGTGCACACAACCCAGGACGCTCAGTTTATAGCAGCACAGACAGAAAAGAGAGAGTGTGGCCTGGAGAGCTCACTGAAGAACAGACTGCGATCTCTCTGCTCTGAGGCAGAGGGTGGGAAATGGTCTCTCTGCTCTCTCAGAAGAGACATGGAAAGCTGCCAGGGAAAGCTGCCAAAGAACAAATCCCCCAAAAAACCAGTTCCCACTGAGCCCATCCCCCACCACGGGGGGGCACGGCAACTCTGCCCAAACAGGGTTGCCTGAGTAACAGCGCGGCAGGCCCCTCCCCCAGAAGACAGGCTGGGAAAACAAGAGGCCAGCAACCCTAAGGTCCCTATAAAACAGGTGCATCTTGCTTGGGTTGTGGTCAATAATTTGGACTCTACACATTCCCTCAACCACACCTAACAGAATGACTAGGAGGAGGAACCCCCAAAACAGGAAAGACTCAGAGATTATGACATGCCACAGATTTATAAATGGATACAGATATAACCAAGTTGTTGGAGATGGAATTCAGGGTAGCAATTGTGAAGACAATAGCTACAATGGAGAAATCAATTAATGGCAACATAGAGTCTCTAAGGGCAGAAATGAAAGCTGAATTGGCAGAACTTAAAAATGCTATCAATGAGATCCAATTTAATCTAGATAATCTAACAGCTAGGGTAAGCAAGGCAGAAAAACGAATTAGTGACCTGGAAGACTATTTAATAGATAAAAAAGGAAAAGAGAAGGCCAGGGGAAAACAACTCAGAATCCATGAAAATAGAATCAGAGAAATAAGTGACACCATGAAATGTTCCAATGTCAGAATTACTGGAATCCCTGAGGGGGTGGAGAGATAGAGAGGACTAGAAGATATATTTGAGCAAATTGTAACTGAGAACTTCCCTAATCTGGGGAATGAAACAAACATTTGCATCCTAGAGACAGAGAGGACCCCTCCCAAGATCAAGGAGAACAAGCCAACTCCCCAGCATGTAATAGTAAAACTTGCAAATCTTAGAACCAAGGAAACCATCTTAAGGGCAGTTAGGGGGAAGAGATTCCTTATGTACAGAGGGAGGAACATCAGAATAATGTCAGACCTATCCAGAGACCTGGCAAGCCAGAAAGGCCTGGTAAGACATATTCAGGGTACTAAACGAGAAGAACATGCAGCCAAGAATACTTTATCCGGCAAGGCTGTCATTTAGAATGGATGGAGAGATGCAGAGCTTCCAAGACTGGCAGAAACTGAAAGAATATGTGACCACTAAGCCAGCCATGTAAGAAATATTATGGGGGGTTATATAAAAGGACAAAGACCCCAAGAGTGATATACAACAGAAATTTACAGGGACAATCTATAAAAACAAGGTCTTCACAGGCAACATGATAACAAATTCATATCTTTCCATAATCATTCTCAACGTGAACAGCCTAAATGCTCCCATAAAATGGCACAGGGTTGCAGATTGGATAAAAAGACAGGACCCATCCATATGCTGTCTACAAAGAAACTCATTATGAACCTAAAGATATATCCAGACTGAAAGTGAAGGGATGGAGATCCATCTTCCATGCCAACAGACCTCAAAAGAAAGCTGGGGTAGCAATTCTTATATCAGACAAATTAGATTTTAAACTAAAGACTGTAGTTAGAGACACAGAAGGACACTATATCATTCTTAAAGGGTCTATCCAACAAGAAGATCTAACAATTGTAGATATCTATGCCCCTAACATGGGAGCAGCCATTTACATATGGCAATTGTTAACCAAATTAAGAGAAATATTGATAACAATATGTTAATTGTAGGAGACCTCAATACTTCACTCTCAGCAATAGACAGATCATCTAAGCAGAAAATCAACAAAGAAACAAGAGCTTAATAGTCTCTAGTTCCAACCACATCATTGCAAATGGCAAGATTTCATTTTTTCATGGCTGCATAATATACCATTGTACATATATATACACCACATCTTCTTTATCCATTCATCTGTTGATGGACAGCTAGGCTCTTTCCATAGTTTGACTATTGTGGACATTGCTGCTATAAACATTGGGGTGCATGTGCCATTTTGGATCTCTACATTTGTATCTTTGAGGTAAATACCCAGTAGTGCAATTCCTGGGTTGTAGGGTAGCTCTATTTTGAACTTTTTGAGGAATCTCCATATTGTTTTCCACAGTGGTTGCATCAGCTTGCATTCCCACCAACAGTATAGGAGGGTTCCTCTTTCTCCACATCCTCGCCAACATCTGTCTTTTCCTGACTTGTTAATTTTAGCCATTCTGACTGGTATGAGGTGGTATCTCATTGAGGTTTAGATATGCATTTCCCTGATGCCGAGCGATGTTGAGCACTTTTTCATGTGTCTGTTGGCCATTTGGATATCTTCTTTGGAAAAAAGTCTGTTCATGTCTTCTGCCCATTTCCTGATTCGGTCATTTGTTCTCTGGGTGTTGAATTTGATAAGTTCTTCATAGATTTTGGATACTAGCCCTTTATCTGATATGTCATTTCAAATATCTTCTCCCAACTGTCAGTTGTCTTTTGGTTTTGTTGACTGTTTCCTTTGCTGTGCAAAAGTTTTTACCTTGATGAAGTCCCAATAGTTCATTTTTGCCTTTGCTTCCCTTACCTTTGGCGATGTTTCTAGGAAGAAGTTGCTGTGGCTGAGGTCAAAGAGGTTGCTGCCTGTGTTATCCTCAAGGATTTTGATGGACTCCTTCCTCACGCTGAGGTCTTTCATCCATTTTGAGTCTATTCTTGTGTGTGGTGTAAGAGAATTGTCCGGTTTCAATTTTCTGCATGTGGCTGTCCAATTTTCCCAGCACCATTTGTTGAAGAGACTGTCTTTTTTCCATTGGGCATTGTTTCCTGCTTTGTCAAAGATTAGTTGACCATAGAGCTGAGGGTCCATTTCTGGGCTCTCTATTCTGTTCCATTGATCTATGTGTCTGTTTTTGTACCAGTACCATACTGTCTTGATGATGACAGCTTTGTAATAGAGCTGGAAGTCCGGAATTGTGATGCCGCCAGCTTTGCTTTTCTTTTTCAACATTCCTCTGGTTATCCGGGGTCTTTTCTGGTTCCATACAAATTGTAGGATTATTTGTTCCATTTCTTTGAAAAAAGTGGATGGTATTTGGATGGGGATTGCACTGAATGTGTAGATTGCTCTAGGTAGCATTGACATCTTCACAATATTTGTTCTTCCAATCCATGAGCATGGAACGTTTTTCCATTTCTTTGTGTCTTCCTCAATTTCTTTCATGAGTATTTTACAGTTTTTGGAGTACAGATCCTTTGCCTCTTTGGTTAGATTTATTCGTAGGTATCTTATGGTTTTGGGTGCAATTGTAAATGGGATTGACTCCTTAATTTCTCTCTCTTCTGTCTTGTTGTTGGTGTATAGGAATGCCACTGATTTCTGTGCATTGATTTTATATCCTGCCACTTTACTGAATTCCTGTATGAGTTCTAGCAGTTTTGGGGTGGAGTTTTTTGGGTTTTCCACATAAAGTTATCACATCATTCACAAAAAGTGAGAGTTTCAATTCTTCTTTGCCGATTCGGATGCCTTTTATTTGTTTTTGTTGTCTGATTGCTGAGGCTAGGACTTCTAGTACTATGTTGAACAGCACTGGTGATAGTGGACTCCCCTGCCGTGTTCCTGACCTGAGGGGAAAAGCTCTCAGTTTTTCCCCATTGCGTATGATATTCACTGTGGGTTTTTCATAGAAGGCTTTTTTGATACTGAAGTATGTACCCTCTATCCCTGCACTGTGAAGAGTTTTAATCAAGAAAGGATGCTGTACTTTGTCAAATGCTTTTTCTGCATCTATTGGGAGGATCATATGGTTCTTGTTCTTTCTTTTATTAATGTATCACATTGATTGATTTGCAGATGTTGAACCAACCTTGCAGCCCAGGAATAAATCCCACTTGGTGAATAATCCGTTTAATGTACTGTTGGATCCTATTGGCTAGTATTTTGGTGAGAATTTTTCATCCATGTTCATCAGGGATATTGGTCTATAGTTCTCCTCTTTGATGGGGTTTTTGTCTGGTTTGGGGATCAAGGTAATGCCAGCCTCATAAAATAAGTTTGGAAATTTCCCTTCCATTTCTATTTTTTTTTTTTTTTGGAACAGTTTTAGAAGAATAGATATTAATTCTTCTTTAAATGTTTGGTAGAATTCCCCCTGGGAAGCCATCTGGCCCTGGGCTTTTGTTTGTTGGGAGGCTTTTGATGACTGCTTCAATTTCCTTAGTGGTTATGGGTCTGTTCAGGTTTTCTATTTCTTCCTAGTTCAGTTTTAGTAGTTGATACTTCTCTAGGAATGCATCCATTTCTTCCATACTGTCTAATTTGCTGGCAGATAGTTGCTCATATGTGTTCTTATAATGTTTGTATTTCATTGGTGTAGGTTGTGATCTCTCCTCTTTCATTCTTGATTTCGTTGATTTGGGTCCTTTCTCTTTTCTTTTTGATAAGTCTGGCCAGGGGTTTATCAATCTTATTCTTTCAAAGAAGCAGTTCCTAGTTTCGTTGATCTGTTCTACTGTTCTCTTGGTTTCTATTTCATTGATTTCTGCTCTGATCTTTATTTGTCTTCTCCTGATGGGTTTAGGCTTTATTTGTGTTCTTTGTTCAGCTCCTTTAGTTTTAGGGTTAGGTTGTGTATTTGAGACCTTGCTTGTTTCTTGAGAAAGGCTTTTATTGCTATATACTTTCCTCTTAAGACCACCTTTGCTGCATCCCAAAGATTTTGAACAATTGTGTTTTCATTTTCATTGGTTTCCATGAATTTGTATAATTCTTCTTTAATTTCCTGGTTGACCCATTCATTCTTTAGTAGGATTCCCTTTAGCCTCCAAGTATTTGAGTTCTTTCCAACTTTACTCTTGTGATTGAGTTCTAGTTTCAAAGCACTGTGGTCTGAAAATATACAGGGAATGATCCCAATCTTCTGGTACTGACTGAGACCTGATTTGTGACCCAGGATGTGATCTATTCTGGAGAATGTTCCATGGGCACTAGAGAAGAATGTGTATTCTGTTGCTTTGGGATGGAATGTTCTGAATATATCTGTGAAGTCCATCTGGTCCAGTATGTCATTTAAAGCTTTTATTTCCTTGTTGATTTTTTGCTTAGATGATCTGTCCATTTCAGTGAGGGGCATGTTAAAGTCCCCTACTATTATTATATTATTCTCAATGTGTTTCTTCGCTTTTGTTATTAATTGGCTTATATAATTGGCTGCTCCCATGTTAGGGGCATAGATATTTAAAACTGTTAGATCTTCTTGTTGGACAGACCCTTTAAGTATGATGCAGTGTCCTTCCTCATCTCTTATTATAGTCTTTGGTTTAAAATCTAATTTTCTGATATAAGGATTGCCACCCCAGCTTTCTTTTGATGTCCATTAGCATGGTAAATGGTTTTCCACGCCCTCACTTCAAACCTGGAGGTGTCTTTGGGTCTAAAATGAGTCTCTTGCAGACAGCATATCGATGGGTCTTGATTTTTTTTATCCAATCTGATACCCTGTGTCTTTTGATTGGGGCAGTTAGCCCATTTACATTCAAGGTAACTATTGAAAATATGAACTTAACACCATTGTATTGCCTGTGACTGTTACTGTATATTGTCTGTGTTCCTTTCTGGTCTATGTTACTTTTAGGCTCTCTCTTTGCTTAGAGGACCCCTTTCAATATTTCTTGTAGGGCTCGTTTTGTGTTTGCAAATTCCTTTAGTTTTTGTTTGTCCTGGAAGCTTTTTATCTCTCCTTCTATTTTCAATGACAGCCTAGATGGATATAGTATTCTTGGCTGCATATTTTTCTCGTTTAGTGCTCTGAATATATCATGCCAGTCTTTTCTGGCCTGCCAGGTCTCTGTGGATAGGTCTGCTGCCAATCTAATGTTCCTACCATTGTAGGTTACAGACCTCTTGTCCCGAGCTGCTTTCAGGATTTTCTCTTTGTCTCTGAGATGTATGAGTTTTACTATTAGATGTCAGGGTGTTGACCTATTTTTATTGATTTAGAGGGGGGGTTCTCTGTGCCTCCTGGATTTTGATGCCTCGTTCCTTCCCCAAATTAGGGAAGTTTTCTGCTGTAATTTGCTCCAATATACCTTCTGATCCTCTCTTTCTTCTTCTTCTGTGATCCCAATTATTCTAATGTTGTTTCACTTTATGGTATCACTTATCTTTCAAATTCTGCCCTCGTGATGCAGTAGTTGTTTATCTCTCTTTTTCTCAGCCTCTTTATTCTCCATCATTTGGTCTTCTATATCACTAATTTTCTCCCCTGCCTCATTTATCCTAGTAGTTAGAGCCTCCATTTTTTATTGCACCTCATTAATAAGCCTTTTTGATTTTGACTTCGTTAGATTTTAGTTCTTTTATTTCTCCAGAAAGGTATTCTCTAGTATCTTCTATACTTTTTTCAAGCCCAGCTAGTGTCTTTATAATCATCATTCTGAACTCTAGTTCTGACATCTTACTAATGTCTGTATTGATTAGGTCCCTGGCAGTCAGTACTCTCTTTTTTTTTTTTTTTTTTTGAGGTGAGTTTTTCCATCTTGTCATTTTATCCAGAGGAGAATAGATGAATGAGAGAACAAAATGCTAAAGAAATGCTAAAAGGGTAACAATGACCCCAGAGAAATATACACGAAACAAATCAGAAGAGACCTGAAACCAGGGGGGAAAAGAAAGGGAAAAGAAAAAAAAAAGAAAAAGAATATGATCAGGCTGGTGAATATAACAGAGCCACACACTAGATTTTGGGTGTATTTTTGTCTGGTAGAAGAAATTGCCTCCTAAAATTTTAAAGAAAGAAAAACTTATATATGTACAAAAATAAGGGTAAATACAACGAAGGGATGGAATATGACTGTAAAGACGAAAATTAAAAAAGGTTTTAAAAAAAGAATTGATAAGAAGTTGGTTGAAAAAAGAATGAAAAAAATTTTTTTTAAAAAGAGAATGTTATCAGGCAGGAGACTAGGACAATGTTATACACTAGATTTAGGGTATATTTTGGTCTGTTAGAAGAAACTGTATCCTGGGTGCCTGGGTGGCTCAGTTGTTAAAAGCATCTGCCTTCAGCTCAGGTCATGATCTCAGCGTCCTGGGATTGAGTCCCACATCGGGCTCCCTGCTCTGTGGGAAGCCCGCTTCTCCTTCTCCCACTCCCCATGCCTGTGCTCCTGCTTTCACTATCTCTGTCTCTGTCAAATAAATAAATAAAATCTTTAAAAAAAAGGAAGAAGAAACTGTATCCTAAAATTTTAAAGAAAGAAAAACATATATATA
>NW_027397077.1:34838931-34934715 GCF_003265705.2 Callorhinus ursinus | reverse complement strand
GAAGAAACTGTATCCTAAAATTTTAAAGAAAGAAAAACATATATATACACAAAAAATAAGGTTAAATACAATGAGATAGAATATGACTGTAAAAATGAAAAATTAAAAAAGATTTTTTTTAAAGATTTTATGTATTTATTTGAGAGAGAGAGAATGAGAGAGAGTACGAGAGGGAAGAGGGTCAGAGGGAGAAGCAGACTCCCTGCCAAGCAGGGAGCCCGATGCCGGACTCGATCCCGGGACTCCAGGATCATGACCTGAGCCGAAGGCAGTCGCTCAACCAACTGAGCCACCCAGGCGCCCGAAAAATTAAAAAAGATTTTAACAAAGGAATTGGTAAGGGGCGCCTGGGTGGCTCAGTTGTTAAGTGTCTGCCTTCGGCTCAGGTCATGATCCCAGGGTCCTGGGATCAAGCCCCACATTGGGCTCCCTTCTCATTGGGAAGCCTGCTTCTCCCTCTCCCAATCCCCCTGCTTGTGTTCCCTCTCTCGCTGTGTCTCTCTTGTCAAATAAATTAAAATCTTTAAAAAATAAATAAATAAATAAATTTAAAAAACGAATTGGTAAGATGTTGGTTGAGAAAGGAAACTTCAACTAAAAAATAGAAAAAAAAATAAAGCAACTTTTAAAAATTAACTTTGAAAGACTTAAGAATCATGGTAAAAAGGCCATGAATTCTATGTGCAGTATTCCCCTAGTGCTGAGGTTCTGCCATTCTCATTGATTGGTAAACTTGGTCTTGGCTTGCTGGCTATTCTTGCTGATCTTCTGGGGGAGGGGCCTGTTGCCGTGGTTCCCAAATGTCTTTGCCGGAGGCGGAATTGCCCCGCCCTTGCCGGGTCCGGGCTAGGTAATCTTTTGCTCTCGGGAGCTTTCGTTCCCTGCAAGCTCTCGGTACAGCTTTGGAGGATGAGAGTGAAAATGGCGGCCTCCCAATCTCCCCCCGGAGGAGCCGAGAACTCGGGCCCCGCTCCTCAGTGCGCCCCCAGAGAAAAGCAGTCAGTCACTCCCGTGTCCCCGGTCTCCGGCTGCACTCCGTGCTCACTTGGCCTGTGACCGAGCGTTTCTATCTCTGGCACCCAACTCAGTGCGGAGTCTCCAAACCCAGCAGATCCCTACAATGCGCTCCCGCGCCGCTCCCCCCGGGGGAGGGAGGGGAGTCTCCACAGATCTGCCGCTTGTTGGGTCCCTGCTGGAGGAGCAGTGGCCCGACTGTGCTGCCGATCCCAGTCTATGGCAACCCCGAGCTGAGAGCCCGCGCCTTGGCTCCGTCTCTGCAGCCGGCTTCCCCGCTCCGATACCTGGGAGCTCTGCTGCACTCAGGCACCCCCAGTCTTTCTGTGACCCCGAGGGTCCTGAGACCACACTGTCCCGCGAGGGTTCCACCCCCCGCTTAGCCACTGGAGCGACGTCCCTCAGCGGAGCCGACTTCTAAAAGGTCCGATTTTGTGCTCCGCGGCTCTATCACTTGCCAGAAGTGGCGACTGAGGCCCCCTCCCCCACCGTCTGTCCTCCTGAATATCGCCTCGGATTCACTTCTCCGCACGTCCTACCTTCCAGAAAGTGGTCGCTTTTCTGTTCAGAGAGTTGTTGCTACTCTCCTCTTCGATCTCCTGTTGAGTTCATAGGTGTTCAGAATGGTTTGATCCCTATCCAGCTGAATTCCTGGGACCAGACGAAATCCAGGCCTCCTACTCCTCCGCCATCTTGCTCCGCCCCGATCAGGACCCTTAGTTCTTGTAAAGCAGAGCTGGGTGGAGGAGGTGGGAGGTTCAGTGTCCCCAGTCCTTCCCATACTTAACCAGTGCTACAAGTTTGCAGTGTTGTTGTTGTTGTTGTTTTCATCTGTTTTCTAAATTCAGCCACTACATAATATTTTATTTGAAGAATTTTATAAGCTCTTTAAAGAGGCTACAAACCACTGTTCAATGTTAATTAACTTACAGAGAGTCAACACGAAAACTGCCCCACATGGAGCCTATTGATCCTGATATGATTTAGGTGTTGCAGGCAGATGTTCAAATCCTGGGCTTTGATTCTGACTCTCCCACTTACTGGCTGGTGATGCTGAGCTGATGCTACACTTCTCTGAATCTGTTTCCTCGTGTGCAAAATGGGGGTAATGACTAAAACTCCCACTTCAGCTTAGTCCAAGTGTTAAATGAGGTAATGCCTGGGAAAAGCTTGCTATGGTACAGGCATGAAATTTAAGAAATGAACTCTAGCTATGGCAATCTTAGTTTTTAAAAAAGGTAATCGGGAATATAGTGGAATGTCCCTTCTGCAACTCTCCATAAACTCTTCAGGCTCAGAACCATTTGTCTTCTAGTGAAGAAGTAGGTTTGGTGTGGCTAGACAATGAGAGGCCAAGAACCCAACTACTTTCTTTCTTTGCTGTCACTGCCAGGAAGCTGAGGTTCTGTAACCAGAGGGTTGAAGGTGTATGTCAGGGAAGGGGCATACAAATGTGAGGCACAAAATATATAGATTCATATAAGTATACAGAATAATCAAAGCATATATAACCAAAAAAATGTAGGAAAAGAGTCAGGTAATTTTAACTAAACCATTATAATTTTTATGGAATGTGTGTTATTGTGGTATTTGTCAGCTTTTTAATATTTGTGATTTGTGATTTTTTTCTCATCTTCCATATTTACTTTTGTATTTCTAATTTTGCATTCATAATTTTATTTTTCATAAAAACATCCCTCCAAATCCCAGATCACCCCCTACAAAATATGGAAAAGTTAAGAGTGTCCTTTGTACTGGAAGATGCTCCAAGGGGAAAGCTTTAAGCAAGATTTTCAAACTGTGGTCCCCAGATTGGCTGCAATTAGACTCATGGATTTTTGATGGTTGAGTAGTATCCCATTGTGTGTATATATATATATATATATACACACACCACATCTTCTTTATCCATTCATCTGTCAATGAACATCTGGGCTTTTTCCACAGTTTGGCTATTCTGGACATTGCTGCTATGAACATTGGGGTGCAGGTGCTCCTTTGGATCACTACACTTGTATCTTTGGAGTAAATACCCAGTAGTGCAATTGCTAGGTCATAGGGTAGCTCTATTTTCAATTTTTTGAGGAGCCTCCATACTGTTTTCCAGAGCGGCTGCACCAGCTTGCATTCCCACCAACAGTGTAAGAGGCTTCCCCTTTCTCCGCATCCCTGCCAACATCTTGCCATTTGCAACGACATGGATGGAACTAGAGGGTATTATGCCAAGTGAAATAATTCAATCAGAGAAAGACAATTATCATATGATCTCACTCATACGTGGAATCTAAGAAACAATACAGAGGATCATAGCGGAAGGGAAGGAAAAATAAAACAAGACAAAATCAGAGAGGGAGTCAAACCATAAGAGACTCTTAATCATAGGGAACAAATTGAGGGTTGCTGGAGGGGAAGGGGGTGGGGGGTTGGGGTAACTGGGTGATAGACATTAAGGAGGGCATGTGATGTAATGAGCCCTGGGTATTATATAATTCTACCTCTAAAACTAATAATACACTATATGTTAATTGAATTTAAGTTTTAAAAAAATAACTAGGCTCATCCAGGAACTGGTTAGCAATGCAATTCTCAAGCCCTGCCCCAGACCTTCTAAGTCAGAGGCTCAAGGGGGGAGCCCAGCGATTTGTGTTTCTACAAACACTCCAAGTGACTCCAAGGAACTTTAAAGTCTGACAACCACTATTGTCAAAGGAATCAATTTCCAAATCCTCACCATACACAACATAAAACTACACATGTGTACTTTCACAGAAAATGGCTCAGCTTGATGCTTGACCATGATCCTTCTCCAATGTGATGGGAGGGCCTACCTCTCACAGACCCAGAATCTCACTGCTCTGTGTGTGCAGCCCTGGCGTGTAGAAACCTCTGGAGCACCAAAGGATCCATGGGAAATGTTTCTCAGGAAACAAACAGCCTCTTCCCTTCCCGGCTTGTTGGCGACAGTGCCTGGATCAGAGGCTCAAGGGCCTCCTTCTGTTCCTGTAGCAAGCACAGCAAAACTTCACGCTGCCTCACTCCATGCTAGGATGCAGAAGAGAGAGGGCTCTCATGTTAATGAACACATTTATTAGGACTGAAAAATGAAATCAGACTTTTCCCATCAGCAAATAAGCCTGCTAGGGCTGAAGAGCTTGAAAACAAGGACTGGCTTAGCCAATTAGGTTACATGGTGGTTATTTCCTCTGAGTTGTGTTGACTACAGCTCCAGGGTCATGATGTAAATATATTTAAGGGAGGTGACAAGATGAAGGCATTTATTTTTTAAATGTATTATCAGAGATATGTCAAAGTTATTATTAATTTTCTAGCACTTTCTGAGTATTTCAGTTTCTATCAGGTGCCTCCAAATTTAAAAATAATAGGTACAGGGGCGCCTGGGTGGCTCAGTCGTTAAGCGTCTGCCTTCGGCTCGGTCGCGATCCCAGGGTCCTGGGATTGAACCCCACATCAGGTTCCCTGCTCTGCAGGAAGCCTGCTTCTCCCTCTCCCACTCCCCCTGCTTGTGTTCCTGCTCTCACTGTGTCTTTCTCTGTCAAATAAATAAGTAAAATCTTAAAAAAAAATAGGTACAATGAATAATCATTTGATAAATGACTCTAACAACTAAATAACAAATCCTTTTTGCAAAGGGGCTTTCTATTGGTTGGAGGGAGGGCAGGCTCACTGCTCCTTTCACAGCCCCACACTGGCACAGAAAATATTCTGATTTGTGGAATGAGGTGCAGCTTCTGGAGGTCTTGATTCTCAGAAGCTGGGAGGACCATGGTGCCTCAGGCTGGGGTCCCAGGAATCCAGAATCAGGTTTGCTGCCCTGTCCCGACCTCCGACCTCCCCACCTGTGAAAGGGGCCACTGGGGTCTCAGACCAAGGATTGAGCAACATCCCTCTAGAAATGGCCCAGGGTATTCCCCAGAGCAAAGACCCCCTTCTCTCCATCCTGGGACTAGAGCCAAACTATTCATTCTGGTACTTAAGAGAACTTATAGTCATGGGTTCAGAGTGGTTCAACTGTGACCTAAGCAGGGGTGCTTACCTTCCAGTAGCCTCAGCTGTAGAAATTGAATAATAGAACTGACCTCCCAGGATTTTGGTGAGGATTTAAGCCATGTGTGCATACACACACACACACACACACACACACACACACACACACAGGCATGTTGGAGGCCTATTTGTGTGATGTGCCAGTGAGGAGCAGACTGTGTCAGGCACTTGCCTACAACTCCCTGGGGACTGTGAGGCACAGACATCACTCCTAACCACCCTGCACCAGGACAAGGTCCTGGCATCCTAAGAGGGACAGAACAGCAGTGTATTCTGTTGGTGGGAATGCCAGCTGGTGCAGCCACCCTGGAAAACTATATGGAGGTGTCTCAAACAGTTGAAAATAGAGCTACCCTATGACCCAGCAATTGCACTACTGGTATTTAGCCCAAAGATACAAATGCAGTGATCCGAAGGGGCACCCAAACCCCAATGTTTATAGCAGCAATGTCCACAATAGCCGAACTGTGGAAAAAGCCCAGATGTCCATTGACAGATGAATGGATAAAGATGTGGTGTGTGTGTGTATATATATATATATACATATATATATATATATACACATACACACAAGATAATATTATGTAGCCATCAAAAAAAAAAAACGAAATCTTGCCATTTGCATGACATTGATGGAACTAGAGGGTATAATGCTAAGTGAAATAAGTCAGTCAGAGAAAGACAATGATCATATGATCTCACTCATATGTGGAATTTAATAAACAAAAGAGAGGATCATAGGAGAAGAGAGGAAAAAATAAAAGAAGATGAAATCAGAGAGGGAGACAAACCATAAGAGACTCTTAACCATAGGAAACAAACTGAGGGTTGCTGGAGGGGAGGGGGGAACTGGATGATGGGCACTAAGGAGGGCACTTGATGTAATGAGCATTGGGTGTGATGTAAGACTGATGAATCACTGACCTCTACCTCTCAAACTATTAACTATATTAATTTTAGAAAATTTAAAAAGCAAATTAAAACAACAAAAAAGGTAAGATACTATTTTAAAAAAAGGAGAAGAGAAAAGAACAGCAGTGTATTGCCCTGATTAAACTTTGATGTGAAGATATTCGCTAGCCGGCATCTAACGCACTCTGAGAAAACGTAGCTCATTCTGCTCTCACAAGAGCCCTGCAAGTAAAGGTGCTAGTATCTGGCTTTACAAAGGAGGAAACAATGTGAGACCCTGATCCAAGCTGCTGATCCAGAAGGGCAAGCCCAGGCTCCAGCCCAGGCCTCTTCGTGACAGTCCAAGTTCTTATCCCTCCTCAGGGTCCCCGTGTAAAAATCCTACAGCTTATCCTGGGAATCAAATCTAACTTGACCCTAATTATAGGAAATGGACCCACAGGGCTACTATGCACCAGGTGCCATTTTTAAGCATGCTACACAGCTTAATCCACTCCATTCACCCTATGCATATGGACTGCTGCTGTCATTCCATATAATAGATGGGGAAACTGAGGTCCCATGAGATTGTGTACCTTGTATAAACCGGCACGAGGCTCACAGGTGGAATTAAGACTGTACCTCATACAGTGTGCGTCCAGAGTGCCCCTCAGCCCAGGTGCTCCCCTGCAATGTCTGGACAGGATGCTCCAGGACACTCGCTACAGCTGACCAAGGGCACTGGTGCTCCCACTCTCAAGGCTCTCCAGCTGACCCCATGGCACAGGGGCCCTGCCTGGCCTTGTTAAGAGAGTTACAAACCCACGAGACTTCATAGACACAACCACCAACAACCCTTACAAAGGGGCAGTGTGCTTTTTGTTTTTTAAGTAGGCTCCACACCCAACATGGAGCCCAGTGAGGACTTGAACTCACAACCCTGAGATCAAGACCTGAGATGAGATCAAGGGTCAGACCCTTCACCAACTGAGCCACCCCGGCACCCCAGGCCAGTGTGATTTACGACCAACAAGATACTTCCGATCCTAGGGCTCCCTTCCTCTCCTTATTGCAATTCAGTTTTTTAAAAGCCCCGTCAGAATTGCCTAGAACACAAGGGTGGGACACTAAGGTGTCACAGGGGCAGAATCAGCCATCTCCCTCCAGACCCCATCATGACTCAGGCAGCAGTAGGGATGGAGGCCGTCCCACTGAAACCCTCCTGGCTCATGCCTCCCCCAGACCAGTGCAAGCCACACTGACCCCATGCGCTGTTACCCCTACCTTAGTCTGCAAGAGGTCAGGAGAAATGAATCGCCTTGCTTAAGATAACGGAGAATGGGTCTCAGAACCTAGAGAGACTCAGATAAATGGCAACAACTGTGAATGAGTCAGTGCCTGGGAGAAAGGAGGCTGTTGCAGGGAGGAGGGCAGGGGCAGGAAAAAACCCGTTACATGTGGCTCTCAGACACTTGCCAAGGACTGTTCAATGGAACGTGTGACGGACAAAAAAGGAGCAGTATTACTCAGGGCTCAGCTGCAAAACAAAACAAAACAAAACAAAAAAACACAAGTTTTTATTTGTCTAATTTTACAGTTTTCTTTAAAGAGATTCCCCCCTTGTTTGTCCTGAATGTAATGTGTATGTGTGAGTATACAAAGGAGAAACAAAATGACAATTCAAAAAAAAAAAAAGAATCTTTTAATAAAAATTACTCATAAAAATCCTAATAAATTTCAAAGAACAAGATATTTCTTAGTACATTTATAAAAGAACATTTGGTCCTTTTACAAAAAGCTCCCTCTTAATTTAAATACATTTCTTATTTACAGATTAAACATAAAATATCATCTATAGTTGCAAAGCATATTGCACATTAGAGAGAGAAGCATGTGTATATCTCAATAGGTTTTCCCAGAGTTTCCAACTCCAGATTTTTTTTTGTAAAAACAGATTTACCTTTCTTGTGCATAATAAATAAAAATGCAGCTTGTGTTTTGCTATTTAAAACTAAAACAAAATACCTTTTAAAAATATTATTTCTCTGCCTCTCAGAAAGAGGGAAAGGGGGTAATGAATCAGGAAGGTCCACAGGTAGATTTTCCCGGATTCACAACCAAACTCCAGCAGGAACAGAACCCTGAGCCCTGCAAACCTGGGGACACACAGCCCAGCCAGCCCACCTTCCCTCTTTCACAAGGGTCCCTGCCCTGCAGGGAAGAGGCACTAGAGAAGGAGCTGGATGCCTGGGAATGGAAAAGGAAAGACCAAGATTTCCTTCAAAAGTCCCTGCTCAGGTACTCTGGTGAAAGCAATCATTTAGCCCTACCTTTTCACCAGCATTAAATTTGAAAGCCTCAAAAGAGGAAGACCTCTGGAGCCCTCCAGAGAGAAGAAAAGGATGCCTGATGTTCAGTCCACAAGATCCGAAGCAAAGGATTACAGTTTGCAATCACCCAGTAAACTGAGCTAAGGAAATAGCTAAGAGGGTATTTTTCTTGGGGGGGGGGAGGGGAGGGAAGGAGGGGGTGCCACGTTCAGGCCCTCAGATTGCACACAGAGCCTCCTCTAAAATCCACCTGCACAGACACCACATAATGACTTCAATGACCTGTGCGTGCCCCCTGATCTGGGACAAGCTGGGAACCTGCAATTAGGAATTCAGGTAGAAGAGCTGGAACAAACTGCAGGCAAGATGTGAATGAACACTGGAAGCTGGTTTTTCACAAAGGCCAGCAGAGCTGGATGCCAGCCAACACTTCCCGTCACCTACTATTCCGGAAATGGAGCTCCTCGGTCACATCACCAGAAGCAGCAAAGCCTGCCCTGCACCGGCTGAGAACTCTGTGGTAGGAGATTTACACTGCCTGGCCTAACTACAGGGCAGCTTTCTACAAGAGTTTTGCAAAACCACATTCCTCATGTCGACCAAAGCAGACTCCAGACACTAGCTACACAGGGGAACTTGAGGATGGTGCAGGCTCACAGCTGTTCCAAAGGATGAGCTCTGCTCAGAATCAGGGCAGTCCTGGGGCAAAGCACTGAGCAAGGGAATCTCTTCAACACTCCCCTCCCTGACCCTTTCCTACCGGACATCCTGCAACACAGAAGAGAAGAAAACAGCAAAAGCCCTGCAAGAGAGAACACAGTTGTTGACATTCTGATTTCCAAAAAGAAAACAAGCAAGCTTTGAACTTGGCTCTAAAGAACGTTCGTTTCACGACTGGCACTAGACAGTATTACTAGCCCCACAGATCACAGACTAGGTAGCATCGACTTGAGACTGGGGAGTCTGGAAGCTCAACCACCAGGATTAGTCTGCAGTAACACCCTCACCCTCAGTCTCACCAAATGGTACAAGTCAGTGTCCACAAGTCAAGGGGGTTTGGACTTCATACACAACACATCTCACGCCACCCTGCAGCCCCTGGCGTGCGTCAGTGGCCCTGGGGCACAGGTCCCTCTTCCTGAGCATAAGGGGGATGGAATGCCACAGCAGGGGACAGGTTAAGGGCCCGGACGAGAGGGTGGTATGGGAATGCTACACATTAATGTTGTCCCAGAAGCTGGAGAGGGAACCTAGCAGGGCCACGAGAGGGAACGGATGCCCGGAGGACCCACTTTCTTCCCTGACGTGCCTCATCCCTCCAGATGGGACATTTATAGTCCCGCCTCAGTTTGCCTGGAGAAAAGGTACAGGGACACTGTGCCTGGGTGCACATGCGTATGTCAAATGCAACATTTTGATTTTACCGAGTCAACGAAAACACCTAAAATATACTATATAGTGTTCTCAAAGGAAATGTTCTATTCAGGAGATGAGACAAGGTCGATAAAGAGAATGCTTCCGAAATGAAAAGGTAAAACAGAAGCATTTGATTTTGTTTACAACAATTTGCATAAATATTTAAAAGACAGAGGTGACACATTTATTACTGAAAATCCCTTTTTCAAAAATCTCCAAGAACTGAATTCTGTATCTATTTTTTTAAAAAACAGTAACACTGAAATTTTCAAGAAGGAATAAAACTTCTCCCTTTGATTGGTATGCAATGGCTCAGACCACACTTCTGGTTTTAAAAAAGATGAACAGGAAATCATTTGAAGTGTGCAAGCAGAGACAGGTTGGCAACACGACAGGTAAGGTTGGAGGTTCTTAAGAGACTTCTACCCTTTGTACCAGGATTCATTTCAACCTCAGACATTATACGGAAGTCAGGCTGAGGGTTCAAATCCACCTCTGCTCTGTAGGAATATTCAGCCTAAGTTCAAAGAGAGACGCTTCTGTTCTGGCTAAGAATATAACAAAGAAAGAAGGCAATGTAGCACAACTCCCTCCTCATGCAGGTTTGCTTAAAATATCATGCTGAAAGGCGAGGACTGGCCAAGAATTTTCCAGAATCTTACTAATACTCATCCCTTCCCCTTTTTCACTGTGGTCCCACCCTGTGACAATTCAAAACAAGGCTGCTAAAACCAGAGCAGCAGCTGTGACAACCAGCGGCCCCAACCAAAATCCTATAAGGCACTAAGCTAAAGCCTCTAGTCAGAGAAATGGCTCAGGGATGCCAGAGAGTCATCTGATCATTTCTTTCTCCCTGACTTAGCTAATTGGCACTAGACACAGAAAACAAAAACAAAACAAAATTCTAACCCAAACATGGTCAGAATTGAGAATCCTTGGTTAGTAAATATGAGATAGATGGAAGCTCAGACATTCTTAGGTATTTTTCTCTCCCTAAAAGGCACCTGGTTCTGGAACTACGGGAGTTCCTCAGGTAAGTTCAAATTAAATGTAATATACCATCCAAAAGATCTAGCTGTGTGACAATTTAAGAGACTGCCTTTTGAAATTCAGATAAAAATTATTCATAAGCAATTAACTCGTAACACTGTGAAGATTATGTGGGGTGCAAATGAAAAACTGAATGATTATCCCCCCTGTGATCCAAAATCGTGGGTGGAGGGAGAGCCAATTATCTAATGGAAGAAAGGATAACAAAATGCAATAAATAGGGATGAACCTCAGGCCCTTTGCATGGAAATTTTGTTCACAGTCCTCTAACAGAGAGGTAGCAATACTGCAGTCACGGCAAGTGCCAGAGACA
The DNA here is from genome assembly GCF_003265705.2 of Callorhinus ursinus. NCBI lineage: Eukaryota > Metazoa > Chordata > Mammalia > Carnivora > Otariidae > Callorhinus > Callorhinus ursinus. Next base: position 34,923,636 of record NW_027397077.1, on the reverse strand, counting down.
GGAACACACTTGTCAGATTCCAAAGTGGGAAGCTATGAAGCTCCATCCAAAGATGCCCCATCCACACTGTGCTTATAAAATCAGCATGTCCTAAGAAGCCAACTTCTATGTACCCTCCTACTTCAAATTATATCCTTAAAAAAAATAGGGCATTTTATTGAACAGAAGAGAAACACTAATGTATACAAGAATCTGCTAGATGTGTGTGAGGAGCTGGACAGAAATTCCTACACCATCACGGATGGCCAGACTGCCATCCTCTCCCGCTTCAGACTGGTCTCTGCACAGTGTGGGTTCGGCTGTTTCCATCCGGTTTCAGAAGAGGCCACACGGAGAAGAGTAGATCAAATCAAGCCAACCATCTGGTCAATCTGCCGCATGTAGATGCTCTTTAAGGGCAGGGAGTATCTCCTCTCATCAGGAACACGATTGCACTAGAAAGAAAAAAAACAAAGAAGAAAAATATAAACTTTGAATTAAAAATCCAAGTATTAATTGCTCAGGGAATAAATGGGGGTTTCTTTACCTGAGCACTGTTGACGGGTGGGGCCCTCTGTGCACTGCAGGATGCTTAGCAGCATCCCTGGTCTCTCCCGCTAGATGCCCCCTCAACCCCTACTCCCCCAGTCGTGACAACCAAGATTGTCTCCACACATTGTTCAATGTTGAGGAGCAAACCACTCCCCCAGCTGAGGACCACTGACTTTTTTTTTTTTTTTTTTTTTACCACTGACATCATTTAATACCTTCACTTCACAGGTAAAGAAATGGAGACCCAGGCAGGCTAAAAGACATCCACTAAAGGGCAGAGTGATCAGGACAAGAAGCTCATCCTTCAGGTTCTTAACTTAATCCACCCAGAATTTCAGAAAACACCTTAGCTATTTGAAAATACAGCTGGCCTTTGAACAATGCAGGGGTTGGGGCACTGACCCCAAGTGCAGCTGAAAACCCACATATAACTTCTGACTCCCTAAAAACTACTGATGGCCTGCTGCTGACCAGAAGCCTTACCAAGAACATCAACAGCTGGTTTAACTAGTATTTTGTATGCTGTATTTTTTTTTAAGGTTTTATTTATTTATTTGACAGAGACATAGCAAGAGAGGGAACACAAGCTGGGAGAGTGGGAGAGAGAGAAGGTTTCCCGCTGAGCAGGGAGCCTAATATGGGGCTCGATCCCAGGACCCTGGGATCATGACCTGAGCCGAAGGCAGACGCTTAACCGACTGAGCCACCCAGGCACCCCTGTATGCTGTATGTTATTATACACTGTATTCTTACAATAGAGTCAGCTAGAGAAAAGAAAATGTTATTAAGAAAATCATAAGGAAAAGAAAAATACATTTACAGGACTGCAATGTATTTATCAAAAAACATCCACATGCATCTCAGACCCGCATTGTTCAAGCGTCAACCGTACTGTGGTTTTTCTGAGTTTATGGTTCTTTCCATCCACACCTAAAACCTAAATCCTTGACAGTTGGTTTTTTTTTTGTTTTTTTTTTTAAGAAAAGCCCCTTTCTCCCCTCAAGGGCTGCCTGAACGGCCCTTCCTGGGAAGCTCCTCCTCATCCCCTCACGCATCTTCTGAAAAGTGACCTTGGCAATGAAGCCCTCTTTATCTCCCCTGGCAGAGTAACTCCTTGCTCCTCTGTGTTTCAGCAGCACTGCATGCAGCGCCTTATTGACAAATACCTGGGGAGGAGCCGGGCTCCCCACGAGACCCCTCTGATGGACCCACATCGCCAGAGCCCTAAGAGGAGTGTCTCCTTCCAGTCTACCTCCTGGCTCCAACACACGACCAGAAGCTCTCTGTGCCTCCCTTTCCCCACATGTAACATGAGGAGACCAAAGGCACCTACCCTCGCTGGGCCACTGTGAAACGTTACTGCACATAACCAGTTGGAAAAGGGGCCTGGGCTATGGGAGGTGTTATACACAAATGTTGACTGTAATTACTATTTTTCTGCCCCTAACTCTCCTCCTTCCCTTTCCATCTCAATTAGGCTGTGTTCACCTAGTCTACACTGCATGGCCTTATGGAGATTTGGGGGACCGATCTCTGCTCCGGTCTGTCAACGTAGTTCACAGACTGATGGTAAAGACCTTCAATGGGACACTGAAGGTCAAGTACAGAAGCACAGCCTAGGACCATGGGGTGTACCCTAGCCAAGGCAGTTTGGAAGTGGGTGGCAGGCATCTTGACAACAGAGGCTTTTTCTGAGCAGAGAGGCGGCATTCAGTGCATGGTGGGATAACCCAGTTCGATTATTTCACCTGACACGGGGTCTCTTTCCCCATCCTCACTTCCAAACCGTCCTATTTGACTCAAATCAATACAACTACCTAGGACTCCTATCAGAAACCCCAGGACTTGTTTCTAAATCTTTCCCAGTGATTATCAGGACAGTCGAGGTGTGCTCAGTGAAACTCTGCTTTAAATGAAACTTCGTTCTTCTGCACTTTCAAGAGCATTTCATTAAAAATCACAACGACTGATGACTGCTCTTTTCTCCATCTTCTGCTGCTGGGTGATTTGGCTGGATCTCTTCCATTTGTCCCTCCAGATCCACTCTCTGCCCTTCTCCATCCTGCTCTGGCCCCAGAGGCCAACTCGGCAGATTATACCAAAAGGTCCCCGTGGCCTCTGACCCCTGGTGAGCATCGCCAGTGAGAAGCTCCAGCAGAGGAGAAGGCAGAAGGATGGTCAAGTGTTTACTCTGCTGGTTCCCTTCTGCAAGCTCACTGGAGCTGGCTCGGAAGAACAAGGCTTCTGCCAGGAGCCCCCCACTCCAGCACGCCTCTCCCCACCCAGGTTCCCGTGACCACGAGCCCCTGCAGCTAGGACGAACAGTGCACTGCTCCCGTGAGTCCTCACACCCTGACGATATCCACGTCAATGGTCTTTTTAAAAAAAAAAAAAGATTTTATTTATTTATCTGACAGAGAGAGACACAGCAAGAGAGGGAACACAAGCAGGGGGAGTGGGAGAGGGAGAAGCAGGCTCCCTGCGGAGCAGGGAGCCCAATGTGGGGCTCGATCCCAGGACCCTGGGACCATGACCTGAGCCGAAGGCAGATGCTTAATGACTGAGCCACCCAGGCGCCCCTACGTCAATGGTCTTTTGTGAAACCTTCTCCAATGACCCAGTCTGGATGCCACCAATTTTCTGTCAGGGACTCTGGATGACAAGTTTATATTATTTTCTCCTCGTCCACATGCCAACCACCCCTGAAGAAAGCAACTTACGTTGGAGCTGGAGTTGATGACTTTTAACTCGGGTGATTTAGGCCTGTGCACAGACTTCCCGTCTTGGTCCTGCCCCGCCTCTTCGGAAAAGAGTTCCTTCCAGGGTGATTCCCGAAGATGTTTGTCCACAGATACAATGTGTCCCTCAGTTGTAAACATGTATTTGGTTCCAGATTTGTGGACTGGATTCTCCTCATCAAATAGCTAGTAGGAAAGGAAAAAAAAGAAAATAAAAAAGATACAACTGGTAATTGTAGCACATTGGGAACAAACTCAGTCGAGTATGTCCCAGACTATTCAGGAAGTAGAATTTGCTGGGTCCTCAGGCTTTTCAGTGACAAATGGGTGAAAAGGTGGTTCCCAACTCTGGCTGCAAAGCACAATCACCAGTTTTGTTTAAATCCAAATGCCTGAATTTCCCCCATCCCATCCCACCCTGCTCGGACCTAAAGATTCAGAAATCCTAGGGCTGAGCCCAAACTTGCATAGTCTATAAAAGCTCTTCCCTGAGAGTTGTGGCACTAGAATTCTAGAACTATCCCCTCCTCGCACACACCTAGGTCCTACACTGGAAAATGTTGGAAGGAAAGAAGCAAATGCTTTATCCTTCACCATATCCCAGGGCCTGGCACAGAGCATGCCACCCGTGCCATCATCCCACTGATTCCTGTCAGAACACAGGTGGGGCTCTGAGGACAGAGAGCAGTCCTTTCCTTCAATAGGAGGAATGTGGCAGGAGCATCCAGAAAGAACACCTAACTGAATACAGGACAGGTCGGTGAGGGGAGGAGCCAGGTGTCTAGTAAATGTTAAATGAGCAAACATTCAGAACAGAAATCTCAGTGATGGAAGAAACCTTACAGTCACCTGAAGTACTGTACAGATGAGGAAAAACGAGACTCGGCACAACTTGTCTGTGTTTCCACAGCTAACAGGAAGTCTAGGTTTTCTCGCCCCAGACCCTATGGTCTCTCCTCTAGAACAGCCTAGGACATCTCCTTCACTCGCTCTAGAATTCACCCTGCGAACACCCCAGGCACCACGGGCTGCTGAACAGGGATGCACACCAGGCTCTTATCAGCCTGCAGCGGCCAGCCTGGCCTGGAGGCACGCACTGAGAGGGAGGCCTAGGCCCGCACGGGGGCCTGACGGCAGGCCGGCCAGCTTCCCATGGGCTGGACGATGTGGGCGGCTGGGGGGCACGCCTCCTCTGCAGTGTCCTGTGAAGAGTCACACCAGATTAGACTGGTAATTCCAAACCTTGGCTCGGTAGAGAATCACAAGTCACTTGTCAGAATTACAGATTCCTGAACCCACTTTCTGTCGATTCTGATTCAGGAGGGCTGTAATTTTAACATGGGCCCTAGGGTGATTCTGACCCAGCTGGCCCCCGGGCCTGGGAACCGGGAACCTCAGTAATGCAGCCTATCACTACTCCCCTATTCCCTTTGAATCTCAGCCTCCACACTGCTTTCCCACCAGGAAGCCCTGCCTCTCTGTGCCTTGGAAGCATCCTGTTGCACAGAGTCATACCGAGTACAGCCGTAGAGAAGGTAGGCGAGTAGCTGCGTGCACAAGCCACAGACACCATGTGTGCACGCTGCAGAGCAGGGGAGTGGAAAGAGCACTGCAGAAGGAGTCAGGAGCAGGACTGAAGCCTCAGCGATGCCCTGAAGTCACCCTGAAAACCCAGGCAAGTCACCTGACATCTCCATGTAGACAGCAGCTCCCACAAGGGGAAGAATGAATGCCGACAAACGACCCCTTAAAGGTTTCCTCCAGGTCCCGTGACTCTCTCTCTCTCCACACCCCTGGGAATGTGCGCGTGGACAGAGAGCCAAACGGGCTGGGGTCTCGGCCAAACTCACATGCATCAGAAGACTTAAGAGCTGCAGACACTGCTGACTTCCTCAGAGACGCCTTCCCCGACCACCACAACTCATGTGTGCGGGTCCTCTAGCAACCGTGACTAGCACTTCAGACCAGTTGTTAATTGTAAATTCCTTTTGTTTCCTTGACGATGCCTCCCCCCACGAGATTAGAAACCTCGGCAGACGACGGCAATACGCTCTTGTTTTGATAGCACTGTGTCCCTGGGCCAGCACATGTCCAGCACGGAGCCATGCTGGACATGCGCTAGACAGAAGACCAAATGAATGAATGCATGCTCCAAGCACTAATCAACGTTTCTGGGGTTCGCCTTCTAACACACATACCAGATACAAGTATTTACAGGTCTCACTGAGAAAGAAGCTCTCCATCCGGTCCTCTTTGGATTTGTCTATGACGTGATGCAACGTCGCATACCCACACCTACAAAAGAAGTTTTGGGTTAGTCCTGCCTCTGCTGCTTTCCTACCTGCTTATTAATTTAAGAAGCGGAAATAGTCTATTAACAGAACAATCAGCCAAATTATCAAATGCCATATGAAAAACAAATCAGGTTAGGTTTAAGAGCTATCCTTTTTCAGCCTAGGTTATTTGCAAATTTATGAAAAAGTGGTTTGGCTGCTAAATCATCGGGTTAGTTATAGGGGGAAAGAAGAGGGGGCTGGTGGAAGGTATTTGCCAAGCACTTAACATGACACCAAGAAAATGACTGGCAACAAATTTAGGACTGACAGAAATTTTTTGTCCAAGTATCTGTAGAAGTGACTTATCATCAGATAGCCTAAAAAAGTATTTTGTAAGAAAATACTTAAAATACACTGCTAGGTGAAAAAAAGCAGGTCACAAAATTGAAATATAATTTTAACATATATGTATATACACACATTATATATACAAATATATGAAAATGATCATAAGTACATAAACTTAAATGTTGATTGTGGTTATCTACACACGGAGATTACAATGATAATATTCTATCTCCATATCTTCTGTACTCCCTAAACTTTTTAGTACATGTATTATTTGTACAACTAGGAAAAATAAGTTACTTAAAAAAAATACATAGAAAAAAAGGTGAAAAAAAATAGCAATTCCCACTATAAGGGACTGGTCCTGGTATACAAAAAGTAAGCAATTTCCCTACAGAACTAACATTAATGACCTGTTCTATAAATTAAAGTGCAAAACAGAATATTTCCCCAGAACTAAAAATAAATCAAAAGTGGCCAACAGAAAAAGGAAGGAACTTAGGAAACTAACTTGACTTTTGTGTACTTTTCCAGACTCTGCAGAATATCCATTCCTACGTGGAGGTAGAAGGGATTCTTGGTTGCCTAGAGAGAACATGAGAGAATGTGATCCAGCAAGGGCCTGGAAAACATGCCATCAACAAACATCACGGTGACTGCAGGAACCTCCCGAGGAAGTGAGTCACTGGCCAAAGGCAGGCACAGCGCCCAGCTCACGTTACCTTGAAGGGTCACAAATGTTACAGAACTACGGTGTTCTGTTGGTTCACGTCAAAGTACCCGTACCATCTGTTTAACCGTAACCAGGGCTGAGACAATCCGCTCCAGGGTAGAACGGTACCCTGCTCTGGCTCTCCTGATCCCCGTCAGGGTCAGACACAAAATAACAGTACCGTGTGTGAGAACAAATCTAGTTTCTCTTTCGCCTTCGAACTCTCTAGAAACTTAAGATGCAGGCCCAAGGACGCAAGACATTGCCCCCATTCCACTTATAGAGCCTTTTGAGGAAAAGCTAAGAGGAACAGGAAGACTTTCAAACAGGAGGCCCCCACACTTTCCTCTTGAACTGCCCGATGAACTCAGTCCTTAGGGTTGCTTACTCTGCTGTCACGTGCTCTTACACAGTTTCACTAGGAAACCAATTCTCTGCAAAGATGAGACCACTACTCCACAGTTTAAAAGCTGGGGATCATCTTGAAGTCACGCCTAGTGCCCGCCTGCAGCGGCAAATGCCAACGCCTATGTCTGAGGGCAGCGGTCTGTGTGGGAAGAGAGCACAGGGAATGGTCTCTGAAGGCAGGGCCAGGAAGCTCTAAGAAAACAGTCAACGGGAAGCAACTGAAAATAGGAAAGAAGAAGTGACAGAAATGAAGAGGTATGAACCCAAAGGCAACAGACCTAAGCTTAAGAGGAGACTCAGCAGCACCCAGGCGTGGCCTCCTTGGAGCGCGCAGAGCCGGGCTGTCCACCCAGCTCAGAGAAGCAAATTCGGAGGCTATCCGTGCCCTCTTCTGAGAGGTTATCTAAGGTTCACGAGGTCTCTCTTTGCACGTGAGGCCTAAGACCAGTTTCATAGGATTTCTCCCTTTTTCATCTAGAAGCAAATGGCACGATTCTGTGTTAATTTTTTCTTTAATAAATCCTAAACACAGTACTAACTCTACTACGAGAACTCATAAAAGTAAGTATCTTCTTGTGCGGGCTTGCCTCTGCAGGCATTTGTCACAGGTCCACTGAGGTGCACTGAAGGCCGACTTTGCAGAAAGCTGCTGCATTTGTGAATGGATGCAGACTCTCCATCATGTGTATAGATGGAGGGCACGCCCAGAGGTAAAAATATCTGCCTTAGACTGCGGGGGAGACTTCACAGTTAAAGTGACAATTCCTCTGGCATTAAATTTCATGGAAAAATGAACACTGTATGTTTTGTTTTGTTTTTTAAGCGTTAAACAAAAATAGACATTCAGATAAATCCCAGATGATTTCCTTTACCCAGAAAAAGAATTCCTTTGGTCTGAAGGATGATTACACAGACCAGGGTTCCACAGTGCATGAGAACAGAACTGTATCTCAAAAAGAGTTCTTTGGCCAAACACATCTGGAAAACACGGAGTAGTAAGTCCTCTTCCATGTTTAAGGATGTGAGAGAGAAAAGCCCTATGGTGCAGGCGCGATGGGCTTTGCAGAAGGTTAGGTTCAACACCTCCATGTGTGACCGCAGATGTCTTCTCTGTTCTGTGGAACCGGGAATCACACTCAACACCAACAAGCCTATGATTAGGCAGCATCCATCTCCGAGTCACCAGCAAACACCACAGTTCTACCCCAATCAGCCAATGTCTGCTAAAAACCAACCGCTATAGGTCCTGCTAGCATTGAAACACAAAGTCTAGCACCTGGTAGAGGAGATATGTAGACTCCACTAACTCCGGTCTCAGTGGATAGAAGAGCACGTCGGGGGCCTGGAGCTGCCAGTTATACCTCTCAGGGAGGGCCCCGTAGCGTTTCCAGATGGCGTAGTAAAAGGCATGGAGGCAGATGGCATCTTCCACATCTCCGATCAGAACCTAAGGAGAAGACGCTTTTCTCAGAGTGGTAAGACGTGACACAAAGGCCCTGGGCTCTCCCTCTGCCCCCCAGTTCTTATCTGACCTGGTTGGAAACAAACCAACCCAGAAGTAGCAAGCCAGAAAAAAGGATGCCCTCCCTAACAGACCATCCGTGCCAAACTCATGGGAACTGCATAGCACAAGAGGTTAACTATACTTAGGAGCAAAGAATAAACAATTAAGAGACAGATGACCCAAAAATCACATATGGTTACTTTTCAGCCATGGTTTTACCCTTATTTAGTATGGCTCTGTTCCAGATCCTGAGGACTAATGTCACAAACAGAATAATCAAGACATACTGTGCTACTAACCTCCCAAATCCGGAGGAGCCAGAGAATACTCTGGTATCACAAAAAGAAAAGAGAAAACACAGAAACCCTTGGCAATGATTGCATTTTCTTGGCAAACATGGTTGCTGAATACCTGCAGTCCAGGGAAGAAGGCCTGCAGAGAATCAATCCAAGTGTTCATCAGCTGCCCGCTGAACATGTTCACATTCACGTACAGCGGCGGGTCTCCTTCTCCTTCGTTACAGGCTTCCCGACTAACGGGTGAGCAGAGCAGGCAAAGGTGAGAAGAAAGATCGCTGACAGCCCTCCAGCCCTACTCCTCCCGCAGCCCCTGGTCCTTTAACTTCAATGGCATCAACATTAACATTTTCTCCTAACTCATTCTTTAAACCTTTGGAGATAAAATGCCTCTACCTGTGGATACCAGACTCTAGCATAAGGTAACATCTGCCATAGAATAAAAGTGCTGAACTTAGCCATCGTAACTGATCAGGGCTTTCACTGTGTTTTGCAGAGGGCACTTGGACATTCCAAATGGCTTACAAATACTACCACATAATGCGGTATCTAGCGGGGTCTTTGTTGGATTTGACCTGAGTGGAAAAGCCTGGTTTCTTCTACACAAAAAAAGGATCTCTTCTCTAATAAGATCCTACACCAGGGGCCTGAAGGAACGCATCAGAGCAAGATGCTTAGGGATTACTGCTCAATTTAGGTTGGGACTTTAAAAAAGCAAAAATGACTGAACCCTGGACAAATAGCCTCTTACTAAAACACAGCACTCACACAAAGGGTTCCTACAACAGCTAACGTAGAAATGGGTCCAAGAAAATCCCAACATGCAGAAACTCAGTAGCTATCACCTGCACTGGACATTTAATATACAAAAGCATACAAAGAAAGACCTAAGGAAGTGAGGTGACATCGAGGTAGAAGCCACTGCAGCTCTGAATGGCACTTCTCCCCAGCCCTCCTGATTGTACAACTGGGTAGTAGCAAATAATGCTGTTTTAAACTACAGCGCGGGGAAATGTGGTAACTGTCCTTTCTCTCGTGAGGTATAAAGACCAATCCGAACGATTCTTTGGAAAGTAAAAGAACCGAAATAACTCAATAATGGTCCTGTATTACAGCTTCATATGCGATGAAAGCCACAGTGAAACACAGGCACGTGTCACTCCTTGTGGCAACCAGTGTCCACCATGGCCCCCGAAGATCCCTGACTCCGGGCAGTCACAAAGGCTATGACTTGTATGGCCCCCTCCCACACTGGACCGCGGCTGGTCTGAGGGACCTACAGAGCCAGGCAGAAATGTTGGTTCATCATTCCAAACTTAGGTCACAAAAGCACACTTTTGGCCTCTCTTTCTCTCTCTCTCAGACCACTCACTCTGGGGGAAGCCGGCTGCCATGACCTGCCTACAAAGAGGTCCACGTGGCGAGGAACTGAAACCTGCCAACCAGCACAGGAGTGAGCCTAGAAGGGGGCCCCCCAGCCCTGACCGAGCCCGGACACGGCTATAGCCCCTGCCAATAGCCTAGTGACAACCTTGCGAGACCCTGGGTCTGCTCAGCGGCTCTTGGCTTCCTGACCCTTGGAAACTGTGGAAGATAATGTTTGTTGTTTTAAGCCACTAAGTGCTGGGGTAATTTGCTATGCCGCAGTAGAAGCCAAAAACAGATCTTCACCCCCAAATGTCTGCCCAACAACTAGGAAGTGGGAAGATGAATGCAGAGACCACAAGACGCGGTGGATTCCCGTTGAGAACACACCCTACTTGTTTTACAGGGCAAGAGAGGAGACACACCCTCTTCTTAAGTAGTTCTGAATACTCCGGTACGCAGCATTAAACATCTCGAGGTCTTCCTTCTCTCCAAAGAGAATGTAAGATTTCAAGAGGTATTCATAGAAGGAGTCCAGGCCAGCACCCAAGCCACTCTGCTTTCCAACCCAGCGGCCCGTCTGAATGTTCACCACATTGCCTGCAAAAACAAACAAAGCCTATCAGGCCCCAGGTATCTGGGGACGGCTCCTCCTCCAGGGTGCCCTCCAACTCTGGCCCCGCCAATCTCCCACACCCTGGGCCTTGGCGGAAAAGAAGGAATGAGCGCTTGGCCCTCGCATTTTTATCAGTCCCATCAGCGGCACAGAGAGCCAGGAAATCTTTCTCAATATACGGTATTTAAACACTGGGACAAAACTGGGGAAAACACTTGAGGCAAGAGAAAAGTAAATTTGTCATTTTGCCTTTCCAGATTAACAGTGCATTTCAAATGCCAAAGGAGTGTTCAAACCTTTGACTCAGTAATGCCATTCCTGGCAATTTATCCTTAATGAAAAAAAGTCTTTAAGAAAAGGTATTGTGTTGTTCATCAAGAATTATGAACTGTATGATTTATATTATCTGTAAAATGGGGGGAAAAAAGAACAAACAGAAATAATGCAAGTGTCCAACACTGTAAGAGTTAATGGACTGTAGATTTTAAAGACGGTAGCTATGAAAACAAGGTAACAACTTTAAAAACCTGAACTGCCAAATGCAAGGCAGAGTAAAAATGCCTATTTATATTAGAAGTTGAAGGTATATAAACATTGCACATGCCAGACTGAAAGGACCTATGGGAAATTTAAAAGGTGACAATTTGTGGTGACACTGGCAAACCATTTGGTGGTGGGGTGGCAATTTGGGCAACTTGTTTATTTCTACCAGTGTTGTTAAACACAACAAATATGTAAATAAATTTAATAATTTAAGGAATAATCAAAATCACTTGTGGGGCGCCTGGCTGGCTCAGTCAGTGGAGCACGAAATTCCTGATCTCGGGGTTGCAAGTTCGAGCCCCATGCTGGGCACAGGGATTACTTTAAAAAAAAAAAAAAAGTCACCTTTAAAAAGCAGTGTTCTTGCAATGATACTCTATGGCTCTAGGACAACTAATCAAGGTACTTCTCAATGATAAAAAAAATTTTTCTGGGGCACCTGGGTGGCTCAGTTGGTTAAGCATCTGCCTTTGGCTCAGGTCATGATCCCAGGGTCCTGGGGTCAAGCCCCACATCTGGCTCCCTGCTCAGCAGGGAGTCTGCCCCTCCCCCTTGCTCATGCTCTCGCTCTCTCTAATGAATAAATTAAAAATTTTTTTTTTAATTTTTCTCAGTGTAAGACAGTTTAAAATAATATCTTGAGTTAGCAAAAAACTAGTAATTATTGAAGATGAATGATGAGTACACAGGGATTCATTATTCATTATACTTTCTCCCTACTTCTGTAGGTTTGAAATGTTCCATAATAATTTTTTTAATAACATCTTGACCAAACATTCTCAAGAGGAAAAAAAAAAAAATCCCACCTAATATAGGTTTAATCTGGCCTTTCGCCTACTACCACATGCCTAGAGTTTTTTAAAGGAAAAGGCCACTCCACCGGTACCTCCAAACGCCTATATTTAGAGCCTTATATTGAAACAATATAATCTGCCTCAGAGGCGGTTCTTTTTATAGTATTTCCATTAACAATTATTTTCAAGTGGAATATGCCAAGGGATTCAAATCAGAAGGGAATCCTCAAACAGCAAAAGCATTATTCTTTCCCATCAAACATTACAGCCTCACTCTAGGCAGAAAGTCCCACAGAGAAATTAGACATGGCAGACACGAAGGGCCATTCTCTCTGAGGTGTCCATTGTCAGGTTCAGTGGTACAGACAGAAGTAGTGGCGAGCAGGGAGAACCCCAGAGAAGAGGAAAGGAAAGGGGGTCAGATGTACCCAGTCCCAGTGGCCTGAGAAGGTGCCACCACACCTAATAATCCCGTATCATTGCTCCGCAGGTCCCAAAGGGCTTTCACAGCACGTCTGGCCACCCACTCAAATGTAGAATCCCCCAGGAGTCGGCTCAGAATCCCAAATTCCACCAGGAGGGAACCAGCGCCTGCTGTGCATGTCTCATTATTGCTGTCAGGAGGAACTCCTGTCTTTAGATTCACCTGGGGACAGGAAGAGACAAAGGATTTGTGGCAAGACTTGTGAGGAACCCTCAGGGCTAGAAGGCCAGGTCACAGCCACTAGATTCAACTACTGAACCAAACTTAATGCAGCGTGACTCAGCTCACCGCCTCCCATGTCACACCTGAGATAGATATGGGAGTTAAGCTTAAACGACACAAACAAGGCAATAAGAACACTACGCCTTGTTTTAATAAGAGCAAGTCTTAGGGGGATGGTTACAACGCTGTGCTCTAATCCACCTCTTTCCAGCACCAGGCTTTGGTATTAGAAACAAAGGCCAGCTGTGGAATGCCTTATCAGTTTTAAGTGAGCTACGAGGAACTCACCCCTGCTCAGCGAACATAAACAAATCACAGACTGGCAGACAAGGGAGACACAGGAAGAATGTGACAGCCTGTTTCATCACTGAGGCTCTGTGGGCTGGCAATTCTCTGCTGGTTACCTAAAAGGCTGACTCAATTCCCAAGGGAGTTCTGAGCTCAGCAAATCGGGTGCCACAAAGACAGAATCGCATTCCAGATCTTGCAGTTAAATCAGCAGCTCACTGGCTGGGCTGGGCAGGCTTTTATTTGAAAGATCCACGTGAAGCACTCCCAAGAACAGTCGCCAGGATCCTACAGTACACACATGAGGGTCTCTGCGGGAATGCACTTGAGTCAGAAATAAAGACAGATCCCCCATGCTATTTGGTAGCAGGGGATACAAATCTCACATGCTGAGGAACTTCAGGATACTGAGCCCAGGAACCTAGTAAGTTCCTTAAGGGGAAGAATCAAATGTGTCAACAGTATGCCTGGCACACAGTAGGTGCTCGGTAAATGCTGAATGAATTTAAAAAACATCCTGCATCACATTTTGGGACAAATTCTCTCAAGGACACAGCTTTCCTCTTTCACATCACCTCCCCACTTGCCCCAAATAAATGTATCAAAAGAGTTTTAATTCAGGAAGATGGTGACATGTCCAACTAGTCTACCTACCCGAGGATAGGGGATCCCTGTCTTGGTGTTTTCGAAGGCCGGCAGGAGCCGCACAGCCAGGTCATGGGCCATGTGCAACAATTCGTTATCATAATCCTTAATTGTCATGTCACCAAAGGGCTGCTTGGAGTCAGTTATTATTCTGTGGGCAGAGAGGAGGCTTCCTAGGACCCTAAAAGACAGGATGACAAGAAGAACACACAAAAACAATACAATCATGTTGCTTGTCAATGCATACAATCTGGTTCAGACTGAAAGAAGCAGCCTCAAATCCCTTGAACTCAGAGCTGCCTGGAATCAGAGGGACTGAGCTTAATGGCTTCTCGAAGTTCCTTCCAGCCCTGATAAACGACCGATTTTTTATTAACCACATCATTGAAGGTGGGGGGGCAGAGAACCATTCACCTGAGGCCGCCAAGAATAATCTCACTTAAAGTAATAACTAATGGCCGGCAGTCTTGATCATCTTATCGGAAGGGAGGGCATTAGCCAGTCTCAGAATAAACATTACCTTTCAGTATTAATAAATGACTCTTGATTTCTCTCACATGGGGAAAACACGTAACCACATCAGAAACAGGAAAGGGCAAAACACCAAACACTAAGTAACTTTCCCAGTGTGGGCTGCCCAACAGCTGAGAAATTGTCCACGTCCTGGTGAGGAGGCAAGGTGAGGAGCAGGAAGAAACCTGCTCGGAGGCAGAAGGCCAGCAGCTCAGATGTATGAACCTCCGGAGCCAGGAATCATGCACCGCTCCAATGACCTCAAGCTGACTGCGACGTGTGTGTGTCGGCACAAATGTTTTCATAGCTTTAATTTTAAATAAATAAATGATACATCTGGAATGGTATGCAGTAACACAGTTTTCAAAAAGTTTAAATAGTAAAATAGTCACAACATATCAACCTAGATAGAGGCAAGATACAAAACTGTGTATTGGAACATGGGGGAAGGTTGGGAGGGGGGCGGTGGGCACGAGGTGGGGGCGGGGAGAGAAGAGAGAGTGGCACATGAGGGGGAAATACACCCAAATGGTACAGTGGGTGGTAGGTAAGATGGGAAACTTTCATTTCCTTCAGAAATGTGTTGGGGTTTTCCTAGGACACAGTGAAGGAAGGAAATGAGACCAGACACCAAGTGACAGTGAAAATCTGCATTAAAAGGACACCCATCTCCAATCTTCATTAAAGCTTGAGTCTTTTCAGCCCCCAATGTAATTACTTTGAAATGTCAATGGTTCCACTGTTGATAAAGCCCAAAAGGGAGAGGAGAAATGGACACAGCGCCCATTAGGTCCCCCACAGACTCTCTACCTGGATCTTACAGCTGGCAGAGCCTCACAGGAACTTTGCTGCTCACACACACAAAAGAAGCCTTCAATCCATTTCATGTACTATTTTACCTTATCGTAGCCTCAAAGACTTGGACGGTAGAATCTTTGTCAAATGAAACTGTGTCGATCACTAACTTGACTGCTTTCTGGAACTCAGATGAATTTCCCATTATCTTTAAAAAAAGGAACACAAAGCATTACAACAGCTTGAAATGACACTGAGGGACCACTTAGTCTAAATGTCTGTACAAGGTTTTGCCACCCATGGGAGGAGCAGAAACACAAAGGTAGAAAAGCACGGTTATCTCTTAGAATATATTCTAGGACAGATGGCAAGCCCATCTCCCGCAACTCAAGAATCCTATCTCCAAATAGTCAAACTGTGAAATAATTCCTCATGAATCATTAGTACCCCTCACCTTCCCACTAGACTCTCCCTCAAACTTCAGTATGATCTGATTTAGCATGCAAGGCACTAGAGTTCCTAAAATTCTTGAAATGAGTAAAAATAAATCCAAAAACCAAAGAAACAAAAATATAACTTCCCCTATGCTCCTCAAATAAATCGACAGCTTGGGTGCTTGGCTCCCAAGAGACCAAAACATCTGGAAAACAGACTTGTTGCTGGTTATCCAGATGTCTAAACACTTTGAGAAATAGTAGCATTTTCTTTTGGAGCACAGCATAAAACCAGTGGCATTCAAAACAAACAAGACATACAAATAATCAGCTCCGTGTCCTTTTTTAAAGAGTGATCTAAAATTATAATTCCTATTTTGGGTGCATGAATATGATCTCATACAAAGCTGCTCTCTCCTATAAGAAGTGCAAATTGGGAATAAAATTTTACAGATTAACCGAACCAAAACGCTTTCATTCTGTTCAAAAATTTAGGACAATCCTGGGACTTTAAGGACATCACAATGATACACACACAAAAGAAAAACAAATAATTTCATCCAGACACTATTTCTTTCAAGTGTGCCTTATTTCTAGTATTTATTGGTATAGCGCATCTTTTTATTCCCCTCTTCATTGTTACTATTCCTAAATACAGACGTTTCTTTCCTGGCCTTTAGTTCTTTCTTTTTAAAAGATTACACAATAAGGCTACAAGTCACAGCCAATGGTCAGGGGACTGCTATCTTCTCACTGTTTCCACAGCACATCTGTTAGAGCCTGTTTAAAATGTTAGCAAGAGAACAAGAAAACCTCAACTGAAGTAACACCTGAAAAATAAGCCTGAAGTGCTAGCACGCCAAAGCCCGGATATTCTACAATGAAAACCACAGAAGTGGCTTTGTTTCCTTACAGATGCTCACCAGCAACAATATCTGTTAGTAGCTGCAGAGGCTGATACAATCTCAGATCAAGTGGAGGATGGTGAAGAAAGCCAGCAACTTTCAATTACATATTCTAATTTACCATTTTAGTCACACAGCTAAAGAGTAAGCAGGCTGTAAATCATTCACTTATGCTTAAGAAAACCTGGACTGAACAAAAGAGTTAAATCGGTTTCTTTACTGCAGGACTTCTCAGAGCCTTTAAAATTCTGATCTACCTTGTAGCTCTCCAATAATGGGATGGGCATGCAGAATTTCTCAAGGTTCACTTGGGAACAGAATTCTTCTTTTGGGGAATATACCCTTAGAAACAGTGCTGGGAAATGCCGAATTTGGAGAAATTCATTTTTTGAACACATATTTGCACTCCTACTATGTGTGAGACACCATTAGGTGGAGAGTGCAATGAGTAATAGAAATGAGGTCTCTGTACTTCCTGAGCATGGCACAGGGGTAAAAAGATACAATGAAGGCCAAAAAAGAGAGGTCAGGTGCGAGAGAGGTGCTCCTTCATAATGTATATGAGTTTTGGGACACTCTTTGAGCAACACCTAAAAGGCTGAGTCAGCCTCTGGTATCTTCAACAAGCTAACGATAATTAGGTTGAGCAGACTTGTCTGGGCACATTGTGATCGCCCATGATGGATGACTGAAGTGGAGCAGCAAGAACCCCAGAAGGAGAAATTGGGCCACTAAAATGCTATGCAGCCACAGGCTGGCAGAATGAAAGCCCAGGGCCCCCGCAGACCCTGGGCCCAGGAGGGCACTGAGAGATGGCTCAAGCTCCTTCCAAGTCCTAGTGAGTCTTCGGCCAGTGGGCTCCTGAGCAGCTGTAATACTAACTTAGCTAGCATTACTCACGTCCAACCCCTGCGAGTTTTAAACTTTTCTCAGCAAAGTTCAAACAGAAAAGAGGACATTATTAAATGCAGGGTCTGGGCTCGACTACGGGAAGAATTCTCTAATGGTAAAGGTATGCTGGATAATGAAGCGGAGCAAAGAGGCTGTGCAATCACCTTCACGAAGGAGGATCTAACGTACTACGCTGAAATACAGTGCCTTGGAAGCCAAGTGCTGAGAGGCAGACTGCACGCACGGCACGCACGGCGTGATGGTAAGTACCACACCACAGTGGCGTCCTGCTTGCAGTGTGCTTCTTCATATCCGTTCAGAGGTCTCCAGCTTCCAGACTCCACGAGGGAAACCACGGGGCGCTGGGGGAAAAGGCAGCACCCAAGTTGGCAGCCCCAGTGGGGACAAAACATGGAGTGGCACGCAGAAAGGAGTGTTTCTAAAGAGCTTGCGTGATGGCCCGGGACCAGGGCTCAGGACACACTGTTGGGGAGCACGTAGCCGGATGCGATTTCAGGAGCTTGTCTTTTACTTCTCAGATCTTAACTACAGTAACTGTCAACTTGAATGGAATGCTCTACTGATTCCTTTATTGAATAAAATAGTGGGAAACTGAGAGAAAAATAGGTTTCCCCCAAAACAATCATACCTTCTTCTCCATTTTATTTAGGGGAATCACATTTCCACTCCTTTAACCTTGAATGCTTTTCTCGCCCTCAGCATTAAGGTCATAAAAAAAACAATGGCTATCAAAGCTATGAATACATTTTGAGTATCAGGTTTCCTGGAACTCCCATCCCTGGTGGAAACTAGGGATAATCAACCCCAAAATATCTTAATTAATGAAAAAAATAATAAGGCTAAACGCTTACTGCAAGTGTATCCAACGCATCAACAAGAGTCAATGAGTAATTCCCGAGGACATCATTGATGTTCAGATTTGAACTGAAAAAGAAACAAAATTAAAGTTAAAGAAAGGTACTTTATTTTAAAAGAGAAAAGGACAATAAAACTAAACACCCATGAGAAACTAAAACTGTTGGCAACTCTTATTGATTCAGGGACGATTACAGGTGGGTCAGTATGGCAGCAGTCTTTCTATCTCCTAAGTGACCATTTCTAGAGTGTCTGCAAGTGGACTCAAGTCACCCAACAACAGAGACACACTGATGATGCTATTGTGGGAAGAACATGCAACAGGAAGTCCGGAGATGGTGAACCAGAGTCGTGCGCCCTCCCTGAGGTACAGTTTTATCACCACAAATCACCTCTCCAGCCAGCTTCAAAGAGCTCTGATTTCAACACTAGGAATGGAAAAAAGAAAGACCCTGTCATGTGACCTGCCCATGACCCTTTATTTTATTTTTTTGAAAGATTTTATTTATTTGTTTGAGAGAAAGAGAGAGTGTGTGTGTGCACACAAGCAGGGGGAAGGGCCAGAGGAAGCTGGAGAAGCAGACTTCCCGCTAAGCAAGACTCCATCCCAAGACCCTGAGACCATGACCTGAGCCCACGGCAGATGCTTAACTGACTGCGCCACCCAGGCGCCTCCCCCCCCCCCCCGCCCGGCAATGACCCTTTAATATAGAAATCAGCCGCTCCAGCAGGTTACACACAACAGGAAGCAAATACCTTCTGTGATGGCCTGATTACCACTCACTTGTGCTTTGGTTGGGGGAATAAATTAACCTCTTGATCTCATTTTCTCATTCACATCTCAAGGAATCCCCATCACCTCCACCAACTAGGAGGGGCTGAGCCAAGGCAGGACTTCTCTGCGCTGGAGCTGCACCCTCGTTTCTGCCCACACGTCCTGTTCCCACAGTCAACGCGGATTTCCCTTCTTTCTGAAGCAACCTTAAGACACCGACTTCAGGCCTGCAATGACGGGAAAGCTCCCCAGTCACTGGGACAGCTCCTTACAACACTAAAGCCAATGACGAGGACAAAGAATAGGTCTGGGAAGGGCAGGGATGGAGCAATTGTGCAGCTTGACAAACTGCAGGGACTTCAGTAATTCCCCAGTCTCATTCCCACAAGCCCAGAAAGGAAAGGGCAAAAGCCTAAAAAGACGGAAGGAGAGAAAGAGGACACACCTGTTTACTATTAAAGACCAAAGCGAGAAGCCCTAGCTTTATCTTCGACAGCAGATTCACTGAAATGATGGCACCTTCCAGCACAATCCGTAGACCACTGTAGCCAGTCCTTGAGTCACTCGAATGGGGCCTCGTCTTGCTTCCCCTGTTTTGGACGGCCCGCTCTGCTCTCTGAAAGTGTACCCTCCAATGTGCCTTGGTCGGGTGAATGGCCTTACAATGATGCAGGCACACACAGCTTCAACACATCACAGCTGATCCTGCGCGAGCCTTTCTGTTGCTTTGTTGTGTGCTGTTGTTACCCCCACTAAACCTAGGACAAAGAATTTAGAGCTAACTTTGAGATACATTGTCTCAAACAAGCTATAGAATAGAAGGGGCTATCGAGGAACCAGGGTTATCTCGCCCCTCACAAGCCACGAGGCCAGCACACTGCACGGCTGAAAACTGCACCTGCTTCTTCTATTTGTGGATTCTTTCTAAATAAAGTTATATAATTGTAAAAGGTCCTCTAAAGACGAGAGCCATGGGTTAAAATAAGCACTTCAAGGGCAGTACCAGCCAGAAAGGATACAGGAAATGCCGAAAGTTGGAGGAGAAGGTCAAAGACAGAGAGATCCTCATGCTCAGTTCTGCCAACTCCAGAATATTCTGTCGGGTTTAAATATTTAACTGCATTGCTCTGTGGCTCAGAAACAAAGAGTGGGTTCCCACGTCCCACCTCATTGGAAAATGGCTCCCTTGCCACTTAGCTTCCAAGCTGGTTGATGTATAAAACACCCCAACTGCCCTCTCCTGAGCTGTACCCTCATCTGGGCCAAGCTGTACCCTCACCCTCTCCACCTGCACAGGCCTGTGGAAGGCAGTACGAATTCTGACCACTACACTCCTTCACATGTTTTATAGTACTTTCCTGTTAGGCTATAACTAAAAAGGACCCAACTTTACACTACTTCTCAATACAGTGCCCAAGCAGTCACTCAGAATGAACAGTTATAAGAAATGCCACAGTAAGGGCGCCTGGGTGGCTCAGTTAAGCAGCTGCCTTCAGCTCAGGTCATGATCCCAGGGTCCTGGGATCGAGTCCCACATCAGGCTCCCTGCTCGGCAGGAAGCCTGCTCCTCCCTCCCCCACTCCCCCTGCTTGTGTTCCCGTTCTCGCTGTCTCTCTGTCAAATAAATAAATAAATAAATAAAGGAAGGAAGGAAGGAAGGAAGGAAGAAGAAGAAGAAGAGAAAAAGGAAATGCCACAGTAAAAAAATAAAAATTTGGAATAACCAGGTGGGTTCCTTCTCTCTACTCAGACAAATCTCCTCAAAAATCTAAAGTGTGCATTAAAACACTTTTAATTATTTTCTACCAAGTAACTGCTATACACTCTTTCAAAATGTGCCATAATAGAAAGAAAAGAAAGAGGGGTGTGAAGGAAAATGCAGATTCCATAAAATCCTCTTGGCCTAATAGCACCATATTACTGTGATTCCATTTATTCCAGCCCACGATGTAGGTATAAGACTGTGGCCTTGTTCTTTGCAGATTGATCGATGGTCGGCCTGACTTATCTGCTAAGTGCCTCAAGCCAAAAGAACTCAATCTTCCAGTACAGGGCTAGGCCCACAAGTACACGTCTTTCCACATCACCAGCTGGCTGAACCACGATGACCCAGAATTAAACTCTCCACTTAATTTACCACGTGTGCCTGTTCATGACATTCGCCCCAGTGTGAATTTATAAGGTTCTTATCACCCCAAAACAGAGCTGAAAAAACTACAACCTTTGGCAGGCAATTTTTGATTATACAACTAACAAAATCAAACATATGGTTTAAAAAAAAAAATCTCCCACATATACTTAACCTGTACCAGCTGTTCAGAAATCTACCCGGTGCTGGGTAGGCACATTGGTAATACAAGAAACAGTCTCTGTGTCAAGGGACGGATAATCTGGGGAGACACGCCAAAGGGAAAGGAAGGTGAACACAGAACAGTACTCAATTCTGAAGTGATGTGGAACAGCAGACCAAAGAAAGGAACTGAAAGGAGAACCAAGTAAAGCAAGGAAAACCGTCTTCAAATAGAAAAAGACTTAGGTCTGACTCTGAAGTGGGACAGGAGGTTAGAAAGAAAGAAGAATGCACAGGAGTCCATCTTAGGCTAGGGGTGCCTAGGAATGGGTCGGTTTGGTGGCCAATATCAGTTGGGGTTGTTCATAGATTTGCTTTTTTACCAAACAGCAAAATGGCTGGGGAGGAAGCAGAGAAGGATCATGTGCCCAAGGCCTGAACTATTGTTATCATTCACAAGATTACAAAAAATATAATATCCAAATTTATTTGAAGAAACTTTTGAATTCGGGGTGCCTGGGTGGCTCAGTTGGTTAAGCGACTGCCTTCGGCTCAGATCATGATCCCGGAGTCCCGGGATCGAGTCCCATGTCGGGCTCCCTGCTCAGCAGGGAGTCTGCTTCTCCCTCTGACCCTACCCCCTCTTGGGCTCTCTCTCTCAAATAAATAAAATCTTAAAAAAAAAAAAAAAAGAAACGAAGAAACTTTTGAATTTGGATCCTCCAATCCAAATTGAGGCTACAAGAATAACTGACTTTGCATATTAATCTGTAGCTAGGCCAAAAGATTTGCTACTATCAAGTATTCCGGTTTCATTTACTTCACGTTAACTCCTCACCCTACCTACAGTCAAGACAAGCAAGACAAGCCTCAAGTAAATGTGACTAAAAAGAAAAGATACACAGGTTGAGTGCCCATATTTTGTTTCTGTACTTCCTACATAATATCTAATGGTTTTGTCACTCTATATTTTAAATGCATCATTAGAATACACTTGACAACTATCATTAGAATACGTTTGATTTTTTAAAATCTGAAAAATTTGGGGGCTCCTGGGTGGCTCCATCGGTTAGGCATCTGCCTTCGGCTCAGGTCAGGATCTCGGGGTCCTGGGATGGAGCCCACGTCGGGCTCCTGCTCAGCTCCCTCTCCGTGTTCTCTCACTCTCACTCTTGTTCTCTCTTAAGTAAATAAATAAAATCTTTACCCCCAAAAAATATTAAAAAAATAAAATAAAATCGGAAAAGTTTCTATTGCAGGTTATCTATTTTGGGGATGTAAACATATCCTATTGTTTCAGAGCCAGAACGACAAAGCTCTGGTTCTAAACTTTTCCTTGAAAATACTAGCCTGAAAGGAGTTAAGTTAAAGGAGAGTAAAAAAAAATTAACTTTCCACTCTTTGGAAGCAGCTAGTGTGAGGGGTCTACTCAAGGCCATCATAACCCAAGTTCTTTCACCTCCTCAAAGACACCAAAGGTTTATCAACTGAAAGGTTTTATCAACCTCTGGGCACAACCTTTCCCAAATGCCATCCCCCCGATATTTCAAACTCCATCTTTCCAACAGCAATACATCTGTCTCAAAACAACCTGACCTCAGTTTACCCACACCGCCACTGTACAATCAAACCAAGACACTCATCAGCAGACTTCATCCCGAAACAAAAGCCTATGCCACCAGGAACTACCACAGGGACCAGCAAGTTAACCAAGTGCCACGTCACCTTGCTGGAGAGGGGCTCCAACTCACCAAAGGGTTCCTAAGGTTCATTAAGAAAAGCATCAAAATGTCATCGACTCACTCTCCTGATTATAATATTCCCAATTGAAAGTGTTATTATAAGTCCTCATTAAACTGCTTTCCTTAGGTCCACACCATAAAAGGAAATCTGAGGAAAAAGTCTGTGAGAGAGAATAGGGCACTTACTCAAAGTATTCTTTCCCTCCTTATAATACCATGAGCATTCCTGAGAAAATACAAGTAAGACCCAAAATATGTACACACACTTTGGTTTCAACAATGTAAAGTATGTGTAGGCATATGGGCGGGATCTGGCAGGAAAAATAAATTAAAAATAACTGTTTGGTGGGGTTTGAGGCTTATTTTTTTCAAATTTTTATCTTTTTTTCCTCCAATAACAACAAAAAATGAGATCCAAAGAAAATACACAGGTATAAAGTCTGTACAGTTAAGGACTAACAATTAACTTATTAATTTCCTAATATCTGGAAAGGCCCCAGCAATTTTTATCAAAACTCAGTAAAAAATTTTTTTCAAAAAAATAAAAAACTGATAGAAAATATTTATACGCATAAAGCCTGATATAATGAAGAAAAATAACTCATCAGTTTCCTATAATTTTAAAAAGGTCCAGTCCTTTGAAACTAGCTTGGACTGTGTCCCTTGCTTCACTAAAACTCATGCTCCTCAAATTGTCATTTAAGAAATGATTTTGTAGATAACCAAACCATTGTTTTAAATTCTTCAAGCCCCTTTGGTATTAGGGGCTTCCTTTTCATAACTTAAGGACTGGACTCTTCCTTCTACCAAGTGAAGGAAGATACATCCCCAAAAAGTCCAAAAGCACCCATAGAATGTGGGGCCAAGGCAATGGGCAGCCCATCTCCACTCCCATCACCCAGAGGAAGGTAGTCACCTATCCTGTCCAACAGGGTCTGTGGCAAAACACACCCATTCCCTCCAGCTAGAAGGTCTTCAGCTGGGTGTGCTGTCCTCTTGGACTCTGATGTCAACAGCAGTGACCCTGGAAGCTTGGCCTCCACAGACAAGGGTGGTGGAAGGGGAGGACGGGCTGATCTTACTGGACAGTCCTGCCACCAGAGTGGAGGAATTTATGGGACAGATAAAGGTGACAGTCAACTCAGCGGCCAAGGAATCAAACCCTGAGTATCAAGACCCCAAATCAGAGCCAGATACAGTCTCTCTCTCTCTCTCTCTCTCTCTCTCCTGTAAGTTTCTTCAGCCTAAAAAGCAGCCCCTGTAAATGAAGGAGAAATGTTGTAGCCCCGCTCTGCCTCATGATCACGGGCTGGCTTTGGAGAAGTCCTTTCCCGTAATCAACTCCTGAATTTTTACATGGGGCTGGGGGGCGGGGGGATGAGGGCTTGTTTTGAAGCTGCGTTTACAAGGGATTTCATTTTGATTATATATATATATATATATATATATATTCCTCTGGAGAAGGGGTTCTTGGAGATGAGTCTAAAGCCCCGGAAGCTACCCTTTGGTACTGCTACCGTCCCTTCCTGTCTCTGAGCCTCAGTTTCCCCATCTGTAAAAAAAGTCTGCGCTGGACAGCTATCCTGTAACTCAGAGATATCGGAAGAATCAAGAAAGAGAACAGCCACAGGCCCATCTACACACACCCCAAGCCCAGGGGGACCCCCGGGGGGTCGGGCAAAGGCACTGCGCGGGAGGGTGTGGCCCCAGGCCCCTAAACGCCGTGGCATCCCTTGGGGGACCCGGAGGTCAGAAGGCTGCATCCTGACCCGGAGGACGGAAGGAAGCGCGTGGGGCGCGCCGGCTACTCACGGGTCCCCGCGATCAGGCCCTCGGCCGCGGCAGTGGATGGGGTTGAGCTCGTCCTGGGGAAAGGCGTGCGCCATGTAGTTGTCGTAGCCGAAGACGAACATGCCCCGAGCTAGGTCGCGCATCTGGGCGCGCAGCTGCGGCGGGAAGGCGCCGCTGTAGCGCTTCTCGTACTCGTCCGGGCCGCGGCCCCGGCCGCCCAGCACGTAGCCCCAGTGGGCCGGGCCGCACACGCCCGGCTCCGGCCGCCGCGGAGCCCGCCGCCGTCCCGCTGCCGCCGCCCCGGGACCCGGAGGCTGCAGCCACGACGGCCCCGACGGCCCCCCGGGCCGGCCCGCGGGCCCCGACGCAGGAGACTCGGGGCCGTCGGGAGCCCTCAGGCGCTGGAAGCCGAAGCTGAGCGGAAAACGCTGGTAGAAGCCCATGCTGGGCCCCAGCCCGAAGACGAGCCACAGCACTCCATGGAGGCCAAGCCGGAGGAGCACCAGCCCCAGGACAAGCGCTCGCCATTGCATGGTCGCGCGGGCGCCGCGGGCATTATTTTAAAGCGCGGGGAACCTCCCCCGCGGACCACCGCACCCCACACCCGCCCCGCAGCCCCGCTCACTTCCCCTTTAAGGAACTCCCCCGTGACGCACCAGGAACCGGCCCATTGTCCCCCTCCCCCAGTCCCTCGGGCCGGCCGGCCTGGCCCCGCGTTCGCCCGCCCAGTCGCCGGGGATTGGCCCGGCCCGGCCCGGCCTCGTGGGGCGCGGCCGGGGACTCCCTTCGGCGCCATAGGCCGTCCGGACTTCCGCAGCGCCGCGAGGCCCCGCCCCATCATCCCGCCCCGCCCTCGGGGCCCCGCCCCATAGTTCCGCCCCGCCCCCTGGGCGGTCGGAGTCCAGATGGGCTGGCGTGGCGAGTAGGGGCCGCTCGGGCTACTTGCGGAGGAAACTTCCAGCCAATGGGAGCGCTGCACGGGAGCACCAGTCGGACGCCGGACAGAGACTTGGCCCCCTACCCGCCCGGCTCTGGGTAAAGCCTGTCTCCCGCCTAGCTGGGACCGTCACTCCAACTCTAGGTTAGGGATGGTTCCAGTTAAAAGACGTAAGGAAGAGAAGGGAAACGGGCATTTCCTTATAAAAAGAGCTACTTCTGCATTGCAGGGGCAGGATTTTTAACAAGATCATTGTTGTTTACGGTGGGGGGTGGGATACTACCTGGTAGCTCCAGACGGCACAAAAAAAGGTATCCTGAATTCTACTCTTTTTATCAGAACACCATAATTTTTTAAGAATCGCTTACTGCGATTGTAAAACACATATTCCCTTATCTTGTACTAGACCTAGCAAATGCCAGTGGAGGGTCCTGAGAATGTGTGTATAACAAGAGCTCTTGGGCGATTCTTAACATCTGGCAATTTCAGAAATGCTGAATTAGATTACATTGCCTTTGTCTCGGAAATAGGAGCTTAAAAAAAAAAAAGAGGGTAAGAGTAAGGTGGCCGCTACCACCGAATTATTTTTGCCAAATCTATTTAACCAGGTCCCCTCCCGCCTCTGCTACTCCCACTGTATCTTTTGTGCACCACAGTAGCGACCTAACCTTTGGGTTTTGGACAGATTCTTGGTCAAAGCACTTTATCCATTCTGTATCTACTTTCTATAATTAAGAAGGTTGCAAATACCAGCTCTGAAGGGCTATGGCTCTCATGTAACGATTCAACAGTTTAGAGGTTTTTTCTTTTGTTTGCTACATTTGTAGATGTCTGTTAAGGTGTTCCCTCAAAGTTAGACCATGTGCTTGTTACACCAAGGTTTCTGAAAAGAATGGGAAGCAAAGCCTGATGGATGGCCCAAGTCAGAGATTGGCTTAGTGACCAAAGGAGTGATTAAGAGGATGATAAAGTTGTCATGTGGCACAATCATCCCATTTTCAGAGTCAGGGGACTTTTTTAAGAGTTTATTTATTTGACAGAGAGAAACAGTGAGTGAGGGAACACAAGCAGTGGGAGAGGGAGAAGCAGGCTTCCCGCTAAGCAGGGAGCCCAATGCGGGGCTAGACCCCAGGACCTTCAGGAGACTTTATGCAACACAGAGGAGGTGTATGTAATGGGGACGCAGAAGGAGCCCAAAGAAACATTGTATTACAACTCTAGGTAACTGGCACCTGGTAAGACCCCTTTTTTGGCTGAGCCTTATTCCTCCCCCCAAAATCCTGAGAGATAGGCCTGCCCAAGCCTCAGAGTATAAAGAGAGCTTGAACCAAGGTCTTTTGCCTACTTCATTTACTCCTCTGTGAAAGGCAGCTGGGAACCCTGCTAGAAATCCAATCTTAGGGCTTGATCCTGGACTTTCAGGTCTGCCTTCCAAGGACTTGAAAACTGAATGTGAACATTAAGGTATGTGTTGTTCCCTTCGTAAGCTATTTTATTGCAAATCTTAAAAGTTTTAAATTTGATCTCGCACCATGGTCAAGTGCAGTCCACATTAATGACAGCTCCTGTCCTCGCATTTGGAGACAAGCTCTAATAAAAACAATAACAAATTTCTTTTCATAACCAGAGAAAACCAACTTCTGAGAGATGCTTTTCCTGGTAAAACTGACAGTAGCTGCCAATCGTGTACGTCTTATGGTTTTCAAAAAAAATTTTTTTAAGATTTTATTTATTTATTTCAGAGAGAGAATGAGAGAGAGAAAGCACGAGAGGGAAGAGGGTCAGAGGGAGAAGCAGACTCCCTGCGGAGCAGGAAGCCCGATGTCGTACTCGATCCCAGGACTCCAGGATCATGACCTGAGCCGAAGGCAGTCGCTTAACCAACTGAGCCACCCAGGTGCCCTGGTTTTCAAAATTTGTTTAATCTTCACTGAAAGCACTGTTAGGCCTATTCCACAAGCCCTAAGGGAAGAAATCAGGTTGAAAGGTTCAAGTTCTCTGAGCTACTTACTGTAGGCAGAAAAAGAGCTATCCCCCAGGTCTCCTGAACTTCAGGGGAATTTACCGAAACTAGCTGGCCCTCAAAGCAACTGGTTTTTCTACTCTTCCCAAGCCACCCCACAGGCAACATTGTTGCCATTAGCGCCCTGCAAGGCACAGCCAAAGATTTGGGAGCCAGGTTCAGAAAGTGTTTTGTCTTGAATTAAACTGAACCAAAAGAACACGGAATATCTCGTGCTAGCCTTTTGGATTAGCCTAGGACTCCCCTCTAGGTAAATGTGGCTGTTAGGGGTGTTGTCCCAATCATATCTATTCAGAAAACCTCAACCTTAAAAATAACTTTATGAAACTGTTTTCTGATAGGCTTTTCTGCACAGTCTCCCAAGAGCAGCAGGGAACTGATAAAAAAAAGAATGAAATGTACTATGGTAAAAATGGCTTCACTCTGGGGGACGCCAAAGATGACAGCTAAGAACCCAGACTCAAGCCAATTGCCAGATGTTCAAATCATAGCTCTGGCCTCTGAGTGACCTTGGGAAGTTACTTTTCTGGACCTGGTTTTCCCATCTGTAAAATGAGGGTAATAAGAACAGTACTTAGAGCATATGGCAGTTGTGAGAACTAAATTATTGAATGTATTACCTACAACAGGGTTCCATAGTAAGCCCTTTTACTACTCATGAACTCTGTGAACTGACCAGCATTTAGTGTAAGTACCTGGTTCACATGAAACTGAGGTCTGTTGGATGAATTAAACAAGTAAGCTGCCTCCTATTTTCAAAGCACTATTTTAGGAGGAAAACGTGTCTAAAGAAACCAAATCTGAGACTGGACAAGGACTAAAACTCACCACAGTCCAAGACCGGCTGAAAGAGCCTTGAATCCTCACGTCTAATTCCAGTTCTACCTAACCTGTTCCAGCTTCTATACCTCATGGTCCTAAATCTCTGTGATTTGAAATTATATCCCACAAGGTGATCCAAATTCTATCTCTGTCTTAGATAGCTGAAAGAAGTGACCTAGGATGTGTATTTTGGTGTTTAAAGATATCCGCCATTGTAAATAAATAGGTGGACATTCCAGTTTTCAGAATCAATCTTGTGAGTCTGAGTGAATCAGTGCACTAAGTTCCTAAAACTGCAAAGCCAGAAAATAGCTGTGGCCCTAAAATGACCGCAAAGGGTAGAAGGATACTTCCAGAGATTCCTATGTTAAGTATCAGCGTTAAAATAGTCTCTTAAAAGGAGGATTTTTCTGCTCTAAGGAATTAAAAGGGATTATCTGAAGCAACAATGTAAAACAAAACAAGTGACAAAATGATGACTTTTAAAACTGAGTACCGCTTCTTTCTGAAGCAATATATACTTGCTTTGTAAAAGGTGAGGGGGGAGACTTAAGAAAAAAAGGGGGGACAAGGAGGAAATTACCTACAATCACATTAATTTGGGGCGCCTGGGTGGTTGTCTTAAGCGTCTGCTTTCAGCTCAGGTCATGATCCGAGGGTCCTGGGATTGAGCCCCACATCTGGCTCCCTGCTCCACGGGAAGCCTGCTTCTCCCTCTCCCACTCCCCCTGCCTGTGTTCCCTCTCTCGGTGTGTCGCTGTCAAATAAATAAAATCTTAAAAAAAAAAAATCACATTAATTTGGAGGAAATCCAACTCCAGAATTAAGGTAATACTGCCTCTTCAGCAGGGTAAGAAAAGCTAAATTTCACATTTAAAATTGTATGTAATTATCATTCCCACTTATTTGATGGGCAGATATCCAGAAGTATGTCAACACACTCTGCTGACAAGACATGGGGGACAGGAACTGGTAGAAATAAAAACTGGCATATCCTCTGTGAAGGGAAGTTTGGCAACTCCTAGCCGAAGTACAAACCCATTTACCCTTTGACACAGATATGCTTCTGTGAATTGCTGCACACATACATGATTCACTGCAGTACTGGTCACAAAAGCAAAAGGTTATAAACAACCCAACCATCTCTCAAAAGGAGACCCAGTTAGGTGAACTATGGAATCTGGACCAGTGAAAACCACATACACAATGAAATGGGAACCATGCTGCTATAAAGAATGAGGAACTCTCTATATATTGATATGGAAAGATCGCTAGGACAGAGTAATTGGATAAAATCATGTTCAAATCAGTATACCACTTTCTGTGTAAGAAAGTGATTAAAAATATATATTTCTATTGGCTTTTTGTATTTTATATAAAGAAAACACTAGAAAAATAAATAAGAAAGTGATGTAAGGATTACCTGTAAGACCAGAGTGGTGGTGGAAGGAAGGGTGGTTAGTCATGGGTCAGACCGACTGGCATGTTTCTTTGGGTATTTTCAATTTTTGAATCATGTGACTTACCTATTAAAAATCATTCAAAAAATA
The DNA here is from genome assembly GCF_003265705.2 of Callorhinus ursinus. Classification (NCBI taxonomy): domain Eukaryota; kingdom Metazoa; phylum Chordata; class Mammalia; order Carnivora; family Otariidae; genus Callorhinus; species Callorhinus ursinus. Next base: position 34,893,522 of record NW_027397077.1, on the reverse strand, counting down.
AACAGAACCTAGAAAAAAAAAAGTGGTAAGCTTCCTTTCCCCACCTGGTCTACTAAACCACTAAATCAAATATGGTGATTATCCACCAAGAATTGATATTCACCATTCATATGCCATGCCCACCCTTTGCGTTATTGATCTTTCCAAGAGAAAGTAGGTATCATAAAAATTCTTAACTTTCTTCGAAGGGTGAGGAGAGCTTGTGCTTTCATAAATCAACTAGCGATATGATAAATATTAACAATTTCTTTTTCCTTAGAAAATGATACAAATAGAAAAAGGAGTTATTTAATTCAAATATTGGGTAACCGGTAGATAGAAATGGTGGACTTTTAATATGCAGCAACAGGATAGTACATTGTGTGATACAGACTGTACAGAAGAGTAGGCCAAAGCTGTATATAAAAGCTGGTTGGAGGAGATACCATAATTGGCAATCTATTAATGTTCTATATCCCATGTTCAAAAGGGATTACATTGATTTTGTTGGGATTTTTTTTCCCCCTCTCATTACTTTGAAAAGAAGTATTTTCTAACTGCTCCAGTTTTCTCCAAGCTCCAAATAAATTCTAGCAGAACCCAGTTAACACGGCAGTTTATATAAAGTGTTAAACATTAGCTCTAAAATAGTTTGCCTCCAAATTAGTAGTGGGTATGTCTTTTTCCACATTGTATACCAGAATAAACATTTTTCTGCAGTCTGGGAGAGATACTCAATTTTTTAAATGGCTTTCAAATTATAAGCCTGTATGTTTTATACCATTTCCTTCAAACAAAATCTAATTATTGTATTATTCTGTAAAATGTCTGTGACCTCCAGCTTTCAACTGTGTTAAAGTGATAAAATGTAAATATTTGTGCTTTTGGATTATTTCCAAGATGAAAAACATGCAAAGTTAACATATTCGCCAGGCCAAGTGGGCCTTGTCATCTATCTTCTCTGCTGCTAGAACAGTAGTCTGTTAGGAGAAATTATATTAGAGATCCTCTACTCTTCATTTTACAGATAGGGAAAGTACAGAGCCAGAGGGAATTCAGCAACTCACCAATCAGTTAATAACAAAGAAAGGAACCCATTTTCTCAAATGTCAATCCAGCACTCGACAGAGCCAAACTACATTAGCATTTTAAACGGACAAAGTATTTTCCTACTTGGAGCGCCTGGGTCGCTCAGTTGTTAAGCAACTGCCTTCGGCTCGGGTCGTGACCCCTGGGTCTAAGCCTGCACTACTCCCTCTCCCACTCCCCCTGCTTGTGCTCCCTCTCTCACTGTGTCTCTGTCAAACAAATAAAATCTTTAAAAATATATACATATATATTTTCCTACCACATCCCTTCCTTTTATAAATGCAAGACCTGCAAGCCCCAATAAAATGAAGTTAAAGTATCTTTTCCCCTCTGATTCCTGCTAGGAAATCTGCATTAACTAAGTTACCAGCTGCCTTGCAGTTTTAAAATAGAAATTACCTTACTGAAGAGAGGGCTTGTTAATGAAATGGAATAATGAATGACTACTGCTATTGCTCAGATTAAGAAACTTCCCACTGCAATCTATCTAGCATGTCAATGACTTGATTCTGTTTCCCTAAGAACAGTCAAGCAGCAGCAATTACAAAAGCACCCACTTTTATTAATAGCTGAGTTTTAAACAGAAATTGCAGGGAGGCTATTTACTAATCAACAGAAAACACCTGCAGCGGGCCACACATTGTAGAACTGCAAGCTTAAGGGAAGTTGGCAAGGCGAGTGTTTGCTTTACTGTTTTCCTTTTCAAGCATCTTCACAAGCATATACGTTACTGAGGGCACAACAGTTAAAAGTTTGGAAGAGAATAAAATATTTCAAACACTCAACATGATGGTTTCCCCGCAATGGCATTTTTAAAAGTATTTGGCCAAGTGGATGTTACACTATAATGCTGGCTACAGTAAATTCAGACTTCCACTCCAGTTCTCAATCTCCCAGACAATGAGGCTGGAATTACCAAATCAACAGGATTTCAGTGTAACTGGATCCTGTATGGATAGAATTACACAAGGCAATTAGATCTTCAGTTAAAACAATGAGGACTAAAGTAGCCACAGTCCAACACATCCAATTGACAGAATCAAAGGAACCAATTTCAGAAGTCTCAATTTTTGAAAGAAAAGCAGTTAAAAGCTTAAAATCAAGGATACAATAAACTAACCTTATATCCTTCCCACCCCTTCCCCAGACATCACATTCCTCCTTCAAAAATCACTTTCGTAGGAGGGTGATGAGAAGAAGACCAGGTTAACTGCTTGACTAAATGTCTCCACCAATTCCATACAAGAAATGAAACTGGATATCCTAGGGACTTCTGTCCTAGAAATGTGAAATCACATATCCAATTGGCCAGCAAGGGTTGGCTGTACAGAATAACCATACCGATATAGAGGAAAAGCCAAGTTGAACTTTTCTTGAGTAAAACTACATAAAAATCATTTCTGCAATAGCTTTGATGAGATAAATGTTCACTTTTATAATGCAAAAGATAACATACTAGGTGAAATAGGCCAAATGGCTTTACTTTAAAAAATGTGCTTCCTGGGGCACCTGGGTGGCTCAGTCGTTAAGCATCTGCCTTCGGCTCAGGTCATGATCCCAGGATTCTGGGATCAAGCCCCACACATTAGGCTCCCTGCTCCGTGGGAAGCCTGCTTCTCCCTCTCCCTCTCCCCGCTTGTGTTCCCTCTCTCGCTGTGTCTCTGTCAAAATAAATAAAATCTTTAAAAAAATAAAAAATAAAAATGTGCTTCTTAGGGAAAACCACGTTTGATACTTAAAATCTTTTCATTCTGGAACTGAATTAAGTAGGCCTGCCTTGCAATTTCAGTTTAATAGTAGATTTGTTATAGTTTTTAAAACAAATAGATTATAAAATGCCTAACCAACTAGCTCTTGCCACTTGACAGTTTACAAGTCATACCATCTCCTCCACCCTATCCCCCCCAAAAAAATCGCAGTATCAATCCTGTGGATATTTTAAAAGTTTATTTCTATTTTAACTAGCCCACAGACCCAATTCTTTGAGAAGTGAGCTGATTTCTTTCTAGCACATTGTCTATGGGCCTTGCTCATAGTAACTTTCCTCCCATCCTCTTCTAAAAAGGTCAGCACCTTCCATCATGATGCACATTTTAAGTTAAAATTGTCAATACAACCCTCAAAATGCAAGTTTATTGAATAAAGCTGAGAAGAGCAGTAAACAGACAAAAAATGCATCACCTAAATAAAAAAATTCACGTATTTACAAAGTTCAGTAACTGTTTTCACATGCAGAAGTTAATGCACAGGAAAATGTTGGTAGTAGAGTTTGGATGTCTTGAAATGCTGAAAGCAATGAACAGACACACAAACACGTTAAGTTTTAGCTATAGGTCAATTAACGAACCAACGCAGTCCCCACACAGTCATACACTTTAGTTCCAATTCTTCCTTTCAGGCACAAGCAAATTGCCACATTCTTTGTAATGGTTTACAGTAACCATTAATGGTGTTGAGCTATAGTAGCAAGTTTAAATATCCCTTCATTTACAGAACCATCCATCCCATCAGGGAAGTATGCAACATGCTTCAAAGAATAAGAACAGAATTTTAAAAGCTGAGATTCTACTCATAAAAATGTGAATGGAGGAAAACAAGTAGTATCTGTGCAACACAGTGCAGTATTTTGTACAGAATATTGTTAAGGCCATGGCAGTCTATAAATTAAAACTGGTATTCATTAAAACAACTGTTGACTGCACTTTTGAGTGCTCAACATGTATGGAAACGCACCGTCTACATGAGTGCTGCTTAACAAAAGAAAAAATCACACACAGTGTGAGGCAACACATAAGCAGGTGTAGCATAAAGTTTTATCTACTACAGTGGTTTATGTGAGTAACAATTTACAAGTGAACCAGTATTAATGTGTCCCTTTATGTATATGGACATCACTAAACTACAAAACATGTTTAAGTTTTTATACATCTCCGTATCGTAGAAGCAAACAATACACAGCATCAGTTCCTCAGTTCTCTGTGTGATTGATTATTAAACAACCTGTAGACGTTGCGCATGATTACATTAGACAGAGCAGGCAGGTCTAGAGTTGTCACAATAATCAAGATGTCTAATGGCACCAGACAAAAGAGTGCCAAACCTTACATCAGTAAGAGAGAAAAATAAGAATTTGTATTTGTTTCTAAGTATCTATTGTGCTGAACGTCTATGACTGGATATAAAAAGTCAAGTTAGAGTGTCATGCAGCAGCAGTGATTTAATGACTAGAGACAGAAAGAACAAACAGGTGTCTGAACAAAGTCTGACATTCTTAACACATTTTATTATATTGGCTGGAATGCTCTAAATTCATGAAAGCCTTTGAGAAAATCTTCAATTCCCAACCCTTTAAAAAAGTGTGTTGAACCCCACCCTCTCCAAAAAAGAGAAAAAGAAAAAGAAAAAATGGAGAAGTAATGATCTGGACAGATACACAACAGCATGCCTTAGTTCCTCCCATTTCCCCAGCTGCTATCTGGTGATGAAGAATTCTCAGAAAGCAGTATTTTTAGAATTCATATACGATCTCACCAGTATAAAGAACCAATAACAACACTGATCTGGTGCCTCTGCTCACTCTTTGCAGACCATTTTTTTAAATTCCTAAGGTGTAATTATACATTTCACATGCATTTGTGAGATATGTAAACATTATGTTTATATCCCACATGAGTCAGGCTAAAGGTTTTCTAAATACTGTGTGTGGCACTAGAAACTTCATGCTGTGTCAAGTCAGTATCAGTATTAAGCTAATGGACTCTATAAGGAAATATCTAGACATTTACTGAAAACCAATATAAAAATCTGGCCCAGAAAGACTAGAACAGAAATATGCAATTTTCTTGATTTAAGATGGTCAAGTGTGTGTTTAAAAAAAAAAAAGCTCTACACACTGTTTAAGACAAGTATGTATAAGAAGCTTTTTTTGTGTGTGCTGACTTTATCATGACAACTCTAGCTGATTCTTTATGAAGGATTAGGGATACACATCTTCAGCAGTGCACAAGAGAAATAAACTCTGAAAAAGGCAATTTCTTGGGTTTAGGAAGGACCGTATTCTGGGAAGTACTTCAGAGGAACGGACAATAATTCTAGGATTATAGCCAGGAAGGACTGGAAGACTTCAGGAGATGCTTCAGCTTCTTCTAGATTTTGAATGTTGAATAAGCCACTGGAGTGTGATATCTAAAGATGGAGGGAAAAAAATTGAAGGCGTTAAGATATCAAAGTTAAGACACTAAACATGAGACAGTATTTAAAATGTAGCTAATTCAAAATACATGCTGTGCCTGCCCTCTTCTACTTTTTGCATCTGTATTATTCTCCATTACCTAAACTTCAAGAGGACATTCTAAGGAATTATGGAAGACTCAGCAGTCTCTGATTTAAAAGTTAAATTATGTTCAGGACAGCCTGTGCCATCTTTTATTCAAAAAAAAAAAAAATTACTGACTGCCTGTTAAGTACTTATGTGAAGTGCCAGGAATGCAAAGATATGGGAGATCCCCTCTCACCCCTCAAAGAGCTTTTAGTATCAAAGGTGGAAAACATAGAACTCATTTGGGCCTAGGAGAAGGGCTGCCCCATAGAATTCCAGGCAAAGGAAACAACAAAAGCAAAAGAATAAACAAAGGCATGAACAGTGTGGAGATCTAGATGGATTATGTGGTAAGTTGTGGATGAAGCACAGGAATGGGGGAAGGTGCTGCCACTCATTGCTAAGGCTACAGCAGGGGTTCTCAACTTCACCTTTTTGACCTTTTGGACTGGGTAAATCTTTGCTGGGACAGGACGAAGGCCTTTCCTGTGCATGGCAGACTATTTTGCGGCATCCATGACCTCTACCCTAAATGCCATTATCACTCCCCCTACACACCCACAGTTGTGACAACCAATAATGTCTCCAGGGATTGCTAAATGTCCCCTGGGGAGCAAAAATGTCCTCAAGTGAGAATCACGGGCTGGAAGGAGCCAGATAACCTTGTATACCACTCTAAGATGCTAATAAGTTTGGGTTTTATTCTCAAGTCAACTGGAAATTACTGGAGAATTTTAAGCAAGGAAATTATATTAATTTATTTTAGGATGATCAATGGCAACAGAAGAGAACAACTTGGAGTTGTCAGTAGACAGTGACGATCACAGCAGGAATAGGAAATGCGAAGGCACGAAGCAAACAAATGCTGTAGGGATGGAAGAAGGAAAATGTGGATTTGACCAAGATACGAACAGAGAAAGAATCTTCTGGCCTCAGTGAGTTGTGTTTGTCATGGAGCTGTTGACACAGTGGTTAAAGTAAGAACAGACTTGAGGAAAACAAAAAGATAAAGAATTTAGTTATAGAGCACATCAGAGTTGAGGTGCAGAAGGTAACAGGCATGGAGATGTCCAGCAGATAGCTTTAGCTATACTGATCTCAGAAAGGGATGGGGACTGGTAAGATGTCACCATAGAGGTGGCAGCTGAAGCTATCACAGCTGAGATTAGCCAAAAAAAAAAAAAAAAAAAAGCACTTAGACTGACAAGAGATGGCAACTAAGTCAAAACAGTGAATTTCTGTCCCTGAGTTCTTTAAAAATGTGTCATCCATATAAAGGGTGAGTCAGCATCTATTAGAAGCAGCACTCAGTTCTCCAAACCTGAAGATGAGTGCAAATTCAATTTCCAAGCTAATTATGAGTTACAGAAACTGTAAGCCACACATGTAAAGAATAGCCTAGAGCTGAGATCTGAACAAATGGAACCTGTTCAGAGTTGTAGAAACAATGATTTAACCTGATTGTTGAATCAGATCATGCGCACTTTAAAAGGACAGCAGGGGCGCCTGGGTGGCTCAGGTGGTTGAGCGACTGCCTTCGGCTCAGGTCATGATCCTGGAGTCCCGGGATCGAGTCCCACTTTGGGCTCCCTGCTCAGCAGGGAGTCTGCTTCTCCCTCTGACCCTCTTCCCTCTCGTGCTCTCTATCTCTCATTCTCTCTCAAATAAATAAATAAAATCTTTAAAAAAAAAAAAAAAAAGGAGGACAGCAGTATGTAGTAAGAGCAAAGCCACATTCATTAGAACTGAATGGGGAGAAAGGTAAATCTGAGTGTGAAATGCCCAGGTTTAAATATTTAAGAAATTCACTTAAAAAAACAAACAAAGCTTGTGGACAGTGGACAGATGTTATATCCCAAAGACAAATGGATCCTTAAGACTAGATAAAAAAGCAGAAAAGAAATAAGATACTCAGATGAAGGAGTCATCTTCCATGACAAAAAGGGCCACAAGTATGAGTCATCTTTGCAAAGATCATGTTCACAGAAGTAATCTGTTCTATGTGTGATGTGAGGACACATTACTAAAGTATTTCATATACCACACTGGTAAGGTGGAAGGAGAATATACAACCCATGTGCACTGAGATACTTTTGGAACAATTTAGTAAATTCATAAATTCGGTTCTAAAATATGTTGTAAAAGGTGAAATTAGGGAGGATGTTCTGATTTGACTACCCAAGAAGTCTAATCTGCTTGGCCCTTAGTTGTATTTCTTGCTCCAAATAAACAGGCATTCTCATTTACAAACTACTTGTTTTGAATCTAGTTAGAGTGGATCCATTTCCTTGAGCTTGATACTACTAAGTGAAGCAGGAGTTCTATCATCACAAACTGTGACTATGGAGCTCTATGACAGACTATGAGGTCAGCCTCAAATAACAAAAGAAGTATTCACCAACTCTCCCGCATTTACTTCTTAAATGAGCTCACAAGATTTTTTTCCAGGAAAGTATCCAGCTGGTTTGTCAAGGTAGTAAAACAAAGGATTTTTTTTCTCCTTTCAGTAACTTTTTTCCCCTATTTTATGAAATACTAGAGAGAATATAAGGGAGTAAAATGGATTTACAGAATAGCACAATGCCCTACAATTATGGTTAATACTGTATGCAGAACAGGGTTTTTCAACCTCACCACTACTGATATTTTAGGCTGGACAATTCTTAGCTGTGGGGACTGTACCATGTTTAGAACATCCCTGGTCTTTACCCACTAAGTGCCAGCATCACACTCTTTGTTATGACAACATTTGGCAGTGTCTCCAAATGTTGCCAAATGTATCCTGGGGGAAGATCCTTCAATGAGAACCAGTGGTGTATAAGCAAATGCTCTCTTGGGGACACAAGAATTCCTCCTAACATGGGGGTGGGAGAATTTTTTTTTTTTCTTTATGAACTCTAAGTAATCCTAAGTGCTTGAAGAGTCTGTTCTCAAATGCTCACAATATAGCAAGTCACTTAGTCTACCCCTTTATAATAGAGGACAGTTTGTGCCCAACAGCAAAGTATTAGGCTCAGATTGCTTTTGGGTGCTCTTTAAAGGAAGCCCAGGGGCACCTGACTGGTTCAGTGCACAGAGCACGTTACTCCTGATCTCAGGGTTGTTAAGTTCAAGCCCCACGTTGGGTGTAGAGTTACTTAAAAATAATAAAAATGAAAAATAAATAAAGGAAGCCCAGAATTAGCCAGAAAACTATCAACACTTTGAGGTCATCAGAGCATGTTTGAGGAGGGGTGAGGAAAGAGTTAATAGACTAGAACTGACTTGGGAAAAAAGTTAACTATGATGAGACCAAATACACACTGAATGAAGGCTAAAGGAAAAAGATAACAATACCTTTTAAACACACTGTGTTGGCACTATGTATTACATCCTACTCCAATACAAGTTTTTGGTTTGTTTGTTTGTTTCTTTTTAATTGGAGGTGTGACTATGGGAGAACGGTCAGAGATACCATGTTTTTGGCTTTGAAGATGGAGGAAGGAGCCATGCGCCAAGAATGCAGGCAGTATCTAAAAGCTGGAAAAGACAAGGAAATGGAGTCTCTCCTAGAGTCTCCAAAAAGAGTACAACCTGTCATTTTAGTCCTTGATTTCTAGCTCAGTGAGAACTATGATAGGCTTCTGACAGCAGCAATAGAAAACTAATACACCCACATGACATCCACCATATGTCAAATGCTGCAATGCATTTTCACATTCCCTCTCACAAGAGAATTTCTAAATTGCTGCCATTATCACCATTTTATAGAGAAGTAAAAAGTGGAGATTAGGGAGGTTACGTGCTTTGTGCAAGGCCAGTCAGAAAATAAATTAGGACCAAGTGTTCTGGCCTGAGGCTGGCTGACTCCAAAGCCCATGCTGTTTGTAGCCTATTACGCGGCAATGATAGACAACCTCATTTTTCTGTAGTGGTCCACAGAGCGATTTTTTTTTCACCAGTGACCACCAAACTGGGAGAGGTGAGGGTGCCATGGAAATCTCTAGGCTCCTACCCAGCTGCTTCAAGATACATGCATTTAACTCTCCTCTCACACTTTGGTTGAACCTGTCATGCCAGACAAGAACTGTGTGACTTAGCCTGAGTAGCTTTTTGTCATGAAGGTACACTTAACCAGTGAGTATGTTTTATTGCACTGTTACAGGTCTTTTCACTCAAACAGCTAACAGGTTGAACAGCCTTTCAAACGTTTCTATTCATCTTTCCTTTTTACCTTTTGATCCTTTTCACCCATTCCAATCCACTTTTATTAAATAACCTCTCACAAATTAGTTAAACTGAAGTTCAGCCAGATATACTTAAATTCTTTAAGGACACTGTGTTGGACTAACAGTGTCCCCCTAAAAATTCACACCTACCTAAAACCTCATTAATTTCTTCAAAAATTGTCTTTACAGATATGAGGTCATACTGAATGAAGGTAGGCCCTAATCCAATGATATGTATCTTTATAAGAAGAGAAAATACACACAGAGACACACACAGAGGAGAAGGCTATGTGAAGCCAGAGGCAAAAACCGGAGAGAAGCATCGGTATGTCAAAGAATGCCAAAGGCAGCCGGCAACCACAAGCTAAGAAAAGGCAAGGAAGGATATTCCCCAACAGCTTTCATGGCCCTGCTGACACCTTGTTTTTGGATGCCTAGCCTCCTGAACTTGAGAAATAAATTTCTGCTGTTTTCAACCACCCAGTTTGTGGTACTTTGCTATGGCAGTTCTAGGAAATTAATACAGACACTAAATAGATAAAGAATACTTTTGGCTTATACTTCCAATAGAGTACTAACATTACAGTAATATACTGGTTCAATAAATGAACAATTGTTTCAGTGCCTATAGACCAATTTTTGTAAAGTCTTCAAAAACACTTTGTTATAAAGCACAGCTGGATACTAGCTCTGCCAAAATTAATACAATAAATTGGTATCACATCATGTTTTAACTTCGTCTATTTCATTTACTTCTTTAAATAGCACAGAGCACATTCAGGATGTTGTCTTGCTGTCAAAAGATATAATGTCTATTCTTTTTCCTGAGGCAAAAAAACAGTCCTCTAAAAGAAGTCACTTAAACAGAAATGGAGATAAGAATAAGAAGCATTAAGACATCCCTTCCAGTGATACCCATTTCTTCCACAGTCATTTCTTACCTATATTATCCTTTTCTTTGCAAGAAATTGAATAGCAGCAAATTTCTCTATCCTGAATAGCAGACAGGTTCCTGTAAGAAGCAGAATTAAGCCAATTAAGTCTGCTTAAAATAACTATCATACCTATCACTCTTTGTTCAATTTTCTTATCTTTTTATACTGAAGAAATTATTTTACTACAAAATTTTAGAAATTCACTTCTCTGGTAGGCCAAATTTACCATGTTTACCTAAAAACATGGCTATTATCATTACTAAGTAACAGGAGGGCCTGGCTGGCTCAGTCAGAAAAGCATATGACTCTTGATCTCAGGGTTTTAAGTTCAAGCCCCACGGTGGGTGTAGAGATTACTTAAAATCTTCAAAAAAATAATAATATAATGATGCTAAGCAAAGCAGTGGGCAAAATAGTATAATTTAGGGGCGCCTGAGTGGCTCAGGCGTTAAGCATCTGCCTTCAGCTCAGGTCAGGATCCCAGGGTCCTGGGATGGAGCTCCACATCGGGCTCCCTGCTCTGCGGGAAGCCTGCTTCTCTGTCTCCCTCTGCCCCTGCTTGTGTTCCCTCTCTCGCTGTCTCTCTCTGTGTCAAATAAATAAATAAAGTATTTTTTAAAAAGTATAATTTAGAACCAATTTTTTTTAAACACCATCATTCATTCTTAAGACATACATTTTTTCAATTAGCTGTTTCTCATCCAAGGCATTAGGAAGATCTCTCTTGTTTCCAAGTACGAGCACCTTTAAAAAAGAAAAGATATTAACAATGAACTTTTATGTAAGAAAAGGTCACAGAAGCATATGATAGTCATATTTGTAGACATTAAAATTGGAATGCTACCACATGCCATAATATTGAGGCATATTTGTATAACTGGTGGCCTATCTCATTTATTTAGTAATTCAAATTAGCATTCATTTCAACTTCTACCGCAAAGATGCCCCAATTCAACATGTGGCTGCCAATTTCTACTAAAATATTCTTAAGTCTATGGTATGTATTCTGCAATTTCTAAATAAATCTCTACCATAATGTGAGTATGATCTTAACACAACCAAGGGGGGGGGGGACAATTTTTTAACCATTTTTTATGTTAGCCATTAATCATACGAACACATAAATTTGCTTTTAAAATTCCTGATCCATCCTACAGAATATCATGTATAAATTTTCTAAGACAATGGTTAAGTCTGGAAATCAGGATAAATATAGCAGTCATAAGCTCTAGGAATAAACGGTATCATCTGGTTGCTAGATGTGCTTCGAAAAGAAAGCAGAGACAGGCTTCTCAATCACCACTCCATCTTTTCTCAGTTAATATCGTTCTTTCTGCCTTAGAGAAAGCAAAGAATATGAGTACATATAACTAATATTTGAGAATATACGTACTCTCAATCAGTGTTCTCTAAGAACATGTAATCTCTGACCCACCTCAACCAAGTACATGCCATGTCTACCTTGCCATACCTATTTTCTTTCACTTAATACACCCCCACCCCCACCCTACTCCATACACTTTGACCATTTCTACTCACAGGACCTAGATTCTTACTTTGCACAAAGGACAAAGAGACAAGGACAGAAGCACAGAACAGTCAGGGACACCGGGAGCTCACAGGACAATGTTAAACCACAGCCTATCTCCTGTTCCCCAACTTTCACCCCTCTCCATACTCTTATTTAAGTCACACTAGATTCTCAAGCTGGACCTGCCTGAATTTCTAAAAATAATATCATGGCCATTTGTGATCAGCTGTCAGTTTGGGGGTTGCCTGGCATTTCAGTCCTCTTACTACATTTAAGAACTCTCCCCTCCTACCTTATGAACCTGCCTCCCAATAAGCTACTTGCTTCTATGGATAATTTTTTCCCCAGCTTTCCTTTCTGCTAGAGCATGGACACTTAATCTAGGATGAACCAAACCTTTCAATGCAGAGGCAGTGATGCAAGAAAGCGGGAGAGAGAACCCATTTTGATAGGGAAAGGGAATCAGCTAGATGACTTTCCAATCAGAACAATTGTGTCTAGTGTTCAGAAACTGCATGTGGTCACCAGACTTACTCTGTGGTGTGAGTCTGGATGTGATCCTGGCAGCTGCTTAGCTTCCTTGTTCCAGCCTATTTCCTGTGCCTACTTACGTGCAGCCTTCTCCGAGACTCTGTGAGCTACCCAATATCCTTTCATTGAATTCCTTTCTACTTATGTCAGCTTTCCATTGCTTGCAACTAAGACGACTTATGGTGACCTTGAGGTAAGACTGATTTTTACCTATGGTAGGTATACGGAACTAAGTTTTAACACAGGAGACAAATAGGCTTTGAAGACATGGATTCGAAACCTGGTTGCACAACAGGTAATGTTACCATGTAACCCTGAAGAACAACTGTTACAAAGGAGGGATAACCACAAACCTCATTATGTTGTAAGGATAACCTGAATTAATATACCTCAAGTATTTGACATTCATGAACTTGTGATGAGGCTAAAGCATGGTCCTTTTCAAACGTTCATCAGCTCAACAAATGGTACCCCTTCCACCTAACTTCATGCACCAGGAACTAGGAATTATATTCTTTACATCTCCACTTCCAACCCATTACCCAGTCTGGTTGACAGCATTCCTAAATATCACTAAAATCGGTTTCCTTCTCACCATCTTGTCTACTACCACCCTAATCCAAGGTACTATAATTTGCCAAGACAACTTCAAGAGCATCCTAAAACTGCCCTTCTTATAGTCCCCCTTGCCAATTTAATCCATTGTCAGCATGGATCTCTGCACTCAGGGCAGAGTCTGCTTCTGCCCCCTCTCCCCCCACCCCCACGTACTTGCTCTAATAAATTAAATCTTTTAAAAAAAAAAAAAAAAGAAAGAAAAAAGAAACACTTCAGAAATAAAGTTTTAAAACACTAGCAACAGCTTCCCACACAGTCCAGCCCAGCCTCCTCTAGTATCCCAGCTGCCGCATGGCTCACCACTCTCCCCACCCTCTCACTTTGCTTTCGCTCTAGGGAGACTGGCCTCCTCTTAGTGCCTTGCTTCCTCCTACCAAAAGGCCTTTGTCTACAACTCTCTTTTCCTCCAATCATCCCCTCCCTCACATGTCTACATATCCCTCACAATTCAGCTCAAGCATCACTTCCTCAGAGAATCCTCCTTTCTTCCCTCAAACTAGATCAAATATCCCCTCTAATTTATAACTCTCATGGCCCCTGGTACCTCTCCTTCATTGCACTTATCGGAGCTGTATTATTCCAGTGATTTCATGGCATCTACCTTTCCTACTAAACCATAAGCTCCATGATGGCAGGGAGCATACTTCTATTCACTTTGTATCCCTAGGACTGAGCACTGCCCCTATTGTATATAGTTTAATAAATAGCTGGTTAAGAAATGAATAAATAGCACAGTGCCCAGTATATGGCTAGTATTGAGTAAAGATAAGCCTTTGAAGATTTTAAGACATTTAACTGATTTCAAACATAATAAATCATATAATTAAATTTTAATAATATAATTATAAATCTTATATAACAAGAACTCCATACTTACTGGAATTCCTTGTAACTGTGGTTTATCTAGAAGATTATGTATTTCATTTCGAGAGGCTTCTATCTTTTCACGATCGGCAGCATCATTTTAATAATATAATTATAAATCTTATAATCATGTAATATAAAATAACAAGAACTCCATACTTACTGGAATTCCCTGTAACTGTGGTTTATCTAGAAGATTATGTAGTTCATTTCGAGAGGCTTCTATCTTTTCACGATCGGCAGCATCTATCATGTAACTTAAAAAAAAAAAAAAGTGACTTCAATATCTCATCTCCGAATTCTGACAGTCACAATTAGGGATAGAGATTTTTAATTTTCAGATTTACACTACTAAGGGGCACCTGGTTGTCTCAGTGGGAAGAGCATGCGACTCTTGATGTTGGGGCCGTGAGTTTGGGTCCCACACCGGGTGTAGAGATTACTTAAATAAATAAGTAAATAAATAAACTTAAAAAAAAAGATCACTGAAATTGTTAATCAAAGACCTAAAGAAAAGCTCAGTACCCAAAAATACTTTTAAATAGACTATTTAGATGCTAATACATGATAATAAAACATTTATAACCCTTAGCTCTTAGCTGCTTAAATAAAAAAAAATAAACTCTCATTTATAATTAAATTTGTTAAAGTTTCATATTAATGGGATTACACTAATAAAGACTGTTATTGATGAAATAAAAATTGAGCCTTTGGAAGTATTAAAAACAACTTTTTTCCTGGAAACCTAAACTGACTTTTTTAAGCAACGCTTACACAATGGCATTGACTCCTCTGCAGTACCGCTCCCACATGCTCCGGAACCGGGGTTGTCCTCCTATGTCCCAAATCTTTAAATCAAGACAGACAATTCTTAATAAAGGTATTTTAAGTAACACATTGAAAGAAAAAGTAGAAAAAGGAGAGAAAGATCAGGCAGATATGCCCATGTCCACAATGTTAGAGCCAAATTACTTCTGAAAAACTTAGGCTGAAACAAGTTCTTAATCTAGAAGCTCTTGGGTCCACTTCTAAACTTGAAGTTCATATTTAATATGTTTACACTGTATCTACTCAGTTCTACTAAAGAAAATTTTGTGCAATACTTTCTTTGCTTGTTAACCAATAAATTTCCGTATTGAAAAGTTTCAGCATGTACCAAATCAGGGATCATCCAGATCTGAATGCCAAAAGAGAAAAAAACAAAAAATTTGTATCTGTATATGTTAACAATTTAAATCAAGTATGGTAAAAAGATCACATACCTTTATTGTGACGTTACCTTTAGTTACTTTCCTCATGTTGAAGCCCACCGTGGGTATCATATCTTCACTGAATTGACCTGACTGAACAAAAGAAAACATCTGAAGTTAGAATCAGTATTTATTAAGACATATAACACGGCATAAACTTCAGGCATTAACAATGCTTTTATAACCATTTTAGTATATTATGTAACTAATTTTTTAGTGGTGGTAACAATCTGTCTTAAGAAAACATTCTTTATAGGTGCACGGGGTGGCTCAGTCAGTTAAGCGTCCACTCTTGATTTTAGCTCAGGTCATGATCTCAGGGTTGTGAGATCAAGCCCCTCTGCACTGGGTGTGGAGCCTGCTTAAGATTCTCTCTCTCCCTCTCCCCTTGCTCCTACCCACCCTCCTTTAAAAAAAAAAAAAAGAAAGAAACAAAGAAAACATTCCTTTTAGACACAGTTCTTGAAGAGATACATTATTTCCTTCATCCAAACACAATCCATTTTTTTTTAAAAAAAGATACTTTTAGTAAGATTTTAACTTTTTACATATTTCCTCCCTCTCCCTTTGCTGTGCCCCCTTGCTTGTGCTCTCTCATTGTCAAATACAGTCTTAAAAATAGATTAAAAAGAAATATTATATATTACAACTATAAATGAAAATTTATTAATTTCCCCACCTACACATAAATGTTCACACAAAGTAGGAAATCAGAAGTAAATCTTCAAAGTTTTCCCATTTTAGCATTTAAATTACTTTGACAATTTACAACTCACTGCTAAACAGCTTTTCCAAGTTTGTCTTTTAACAAGACATATTCTGTCATTGTACAGGTTTTCCTTTTATGTAATCAATTCTGTTCTTTTTTAGCTTATGACCTTCTCATAAGACTAAAATATTTTCTAATAATATTTGAATGCCCTTTAAAATTTAAAATGTTCATCCATCTGGATTTGATTTTACAGTGCAAGAAAGTTCCTTTTCTCAATCATCTCACTCCTCATTTAAAAATCCACACATTCCTAACTAATTTGAAGTGATGTGCCAAATGCCGTAAGAGACATTGGCATTGACTGATGCCCATTTTGAGGGCATCTGAGTCAATACTTTTCCACTAGTCTGTTTATTCCTAAATTAGGATTAAATGAATTACTGCAGCTTGTACAATTTCTTATTCTATACAGAAGATCAAGAATTTGGAATGTTTTCGGGCGCCTGGGTGGCTCAGTCGTTAAGCGTCTGCCTTCGGCTCAGGTCATGATCCCAGGGTCCTGGGATCGAGTCCCACATCGGGCTCCCTGCTCCGCGGGAAGCCTGCTTCTCCCTCTCCCACTCCCCCTGCTTGTGTTCCTGCTCTCGCTATCTCTCTCTGTCAAATAAATAAAATCTTTAAAAAAAAAAAAAAAATTTGGAATGTTTTCAAAACTGTCTTAGTTCATCACTCACATTCCAAATAAACTTCAGAAATTCATATTTCAGTTAAATATTGACTAGAATTATATTAACTGTATTAATTTGAGAAGGATTGCCCTATATCAATTCTTTATATTTAACCACGATCAAGTTTCTCCATCCAGGCACATGGTTTGTTCATTTAAACATTCAAATCTTTTATATCCTTCACTAAAGTATCGTAATTCTCGGAAGCCCGGGTGGCTCAGTCATTAAGCACCTGCTTTCAGCTCAGGTCATGATCCCAGAATCCTGGGATTGAGCCCCACATCAGGCTGCCTGCTTCTCCCTCCCCCACTCCCCCTGCTTGTGTTCCCCCTCTCACTGTCGCTGTCTCTCTTTCTCTGTGTCAAATAAATAAATCTTAAAAAAACAAAGTATCATAATTCTCATAATAGCTCTCACATTTCTTATCATATCCTTTATTTTTTTTAAAGATTTTATTTATTTGAGAGAGAGAGAAAGAGAGGACAAGCAGGGGGCGTGGGAGAGGGCGTAGGGATTAGAGAGAGAATCTCAAACAGACTCCATGCTGAGCACAGAATCTAGTGCAGGGCTCAATCCCATGACCCTGAGATCATGACGTGAACAGAAACTGAGTCGGATACCGAACCGACTGAGCCACCCAGGTGCCCCTCATATTCTTAATTCTGACTACAATTACAAAGTACATCTAATGAGTCACAGCTAATACTGACTTTATATATTTACATATTTATAAATTTTATTTACCAAATATTAATTTCTCAGTTGACCTGACTTATTTTTAGGTAAACAGCCCAGAATTATGAAATCTCGCAACAAAGAAATGGTTAAACAAATAGGACTATTTTCAAGGCCCTAAGACTGGCTGATTGTTTGCTGTGACCTTATGCTAGCCACACATGATTCTAAAACTGTCTACAAGTACTGAGCACAATGAATTCCAATTTTAAAAATTAATTTCCTCTACGTAACTCCAAAGTTCTCTGTTCCCCCCCACCCTGCCCCACATTCAGTGGTGTTCAGGCTGATTTCAGAAAAAAGATGTTAACCACAATCACTACTTTCATTTATATTAAACATTATAATTCTCAGAACTTTCACATATGATTTATATGTGGAAATCTAGTCATGACATCAAAACTATATATATTGAAACTAGTAATGATACAACAACAAAAACATAATCTGATTAGAAGGGGAGAAAAGGCAACAACAAAGGCACTAGCCATAAAGCAACAAGGTGGGCTTCATTAAAATTAAAAACTGCCCTGTGAACAAGATTTAGAAGAGTTACAGAGTTAGAAAAGAGGCATAGAGTAAGAGAAAATATTTGTAAAAACATACATCCAATAAAGGACTATTATACAAAAGATACAAAGAACTCTTAAAACATCAATATAAAAAAAAACAATTAAAAAATGAACCACAGACCTCAACCAATACTTCACCAAAGATACACAGATGCAAATAAGCATACGAAAAGATAGTGCACATCATATGTCATCAGGAAAACGCAAATTAAAATGAGACACCACTGATACACTTATTAGAGTGGCCAAAATCTGGTACACCGATAATACCAAATGCTGATAAGGAGGTGGGACAACAGCAATTCTCACTCATTACTGGTGGGAATGCAAAACAGTACAGCCACTTTCAAAGATAGTGGCAAGGTTTCTTAGAAAACCAAATATACTCTTACCATTCAATCCAGGAATCATGCTCCTTCATCTTTATCCAAAGATGTTGAACTTAAGTCCACACAAAAACCTGCACATTAATGCTTACAGCATCTTTATGCATAACTGGTAAAACTTGGAAGCAACCAAAGTGTTCTTCAGTAAATAAGTGTATAAAAAGACTGTGTCATATCCAGGAAATGGATTATTATTCAATATTAAAAAGAAATGAGCTACCAAGCCACAAAAAGACATGAAGGAATCTTAAAAACATACCTAAATGAAAGACTCAATCTGGAAGGACTACTTAATTCTGATTCCAACAAAATGACTGAACACATGACTCTAGCAATATTCTGAAAAAGGCAAAACTATGGAAACCGTAAGAAGATCAGTGGTTGATAGGAACTGAAGGGGTGGGGGAGGAAATGAATAAGCAGAGAAGAGGATTTTTAGGCAAAAAAAAACTCTGTATGATACCATAATGATGGATATATGTCATTATACATTTGTCCAAACCTATAGAATGTACAACACAAAGAGTGAAAAAATAATGTAAACTATGGACTTTGGGTGATTATTATGTGTCAGTGTAAGTGCGTCAATTTTAACAAATGTACCACTCTGGTGTGGGATGTTGATAATGGGGGAAGCTGTGAGTGTAGGGGCAGGAGGTATATGGATAACTCTACCTTCCCCTCCTTGATTATGTTGTGAACCTAAAACTGCTCTTAAATTTTTTTTTTTTTAAGAGAGAGAGAGAAGCAGGCTCCCCGGAAAGCAGGGAGCCCAATGCGGGGCTCGATCCCAGGACCCTGGGATCATGACATGAGCTGAAGGCAGATGCTGAAGGACTGAGCCACCCAGGCATCCCAACAACTTTTTTTTAAATGGGCAAAGGACCTGAAGAGACATTTCTCCAAAGAAAATATACAAATAGCTAATAAGAACATGAAAAGATGCTCAACATCACTAATCATTAGGAAAATGCAAATCAAAACCACAAAAGATACCATCTTCATACCCATTACAATGGCTATTACCAAACAAAAAAAACCAAAGTAACAAGTTACAGCAAGGATATGGAGAAATTGCAACCCTGGTGCACTGCTGCAGGAATGTAAAATGGTGCAGCTGCTAAGAAAAACAGTATAGAAGTTCCTGAAAAGGTTAAAAATAGAATTACCACATGATCCAGCAATTCTACTTCCAATTATAAACCCAAAAGCATTGAAAGCAGAGACTCAAAGAGATTTATCTGTATACCCATGTTCACAGCAGCATTATCCATAACAGCCAAAAGGTGAAAGAAACCCAAAGGCAACTGACAGATGAATGGGTAAACAAAATGTGGTTAATTCCTACAATGTAATATAATCCAGCCTTAAAAAAACTTACTCATGCTATAACACAGATGAACCTTTTGAAGACATTATACTATAATAATATAAATAAGCCAGATACAAAAATACTATTAATTCTACTCACATGAGAAACCTAAAATAGTTAAATTCATAAAGACAGAAAGTAGAATGGTGTTTGCCAAAGGCAAGGGAGAAGGAGGAAATAGGGAGTAACTGCTTAGTGGGTATGGAATTTGTTTGAAATGGTTAAGAAGTTCTAGGGGTGCCTGGGTGGCTGGCAGTTAAGCCTTCAACTCTTGGTTTTGGCTCAGGTCATGATCTCAGGGTCATGGGATGTAGCTCTGTGTCGGGCTCTGGGGCTCTGCTTGGCGTGGAGTCTGCTTGAGATTCTCTCCCTCTCCCTCTGCCCATCCTCCTGCTCTCTCGTGCTCTCTCTCTAAATGAATGAATAAAATCTTAAAAAAAAAGTTCTATAGATGTATGGTGGTGATGAACTTAATACTACTGAACTAATTGTACACTTAAGAATAGTTAATATGTGGAATACTACTCAGCCATCAAAAAACCCCAAAATCTTGCCATGTGCAGTGAAGTGGATGGAACTAGAGGTTACTATGCTAAGCAAAATAAGTCAATCAGAGAAAGACAATTATCATATGATCTCGCTGATATGTGGAATTTAAGAAACAAGAAAGGATCAAGGGGGAAGAAAGGAAAAAATAAAACAAGACAAAATCAGAGAGGGAGACAAACCATCAGAGACTCTTAAGCATAGGAAACCAACTGAGGGTTGCTGGAGGGGAGGGGGGTGGGGGGATGGGGTAACTGGGTGATGGCCATTAAAGAGGGCACGTGATGTACTGAGCACTGGGTATTATATAAGACTGATGAATCACTGACCTCTCCCTCCGAAACCAATATTATATGTTAATTAATTTAAATTTAAAAAATAAGAATAGTTAAGATGGTGGGGTACCTGGGTGGTGCAATCAATTAAGTGAACGACTCTTGATTTCAGCTGGGGTCATGATCTCAGGGTTGTGAGACTGAGCTCTGCACTGTCTCCACACTCAGCACAATCTGCTTAAGACTAAGCTTCAGTAGTGGTTGATTCTGTTTTTCTTAAAGATTTCCACTGTAATTATATGTATTATTATAAGTTTTAATTGATGTCTGAGGTGAGGTCCATGTGAGATAATGCCTCATTTGTTTTTCATTAGGAAATAGGTGTTTTATGTAAGGAAGGAGCCAGAAATGGTAGCTAAACTTTTTAAAGGCCGAAACTTTTAAACAAGCTTGCACAGGAAGCTTTCTAAAATAAAATGCATTACATATTTAGGGCGCCTGGGTGGCTCGCTCTCTCTCAAGTAAAATCATTAAAAAAATTAAAAAATAATAAAATGCAATAACATGCTTAGCTAACTTCTCACACACAATTTATGGAACATGATTCAATGTGTTCTTGGTATTTCAAGGTTACTTTATCAATTGTAAAACAAGAAAACAAGGGCACCTGGGTGGCTCAGTTGTTAAGCGACTGCCTTCGGCTCAGGTCATGATCCCGCGGAGTCCCGGGATCGAGTCCTGCATTGGGCTCCCTGCTCAGCAGGGAGCCTGCTTCTCCCTCTGACCCTCCTCCCTCTCATGCTCTATCTCATTCTCTCTCTCAAATAAATAAATAAAATCTTTAAAAAAAAAAAAAAAACAAGAAAACGAAGATAACCCTTAAGGGCCCTTCTGGCAATAAAATTTAATGATTGTGAACATCAATTATAGTGCCATTCCATGATAAAATGATGTAGGGGTCTACAGTATACTGGGGTACTGACCCTAAACTTTCTGAGATGTTCCTTCATCTCCTTTATCAATACTTCTTATTGGTGACAGAAACTATAACTTTCTCTAATTCAGTTGCTAGTGCTAATCTGCAGTGGCTTCAAATTAGGTAATCAAGTCCTTGGGTTTTTAATCCAAAAACGTCTTGAGTACAGAAATATGTTTAATAAATATTTAACTGTGCTGCATGGATTTTGTGGTATAACTACTTTATAGACTTGGAAGCATTTCCACTTCTTTCCTAGTGTCAAATCTTAATCGTCACTTCTCAAAGCTTGTGCTGAATGACTAAACTACTGAGTTGGCAGCTGTTCTCTAGGTAACTGAGAATTTATTTCTATGCTGTCAAAATGCCGTTAAACTGAGACAAACAATTTAGGAAGCAAACAGATGCCTGAAAAAATACTACTTAATTTTGTATCATCTTATTTACTTAAAAAAAGTTAACATTTAAATAATACCAAACATCGTTCTTAGCACTTAATACTCTACAAACAGCACTCACTGATTTTATGGTGATGGACAGAACTGTAGTCATCTCCACACACCCTGTAAGCCGAAGTCTCAAAGCAATATTCCCGTAATTTGTTTAGTTGGGTAAAATAAATCTGAAGCAAAATAGGTGGTAAAAAGAAGTCTAATCCTCCAAGTCTGAGAATCTTATTACCAGTTTTGCTACTTACTAAACACATGCAAATCATTTTACCTTTGGAATGAAGCTACCTTATCTAGAAGAGGGAATTGGAAGAGTATGTCCAAAGTCACTTCCAGCTCTAACATTTATTATGTTTTATTCATAGGCCTCTCATTTAAAATATAGTTGAGCAAGAGATAAATGCCTACAACAGAAAAATGTGGCTCTCTTCCCAAAATTCTTTGGTATATGAAAGGCTAAAAGCAAACCTTGTCCCAGAAAGTTTTCCTTTAGTGCTAACTCACATGTAGAGCTGGGGAGAACACAGTGAAATACTCCTACAATTCAGTGGTTTTAAAGTAGGGATTCTATTATTATTACTTTTTTTTAAGATTTTACTCATTTATTAGAGAGAAAGAGAGAGCACGAGCAAGAGGCAGCAGAGGGAGAGGGAGAAGCAGGGAGCCCGACATGGGGCTCAATCCCAGGACCCTGAGATCATGACCTGAGCCGAAAGCAGATGCCTAACCGACTGAGCCACCCAGGTGCCCCTAAAGTAAGGATTCTAAATGAATTAGGTTAGATTTTACAGTTGCTCTTTATTTATTTGACAGAGACAGACACAGAGAGAGAGGGAACACAAGTAGCGGGGAGTGGGAGAGGGAGAAGCAGGCTTCCTGCTGCACAGGGAGCCTGATGTGGGGCTTGTTCCCAGGACCCAGGGATCATGACCTGAGCCGAAGGCAGACGCTTAACGGCTGCACCACCCAGGTGCCCCTACAGTTGCTCTTTTAAATGCATAAATATGCAGAGAGCAAACTATTACCCACATGAGGAAATAAACTTCTCTTTGCTTGATCTGTCCATCTACAGTAGCAATCCAATCCAGTCTTCAATAAACTTGAAAAGAAGAGTGGTAAAATACCAGCTTTGACAAATGTCTCCAAGTATTCTCTAACAAAACCTTTTTTGCAAAAAAAGGACCTGGTTATAAAGCTACTTTGGAAAGACAGAATGCAGTAAGGAGCATGACAAATACCTCATATAAATTTCTTCTCTTGGCCAGAAGAGACTACTTTTACATGCTAAACAGAGGAGTCTTTTGTTTTTTTAAAAAGACACACACTACGGGGCTCCTGGGTGGCATCTGCCTACAGCTCGGGACATGATTCCAGGGTCCTGGGATCAAGTCCCACATCCAGTTCTCTGCTCCACAGGAAGTCTGCTTCTCCCTCTCCCACTCCCCCTGCATCTCTGTCAAATAAATAAATAAAATCTTAAAATAAAAATTAAAAAAATACATTTTAAACACACATTATGACTCAATTGTTTAATGGCCAAAATTCACACATTTGCTAAGTGAGAATATATGGCCAATAAATATACATGTCAGTCATTTTTCTTTCCAAGAACCTTTAACATAAAATTATTATTACCAGTACTAATTTTTCTACTTAATAACATCATTACATCTCTTGTATTTCATTACTAAGTGGAACAGAATACCATGAGAAGGAAACAATATTCCCCATATAGTACTATTTCAGCTGAGAATGTGTAAACTAAATCTAATGTTGAAACATCAGACAAACCCAAAATGAGAAACATTCTATTAAATGAGAGTGAATATTTCTGACAAATGTCAATGCTATAAAAGCAAAGGCAGGCTGTGAAAATGTTTCAGACTAGAGAGGGCTAAAGAAGACATGACAACTAAAGGTAGTACCTGACCCCAGACTGGATCTTGCACTGGTGGGTAAATATGCTATAAACAACATTATTGGGTCAACTGACAAAATAGCAGTAGATAAAATCTGTGAGGTATCAGTTTTTAATGTCATAAAGTTGGTAACTAAACTAATCATATAAGAGAATATCCCCAATCTTGGAAAATACACTTAAGGTACTTGGAAATAATGGGCCATGGTACATATAGCTTACCTATGTAAAGTGACACTTTAAAGCAAATGAAGTAAAATGTTAATAGTCTGGTCTCGGTAAAGGGTATATGGACGTTCTTTGCAATGCTTTTTATTCCTACAACTTTTCTGTAAATCTGAAATTATTTCTAAACAATACATTTTTAATGTGACAAAACTCATGAATACACTCAATCATAAGGAATTCCAACAAGTTCAGGAACAAGTCATTGCTAACCTTGTTCTATTCTTTAATATTCTAAAAAGATACTCATTTACAGATGTCTTCTAATAGAAAAATCTATGTTTCATATTTCATAGTTTTGGCATAATGTAAATTCCTCTGGGCCTTAAAACTGGCATTTTAAAATCTACTCCAATGTTTCAATATTTATTTACAACCTGGGAAATGATTAAGATAGTGTGTTCTACTTCTAGGCTTCTGCTTCTCTTAGTTTTTGGAACTAAACGTATTTTCCTTTTCTTTTCTTTCTAACCACTTAATAGTTACCACTGTAAACACAGAAATCATGTCTGAGGCAATCTCCCTTACAACACACTTTTTAAGGAGCTAGAAAAGATAATCATTCACTTTGGTAGCACTTCAATAATCATTAATATGATGTTCAATTTTCTCCCAATTTTAGAACACTATGGACAATCTCTTTTTTAATAGTTTCCCAAAAGACAATAACTTGTCCTCAGTTTTATGTGCAAATCTGGACTTACTTCCAACTACAGACTAATTCATTCCCAAAGAATGTCAGTTTGAAAGCACACATTAAAAAATTTGTTGGGGGGGGGGGCCCTGGGTGGCTCAGTCGGTTGAGCAACTGCCTTCGGCTCAGGTCATGTCATGATCTCCAGGTCCTGGGATCAAGCCCCACATCGGACTCCCTGCTCAGTGGGGAGTCTGCTTCTCTCTCTCTCTCCTCCTTCTCCTCCCCCCTGCTCCATCTCTCTCTCTTCCTTCTCCTCCCCCCCCCCGTTCGTTCTCTAATAAATAAATAAAATCTTAAAAAATTGTTTGGGCAATTGAATCTTATTAACCAAAGAATAACTTCTCTCAAAATTCCAGTGGGTTGGGCGCCTGGGTGGCTCAGTCGTTAAGCGTCTGCCTTCAGCTCAGGTCATGATCCCAGGGTCCTGGGATCGAGTCCCATATCAGGCTCCCTGCTCAGTGGGAAGCCTGCTTCTCCCTCTCCCACTCCCCCTGCTTATGTTCCTGCTCTCCCTGTCTCTCTCTGTCAAATAAATAAATCTTAAAAAAAAAAAAAAATTCCAGTGGGTTTGTTTGTGGGTTTTGTTTGGGGAGGGAGGGATTCTCTTTAGTACTTACCACAGAGAATTAAGAACCATCCCAAAATTTTAAATTTCAGGTTCCTCGGGGACATAATCAAGTAAGGCCTCTTTTCTTTAAATGGCCCAAATTCTCAAAATGGGCCACTGCTCTAAATAAACTAAAGAAATTATTTCTCTGAAGCAAATCAAGTTAATAGCAGCTTTCTACAAAATCACAAAATTTCAAGATTATCCTTCAAAAAAATGAGGCAACTTGCAACACCGACTCAAAAAAACTTTTAACTCTACAAGAAACGGTAGCTAAAGTAGTAACAGCATCTTTAGGCTCTTGCATAGACGCGCCCCCTGTGTAGACTGTAGTCTGGATGCAGATGTTTTTCATCTGGTCTGGCAATTCAAATCAATTGGCATGGGTTGTCACCTGGGCTCAGTGAGAATGTGCTCTTCCATCTGTGTTCTTCTCTACACAGATGAGTAGAAAAGTGGTTACAGATGAGGGGAAAAGTGGTTAAAGCTCTCGGGCTTGGCATTTATGAACTCTGGCCTAGGGGTTCTGCCACAGGCAAGTCAATTATAAAAGCCTGTTTCACACATGACCCAATCATCGGCAGCATACATAGACAATGAATGTGTGTTGTACTGATTCACAAACACTATACTGTTCGCCCTTTCCTCTATGGCCATAGACCCACAAAGCTACTTTGCCTCCACTTTCACTCATTCGTTTATTTATTCACTCACTTTTCAAACAGCAGAGGGAAAGAAAAGAAACTAGGAAACAAATATAAAAATATCACACAATAAACACACACCATTTAAAACATAGGAGATGGGGCACCTGGGTGGCTCAGTTGGTTAAGCGACTGCCTCCGGCTCAGGTCATGATCCTGGAGTCCTGCGTGGGGGGGGGGGTCCCTGCTCAGTGGGGAACCTGCTTCTCCCTCTAACCCTCCCCCCTCTCATGTACTCTCTCTTTCTTGCTCTCTCAAATAAATAAATAAATCTTTAAAAAAATAAATAAATAAAACAGGAGATAACATGAGATGACTGGGTATCCAGGAAGACCTCTCTGAAGTAGTGACATTTAAGCGTCTAAAGATAATTTAAAATCTACATAGAATAGGCCAGCTTCTTGCAGATAACCTACCTGTTGTGCTACTTGAGCATCAGTAAGGAAATCTAAATTTCAGTCCCAGCTATGCCACTTTCAATTGCATATAGATACACACAACTCTTTTTTTTTTTTTAAGATTTTATTTAT
This sequence comes from Callorhinus ursinus, assembly GCF_003265705.2. Classification (NCBI taxonomy): domain Eukaryota; kingdom Metazoa; phylum Chordata; class Mammalia; order Carnivora; family Otariidae; genus Callorhinus; species Callorhinus ursinus. The sequence goes on along the minus strand of NW_027397077.1, from coordinate 34,866,767 downwards.
TTATTTGACAGAGAGAGACAGCGAGAGCAGAAACACAAGCAGGGGGAGTGGGAGAGGGAGAAGCAGGCTGCCTGCTGAGCAGGGAGCCTGATGTGGGACTCGATCCCAGGAAACTGGGATCATGACCTGAGCCGAAGGCAGTTGCTTAACAACTGAGCCACCCAGGTGCCTGATACACACAACTTTTAACACTCTTACTCAGAATGCAAAGGTTCTACCTCCTCTCTCCCTATAGCTGCTTCTCCGAAGGGTCTATAGCTACTTCACTTCCTCCATTTCCTCAAGTGCTTACTACTCCCTTCCCTTTGCTTTTCTTCTTTCCTGAGTCTCAAAAACTACTGTAGATAGGAGTTTCTGCTGCCAAATAGCAGGCCTTTAATAACAAGGGCATTCCTTTCATCTCTGAGGCAAACAGACCCACTCCAACCCATAAGATGTAATATTTAACTCCTAACTGCTGTCCTGGTTCTCACAAACCACTCAAACATTGCCTCTCTGCCCACACAGACGCTCCTGATAGACAGACTTCACCAAGGACCGCACCTGAATCTAAAGGTCCAGAAAGGCAAGTCTCCAAGTTTTCATGTTAAAATTGCCAGTATCTGGTTTGTTTTGTTTTGTTCTTTATTAATGTTAAATTTATGGTACTTTGGCAAGCAATTAAGTTTGCCTTGGGAGGACTGGAGGTGAATAACTTATTTTTCAAGCGAACTATGGGTAGGTTTTTACATTGTTAGGATATATAACATCCCACACAGTAGCAACATGGATTTTAAAATAACTCTTTTTGGGCGGCAACATTAAAACTTGAGTGAAAGAGGGGCGCGCCTGGGTGGCTAAGTTGTTGAGCGTCTGCCTTTGGCTCAGGTCATGATCCCAGGGTCCTGGGATCAAGCCCCGCATCGGGCTCCCTGCTCAGTGGGAGGCCTGCTTCTCCCTCTCCCCCCGCTTGTGTTCTCTCTCTTGCTGTCTCTCTCTCTGTCAAATAAAAAAATAAAATCTCTAAAAAAAAGAAAAAACTGACAAGCTTTCTTTAAAAAAAAAAAAACTTGAGTGAAAGACATTATGTTTTCTTTGACATTAGAGCGCATGAAAACTAAATATAACAGACAAAAATTCTCTAAATAAGAACTTTTTTAAAGCATAATGGCAAATGGAACTAATTAAATGCCTGTCATTCCAATGCAACTCATTTTAAACTAATTAATCCTTACTTCTTGCTAATACCAAGAGGGCTACTTTGAGGCAATCTTCTTTACAAATAGAATTCTTGAGGATTAAAATGTTCACAAAACCACAGTTTCAATTAGGAGCCTGAAAATTTTCATCTCTGCTAACCTCTATTCCTGAAGAAAATTCATTTCAAAAGGTCTCTAATGACTATTTCCTATGTTCACTATACCTTTCATTAACAGCACTTTAATAATGGTTTTACTAAATCTACATCCAAAGAACTAAAATTCAACTTGCTTGTCTGTAAAACAATTTGCTAGTGAACATCCCTGGTAAACACTCAGAGACCACATCACAATGCATTTTCACAAAGATACTCAGAAATCATCACAATGGCATAATAATGTGAAGATGGACCCCAAAAGAAATCAGTGCTACAGACCTTTAGCAAATATAGTTTTGCTAACCTGTCAAGCCACTAATGTGTCTGGATGTATTTCCCATAAGCATCAAGGGTCCACTATAAATCTTTTTAACACCTGTGTCTTTATATAAAAAAGACTACTACTAATCTTCAGACTACTAATCTTCACATGTGAGCTAAAGCAGGTTCTAAAGTAAGAAGCATGAGAGTGGGAAAAATTAGCATACTCACATTTTCAGGCTTTGATACTATTCTACTGGTTGGTCTCTAAACATTTCAACTACTTTTTTTTTTTTTACTTTTCTTGCTAACTTACTTTTTCATAAAGAAAGTGACTTTCTATATTTAAAAGTTTCTTTCCCTCTTTCTGGGAAAAACTGGGTATTTAAGAATTAGAATGAGACCTCTTTTCTCACTGCATGTGCCCTGCCCTGTGTGCCTGTTTAGCTAATTCAAAAAGAAATTACAGAAGTTTCCTTCAAATCCCAAAATAGGCTTCTATTACTAAATTAAAAGGGGGATTCCTAGAACCACCCAAATGCTATAAATCAATAAGTTATATATTGCTATATATGTAACAAGTCATTCAGTCATAAGGAAAACTGCTGTATGCAAAGGCTTCACCATACACAACAAAATTTTAACCTGCAAACAGTACAATGAATTTCATACTCTTTAACAGACCTACCCTTTATCAAAATCTAATAAAGCCAGAATCAGAAGAAAAATAAAAATTTTAATGTATATATAAGCCCATCCTAGAAAAGTAAAACGGTTAATCCTTTCAGTTCAGTTTAGTAACTGTGGAGTTACTATAAGAGGCTGTGCAGTTATTGTAAGAGGTCCCATTCATTTTCTCACATAATGGATGTTAAAACGCAATGAAATAGAAGTAGCGTTAGTCCGGTGGTTATGACTGAGATTCTGGAGACAGTTATACTAGGTTATAATTCTGATCTTACCACTTGCCTAGCTGTATGTCCCCCTTGCACGTTCCTTGATTTTGCAATGCCTCACTTTCCCCAAATATAAAATGGAGATCATAGTCTATCTGACAGAGTTGTTTAAAAATTAAATCAATTTTCGGGCGCCTGGGTGGCTCAGTTGGTTAAGCGACTGCCTTCGGCTCAGGTCATGATCCCGGAGTCCCGGGATCGAGTCCCACATCGGGCTCCCGGCTCAGCGGGGAGTCGGCTTCTCCCTCTGTCTGACCTTCTCCCCCCTCATACTGTTTCTCTCTCTCTCTCTCTCTCAAATAAATAAATAAAATCTTTAAAAAAAAAAAAATTTAAAAAAATTAAAAAAAATAAAAATTAAATCAATTTTAAAAATTAAATCAATTAAAACACATACAGCATTTACAACAATGCCTGCTTCAGAAACAGGTAAGGGAAAGCATTTAATATTTGCTACCATCATCATTACACAGAGTCCATTAAATGTGATGTGATGTTAAAAAGCAATGTAGGGCACATGGGTGGCTCAGTTGGTTGAGCGACTGCCTTCAGCTCGGGTCATGATCCTGGAGTCCCGGGATCGAGTCCCGCATCAGGCTCCCTGCTCAGCAGGGAGTCTGCTTCTCCCTCTGACCCTCTTCCCTCCCATGCTCTCTAGCTCTCATTCTCTCTCTCTCAAATAAACAGATAAAATCTTTAAAAAAAAAAAAAAAAGCAATGTACAGCTGGATGATGGACACTGGGGAGGGTATGTACTATGGTGCATGCTGTGAATTGTTTAAGACTGATGAATCACAGACCTGTACCCCTGAAACAAATAATACATTATATGTTAATAAAAAATTTAAAAAAAAAAAAAAAAAAGCAGTGCACAGGGTTCTGGTTAAGATTAGGTAAGCACACTATCCACTGAATTTAACTATAAACCCTGGACAGAATGCATGCAGCAGCTGAGGGCTCTAAAAAGTAAGCAGAAGCAGGTAGATTAGAAAAGGAAATCAGAACTCAAAGCACAAGCATCTGGTGCTACTTCCTAGTTGTTTTCTTTCCTTCCAATCTCCCAGGCTGCATCAAAGGCAGCCCAAATGCCAGAAATGTACACCAGGCATGAACAGAAAAGGCTCCAAGAGAAGCACCTTCTCTTTTGAGTCTGAGGAGTGTGTGTGTGTTGGGGGTGAGGGGGAGGCGGACAATGGCAGGAGGAAGAGAGGACAGGGAGTGGGAAAAGTCCCCTGGGTTTCTTCCCCTCTCTCCTGCCATGGCCTCCAGACAAAACCAAGCCTGAAAGCTATGAGCATCTATGGCAGCTATGGTCAGGCAGGCATTCCTTATAGAGAAAAGGAGCCTAACCATAGGAACTCCGATCCAAAAAGTGCTGGGGGTCGGGGGGAATGGATAGAGAAAGGAATCCCTGTTATTTTTTGTCTATTCTCTTGGTCCCTGAGATAGATTCAGTTGAGGGAAGGACACAGCAAAGGAGGGATAATAAAACCCCAGGTTTGTAGACAGAGGATCAGGGAAGTGGAGAAAGGGCTGTGAGTGACAGTAGGGGAAAATCTGCAAAGGAAAGATCTGGAGAAATGACCCCACAAAGTCGTACGTGAACTCCTGGGCTCATCCCTAAACTGTTGACATGTGGATATGGCCCTAAAGAATACCTCAAAGACCTTGAGAACTAAACTACGAAGTAGACCACTTGCCAGGTTTCTGGTTAACGCCCTACACAGTATATAGCCAGGAATGATCCAAGTAGTACTACTGAGGTTTTGAAAGCTGGACTGACATTAGAAACAAAGCCCACAGAAGAAGGCAGGTTGGATCTTTTGGCCTGAACTTAGGGTCAAATACACACTAAAACAAAACAAGTCATTCTCCACAGGATGTAAACAAAACCCAGGGACTCATAATATTCAAAGTGTCCAAAATAACTGAACATATGAAGAATCAAGAAAACTCAACAACTACCAAAGGAAAAAGTCACTAAATAGATGCCAACATCAAGATGACCCCAATGTTGGAAATGAGACAGAGACTATCATAACCATGTTCCATGCTCCAAGGATGAAATGAATGTAATAGGAAGTTTCAGCAGGTAAATAAAAGCTATAAAATAGAACCAGATGAAAATCTTAGAACTAAAAAATACAGTAACAAGACAAACCTCACTAGATGGGCTAACACAAGAATGGAGATGACAGAGGAAAAACTCAATGAACTTGAAGATAAAGCAACAAAAATAACCTGAAAAAAAGAAAAAAAAAAAGATAGGAAAAAGAAAGAGCCAAGCCTCAAGGATCTGTAGGAAAATACAAAAAGGTCTAACATTCTTATCATTAAAATCCCAGAATAAGAAAAAGAGAATGAAGTCATAAAATATCCAGAAAAAGCAAAGCAATCTTAAGAAGAAGGCCTTACATTCCCTGAATTCAAATTCTAATACAACCTATAATAGGCAAACCAGTATGTACTGGCATAAAAACAGACCCATCATCAATGAAACAGAACAGTGATCCAGAAATAAACCCACGCATATGTGGTCAATTTATTACAAAGGACCCTAGAATGTACAATGGGGAAATGACAGTTTCTTCAATAAATGATGTTGGGGAAACTGCCACTATCTTACACCACACACAGAATTAACTCAAAATAAATTAAAGACTTGAACTAAGACCCATAACCATAAAACTCCTAGAAAATATATAGGTGGTAAGCTCCTTGATACAGGTCTTGAGAATGCTTTTTTGAATCTTGACAACAAAAGCAAAAACAAAAATTGAGGCTACATCGAACTAAAAAGCTTCTGCACAGCAGAGGAAACCAACATCAAAATGAAAAGACAACTTACCGAATGGAAGAAAATATTTGCAAATCATATATCCAATAAAGGGCTGATATCCAAAATATGAAGAACTTATACAACTAAGTAACAATCTACTTGAAAAAAATGGCAGGGGTGCCTGGGTGGCTCAGTCACTGGGCGTCTGCCTTTGGCTCGGGTCGAGATCCCAGGGGTCCTGGGATTGAGCCCCGCATTGGGCTCCCTGCTCGGCGGGGAGTCTGCTTCTCCCTCTCCCTCTGCCCCTCTGCTTGTGTTCCCTCTCTTGCTGTGTCTCTGTCCAAAAAAAAAAATTTTTTTTTAAATGGCAGACCTGAAGATATTTTTCCAAAGAAGATATACAGATGGCCATCAAACACATGAAAAGGAGCTCAACATCACTAATCATCAGGGAAATGTAAAGCAAAACCACGTGCAAATCAAAACCTCACACCTGTTAGAATGGCTATTATCAAAAAGATAAGAAATAATAAGTGTTGGCAAAGATGTGGAGAAAAGGGAACCCTTCCTTGTTGATGGGAATGTAAATTGGTATATTGGCCTCTATGGAAAACTGTATGGAGTTTCCTCAGAATTAAAGACAGAACTACTATCCAGCAATCCACTTCTGGGAATTTACCTGAAGAAACTGAAAATACTAAGGATATATGCACCCCATTTTCACTGCAGCATTATTTACAATAGTCAAGATATAAAAACACCTAATTGACCAACAATGGATGAATAAAGAAAATGATATATATATATGTATGTATGTATGTATGTAATTCAACCAATAAAAAATAATGAAATTGGGACACCTGGGTGGCTCAGTCGGTTAAACGTCTGCCTTTGGCTCAGGTCATGATCTGGTCCTGGGATCGAGCCCCTTGTAGGGCTCCTTGCTCAGCAGGGAGCCTGCTTCTCCCTCTGCCTGCCACTCCCCCTTTGTGCGTGCTCTCTCTCTGACAAATACACAAATAAAATCTTAAAAAAAAAAAAAATGAAATCTTGCCATTTGTGACAACATGGATGGACCTCAAGAGCATTACACTAAGTGAAGTCAGAGAGAGAAAGACAAATACCATATGATTTCACATGTGAAGTCTAAAAACAAACAAACAAAACCCAAGCTCACAGATAAAGGAAACAGACTGGTGGTTCCCAGAGGCAGGCAACAAATGGGGGGAGGGGGAGGGGAGTGAGAGAAATGGGTAAAGGGAGTCAAAAGGTACAAACTTTCAGTTTTAAAATAAATAAGTCATTGGATATAATGTGCTGCATGGTGACTATAGCTAATAAAACTGTATTGCATATATGAAAACTGCTAAGGAGTAAACCTCATCACAAGAAAAAATTTTTTTGTTAACTATGTACTAAGGTGACAGATGTTAACTAGATTTATTGTGGTCATTACTTCATAATGTATGCCGATACCAAATCATTATATTGTACACCTGAAACTAATGTTATATGAGAATTATACCTCAATTTAAGAACAAATAACAAAATGTCCAAAATTTGGTGAAAGAAAAACTTAGATTCAAGAACAACAACAAACCCAAAGTAGTATAAGTTCAAAGAAATCCACACCTGGGTACATCATAATTAAACTGCTGAAACCAAAAACAAAAAAATCTTGAAAGCAGCCAGAAACAACACATGACCTATGAGAATAACAATGAATTTCTCATCAGAAACAATAAAAGCCTTTACAAAAGTGCTGGAGGGGGGAAAGGACTGTCAACTTAGAATTCTATATCCAGCAAAACATTCTTGAAGATGATAAAGACATTCTTGAATGAAGAAAAACAAAAGAATGTGTACTAGCAGATATACTCTAAAAGGAAGGCTGAAACAAGTTCTGCAGGCATAAGAGAAACTAATAGGGAAACCTAGAACTTCAGGAATTAAGGGAAAGCAAGGGAAATGGTACCATCTCGGTAAATTAAGGTAACTATTGTCTTCCTCTTGAATACTTAAAATGTTTCATGGTTAAAAGCAAAAACTATCATCTTATCTGGTACTCTTTTCAATGAATGTAGGTATAATATGACAATAGCACCATATAGGGAAGAAGGAAAAGGCACCTATATGGTGGTAAGGTTTCTACATTCCACATAAAGTGATAACGTATTAATTCTAAGTAAACTAGTTAAGTATGTATATTGCAATCCCTAGAAGAACCACTAAAGAAGCCAAAGAGAGAGAAGAGTCAAAACCGCAAAAAATTAGTGAAAAATAGTCCACTGAAAAGAAAGAAAAGGAATAAAAAACAAAGGAGACAAACAGAAAACAAATAAATGGTAGAACTAAATCCAAACATGTCAATAATTATAGCAAAAATAAATGCTTATCTAAACACACCAATTAAGAAAGACTGTCAGAATACTTTTTAATATTATGTTAATCACCATACATTACATCATTAGTTTTTGATGTAGTGTTCCATGAGTCATTGTTTGTGTATAACACCCAGTGCTCCATGCAGAACATGCCCTCTTTAATACCATCACCAGACTAACCCATCCTCCGACCCCCCTCCCCTCTAGAATCCTGTTTGTTTTTCAGAGTCCATCCTCTCTCATGGTTCATCTCCCCCTCCGATTTCCCCCCCTTCATTCTTCCCCTCCTGCTAGCTTCTTTTTATTTTTTCTAACATGATGTATTACTTGTTTCAGAGGTACAGATCTGTGATTCAACAGTCTTGCACAATTCACAGCGCTCACCATAGCACATACCCTCCACAATGTCAATCACCCAGGCACCCCAACCCTCCCACCCCCCACCACTCCAGCAACCCACAGTTTGTTTCCTGAGATGAAGAATTCCTCATATCAGTGAGGTCATATGATACATGTCTTTCTCTGACTTATTTCGCTCAGCATAACACCCTCCAGTTCCATCCATGTCGTTGCAAATGGCAAGATCTCATTCCTTTTGATGGCTGCATAATATTCCACTGTATGTATGTATGTATGTATGTATATATGTGTATATATATATATATATATATATATATACACACACACACACACACACACACACACCACTTCTTCTCTATCCATTCATCTGTCGATGGGCATCTTGGCTCTTTCCACAGTTTCGCTATTGTGGACATTGCTGCTATAAACATCGGGGTGCACTTACCCCATCGGATCCCTACATTTGTATCTTTGGGGTAAATACCCAGTAGTGCAGTTGCTGGATCGTACGGTAGCTCTATTTTCAACTGTTTGAGGAATCTCCATACTGTTTTCCAGAGTGGCTGCACCAGCGTGCATTCCCACCAACAGTGTAGGAGGGTTCTCCTTTCTCTGCATCTCCGCCAACATCTGTCGTTTCCTGACTTGTTAATTTTAGCCATTCTGACTGGTGTGAGGTGATAGATATCTCATTGAGGTTTTGATTTGGATTTCCCTGATGCCGAGCGATGTTGAGCACGTTTTCATGTGTCTGTTGGCCATTTGGATGTCTTCTTTGGAAAAATGTCTGTTCATGTCTTCTGCCCATTTCTTGATTGGATCATTTGTTCTTCCAGTGTTGAGTTTAAGAAGTTCTTTATAGATTTTGGATACTAGCCCTTTATCTGATATGTCATTCGCAAATATCTTCTCCCATTCTGTCGGTTGTCTTTTGGTTTTGTGGACTGTTTCTTTTGCAGTGCAAAAGCTTTTTATCTTGATGAAGTCCCAATAGTTCATTTTTGCCCTTGCTTCCCTTGCCTTTGAGGATGTTTCTAGGACAAAGTTGTTGTGGCTGAGGTTGAAGAGGCTGCTGCCTGTGTTCTCCTTTAGGATTTTGATGGACTCCTGTCTCACATTTAGGTCTTTCAACCATTTTGCGTCTATTTTTGTGTATGGTGTAAGGAAATGGTCCAGTTTCATTCTTCCGCATGTGGCTATCCAATTTTCCCAACACCATTTGTTGAAGAGACTTTTTTCCCCTGGACATTCTTTCCTGCTTTGTCAAAGATAAGTTGACCACAGAGTTGACGGTCCATTTCTGGGCTCTCTATTCTGTTCCACTGATCTATCTGTCTGTTTTTCTGCCAGTACCATACTGTCTTGATGATGACAGCTTTGTAATAGAGCCTGAAGTCCGGAGTTGTGATGCCACCAGCTTTGCTTTTCTTTTTCAACATTCCTCTGACTATTCGGGGTCTTTTCAGGTTCCATACAAATTTTAGGATTATTTGTTCCATTTCTTTGAAAAAAGTGGATGGTATTTGGATGGGGATTGCATTGAATGTGTAGACTGCTCTAGGTAGCATTGACATCTTCACAATGTTTGTTCTTCCAATCCATGAGCATGGAACGTTTTTCATTTCTTTGTGTCTTCCTCAATTTCTTTCCTGAGTATTTTATAGTTTTCTGAGTATACATCCTTTTCCTCTTTGGTTAGATTTATTCCTAGGTATCTTATGGTTTTGGGTGCAATTGTAAATGGGATCGACTCCTTAATTTCTCTCTCTTCTGTCTTGTTGTTGGTGTATACGAATGCCACTGATTTCTGTGCATGGATTTTATATCCTGCCACTTTTCTGAATTCCTGTATGAGTTATAGCAGTTTTGGGGTGGAGTCTTTTGGGTTTTCCACATACAGTATCATATCATCTGCAAAGAGTGAGAGTTTCACTTCTTAACTTTGCCTATTTGGATGTCTTTTATTTCTTTTTGTTGTCTGATTGCTGTGGCTAGGACTTCTAATACTATGTTGAATAGCAGTGGTGATAGTGGCCATCCCTGCCGTGTTCCTGACCTTAGGGGGAAAGCGCTCAGTTTTCCCCCATTGAGAATGATATTCGCTGTGGGTTTTTCACAGATGGCTTTTATGATATTGAGGTATGTACCCTCTATCCCTATACTCTGAAGAGTTTTGATCAAGAAAGGATGCTGTACTTTGTTAAATGCTTTTGCTGCATCTATTGAGAGGACCATATGGTTCTTGTTCTTTATTTTATTAATGTATTGTATCACGCTGATTGATTTGCGGATGTTGAACCAACTTTGCAGCCCAGGGATAAATCCCACTTGGTCGTGGTGAATAATCCTTTTAATGTACTGCTGGATCCTTTTGGCTAGTATTTTGGTGAGAACTTTCGCATCCATGTTCATCAAGGATATTGGTCTGTAATTCTCCTTTTTGATGGGGTCTTTGGTTTGGGGATCAAGGTAATGGTGGCCTCATAAAACGAGTTTGGAAGTTTTCCTTCCATTTCTATTTTTTGGAACAGCGTCAGAAGAATAGGTATTAATTCTTCTTTAAACGTTTGGTAGAATTCCCCTGGGAAGCCATCTGGCCCTGGGCTTTTGTTTGTTGGGAGGCTTTTGATGACTGCTTCAATTTCCTTAGTGGTTATAGGTCTGTTCAGGTTTTCTATTTCTTCCTGGTTCAATTTTGGTAGTTGATACATCTCTAGGAATGCATCCATTTCTTCCAGGTTATCTAATTTGCTGGCACAGAGTTGCTCATAGTATGTTCTTATATTTGTATTTCTTTGGTGTTGGTTGTGGTATCTCCTCTTTCATTCATGATTTTGTTGATTTGGGTCATTTTTCTTTTTGATAAGTCTGGCCAGGGGTTTATCAATCTTGTTAATTCTTTCAAAGAATCAGCTCCTACTTTCATTGATCTGTTCTACTGTTCCCTTGGTTTCTATTTCATTGATTTCTGCTCTGATCTTTATGATTTCTCTTCTCTTGCTGGGTTTAGGCTTTATTTGCTGTTCTTTCTCCAGCTCCTTTAGGTGTAGAGTTAGGTTGTTTATTGAGACCTTTGTTGTTTCTTGAGAAAGGCTTGTATGGCTATATACTTTCCTCTTAGGACTGCCTTTGCTGTATCCCAAAGATTCTGAACAGTTGTGTTTTCATTTTCATTTGTTTCCAGGAATTTGTGTAATTCTTCTTTAATTTACTGGTTGACCCATTCATTCTTTAGTAGGATGCTCTTTAACCTCCATGTATTTGAGTTCTTTCCGACTTTCCTCTTGTGAATGAGTTCTAGTTTCAAAGCACTGTGGTCTGAAAATATGCAGGGAATGATCCCAATCTTTTGGTACCGGTTGAGACCTGATTTGTGACCAAGGATGTGATCTATTCTGGAGAATGTTCCATGGGCACTAGAGAAGAATGTGTATTCTGTTGCTTTGGGATGGAATGCTCTGAATATGTCTGTGAAGTCCATTTGGTCCAGTGTGTCATTTAAAGTCTTTATTTCCTTGTTGATCTTTTGCTTAGAGGATCTGTCCATTTCAGTCAGGGGGGTGTTAATGTCCCCCACTATTATTGTATTGTTGTCAATGTGTTTCTTTGCTTCTGTTATTAATTGCCTTATATAATTGGCTGCTCCCATGTTAGGGGCATAGATATTTACAATTGTTACATCTTCTTGTTGGATAGACCCTTTAAGTAGGATACAGTGTCCTTCCTCATCTCTTATTACAGTCTTTGGTTTAAAATCTAATTTGTCTGATATGAGGATTGCCACCTCAGCTTTCTTTTGGTGTCCATTAGCATGGTAAATGGTTTTCCACCCCCTCACTTTCAATGTGGGGGTGTCTATGGGTCTAAAATGAGTCTCTTGCAGACAGCGTACCGATGGGTCTTGTTTTTTTATCCAATCTGGGGCATTTAACTGGGGCATTTAGCCCATATACATTCAGGGTAACTGAATGTTACGAATTTGGTGTCACTGTATTGCCTATAAAGTGACTGTTACTGTGTATTGTCTGTGTTCCTTTCTGGTCTATGTTGCTTTTAGGCTCTCTCTTTGCTTAGAGGATCCCTTTCAATATTTCTTGTAGGGCTGGTTTTCTGTTTGCAAATTCCTTTAGTTTTTGTTTGTCCTGGAAGCTTTTTAACTCTCCTTCTATTTTCAATGACAGCCTAGCTGGATATAGTATTCTTGGCTGCATATTTTTCTCCTTTAGTGTATCAGAGTATTTTTTTTTTTTTAATAGAAAGACCCAACTATACGCTATCTACAAAAAACCTAGTTTAGGGCGCCTGGGTGGCTCAGTTGGTTAAGCGACTGCCTTCGGCTCAGGTCATGATCCTGGAGTCCCGGGATCGAGTCCCGCATTGGGCTTCCTGCTCAGCAGGGAGTCTGCTTCTCCCTCTGACCCTCTTCCCTCTCATGCTTTCTACCTCTTATTCTCTCTCTCTCTCAAATAAATAAATAAAATCTTTAAAAAAAAAAAAAACCTAGTTTAAGTACAATGATAGAGGAAGGTTAAAAGTAAAAGGTTAGAAACAGTAACACCATACTGCCACTAACCAAAAGAAAGTTGGAGTAGCTACACAAATATCAAACTAGACTTGAGCGCAAAAAAAAAAAATTACCAAGTCTAACGAAGGACACGACAGGGCGCCTGGGTGGCTCAGTTGGTTAAGCGACTACTTTGGCTCAGGTCACGATCCTGGAGTCCCGCATCGGGCTCCCTGCTCAGCAGGGAGTCTGCTTCTCCCTCTGACCCTCCCCCTCTCATGCTCTCTCTCTCTCTCGCTCTCGCTCTCATTCTCTCCCTCTCAAATAAAAATCTTAAAAAAATAAATAAATAAAGGACACTACCAAATGATAACAGAACCAATTCACCAAAAGCATATAACATTCTATATGTGTATGCACCTAACAAAACTTCAAAATACATAAAATTAAAACTGATGGAATTGAAAGGAAAAATAAACCCACAGAGACTCAGCATTCCTCTCATGTTGAGAGAATAACAAGAAAACCAGAATTTAACATCACTATCAAGTGGATGTAATTGACATTTATAGAAATTTAAAGATGCTCCACTCAAAAGAGAATACACATTTTCTTCAAGTGAACATGGAACATTCATTCAAGATAAACCATATCCTGACCATAAAATGAAGCCGAAGAAATTTAAAAAGATTCGAGTCATACAAATATGTTTTCTGACTATAATGGAATTAATTTGGAAGGAATTAACACAGTAGTATCGGAAAATAAATATTTAGTTGTATATAATCCGTGGGTCAAAAAGGAAGTCTTAAGGAAAATCAGAAATATTTTAAACTAAATGAAAAACATAAAATTTGTAAGATGTAGCTTAAGTAGTGCTTAGAAGGAAACTAAGACACTCAAATGTTTATATTAGAAAATTCTCAAATTAACAACTTAAAGAATTAAAAAAGAGCAAATATGTACATCATTACTATAATTAACACTGCTGTATGCTATTTTGAAAGCTGTTAAAAAAAATAAATCTTGGGCGCCTGGGTGGCTCAGTCGGTTAAGCCTCTGCCTTCAGCTCAGGTCATGATCTCAGGGTCCTGGGATCGAGTCCCGCACTGCATTCCCTGCTTCTCCCTCTACCCCTCCCCCTTGCTCATGATCTCTGTCTCTCTCTCAAATAAATAAATAAAATCTTTAAAAAAAAAATCCTTTCCTTTAAAAATAAATAAATAAATAAATAAATCTTAAGAGTTCCATCACGAATTTTTTTTTTGGTGTCTGTAGATGGTAGACATTAAGCTTACTGTGATAATCATTTCACAATATATGAAAGTCATTATGTCATGTACCTTAAACTATACAATGCCATATTTCAATTTTATATCAATAAAATTGGGGGGGAAGAGCAAAATAAATCTAAAACAGAAGCAAACAGTAAGAACAGTAATAATACTGAACAGAAAATCCATAGAAGTAAATCAATGGAATGAAGAGCTGATTGTCTAAAAAGGCAAATAAAACTGATAAACGGACAGAAGAAAACCGGGGAAACAAAAATTACCAATATCAATAATGAAGGAAGGGATATCACTAAACTCTATAGATATTAAATGTATTGTAAGAAATACTATAAACTCTATGCACATAAATCCAACCACCCCACTGAAATGGACCAATTCCTTGAAAGTCACAATCTACAAAAACTAGGAAGAAAAAACTGAATAGTCCTCTGTCAATTAAAGAAATGTAATTAATGATTTTTAAACCTCTTTGGGGGGGATTTTTTAATTTTTTATGTAATCTCTACTGTCAATGTGGGGCTCAGACTCACAACCCAGAGATCAAGAGTCACACGCTCCACCAACTGAACCAGCCAGGAACCCCGATTTTTAATCTTTAAAAAAATCTCCAGACCCAGATAGTTTCACTGGTGAGTTCTACCAAACATTTTTAAAGATTTTTATTTGTTTGTTTGTTTGTTTGCCAGAGAGAGAGAGAGCACAAGCAGAGAAAAGGAAAGGTAGAGGGGGAGAGGCAGGCTCCCTGATGACCAAGGAGCCTGGGATCATGACCTGAGCCAAAGGCAGACTATTAACCTACTGAGCCACCCAGGCGTCCCCTACAACACATTTAAATAAAAAATAACACCAATTCTACATAATCTCTTCCCCAAAAATACAAGAAGCAGGAATATTTCCCAACTCATTTTATGACTCTAGCATTACCCTGATACCAAAAAGTAGTTTACAATACTCAAAAAGTTGAATACACTGTCCTAACACAAGTATGACGACACGGGACAGTAACAGGTAGCAAGAGGAATAGCTAGAAAATACACACCCAGTTTAGAGAACTCATGGATTTGTTTTTGATTTGAGGACAATAACCCTTGACTAAGGGAGATCTATCATTTGCTGAATGATCTAGATCATCAATTTTGTTCAACCAAATGCTGGTGTGTGGAAGGCAGGGAGTGGGGGCATACTAACCCCCACCTCCATCAGGAGGTTGCTGGTGGTAAACCCACCAATGTTCTCCGGTAACACAGGAACCATTTATTCTAACCTAAAATTTTCAGAACACAACAAACCACACAGTTCCATACATACAGCTGCATCCCTCAGGCTGTCTTTTCTTACTGTACCCTTGGATTAGTTTTAAGCAGTCTGGAAACCTGTTCCAACACTCACTAAATAGAGAATTAAGGACAAGATTAGAAGATTAGTCTGTGTTGGAATTTAGCCATGAGGCTTAGTTCCTTCCTGATGAACCAACCAGAGAACATCATTTTTAAAACTGCTGTGCATAGTCCCCAAAATGAAGAAAACAAGCTAAATCACATCTTGTATGGGAAGATACCATGACCACTGCTACCTCTGAAAGCATACAACTAGGAAGGCCACTGGGAGCCCTGCAAGCTTTCCATCACATACTGCCCTAATTTCTTTGAGACAGGACACCCTGTAGGAATTGAATTGACTCATTCAGAATTCCCAGGTCCAACATCGTCCATTAACTACTTTTGCTTCCCCTTCAGCTCCATTTCTTTAAAAGAATTTATACAGAGGTTTTTCTGGGCTATTAAGAAATCTAACTGGTGATGAACATTCTATATAATTTTGAGTCTACTTCATTCTACTTCCGAGACAATAAACTTCACTGCTCACTGAAACTGTAACATCCATTAGTGTCTATCTAGATCTGCAATTAAACAAATGTCAGAGACATTACTAAGAAGTTACCCAAAAAGTATCTCCTAGTTTAGAATTTAACCCATAACTTCTACTGCTACTCAGAACCCTTAAATATTAGAATGAAAAAGCCTCTAAATGTAACCAAGGATTACAGCATATCATGCCAGATGACAGCACATGCATGACCTCTTACCAGATCTCTTTTCTAACTAGAAGATAAATGAAGCTGTTGAAACCCTGCTCCACAGGTATATCATAAAACAGATAGGCAATACTCCCTTATCTTTTAAGGAATACTCCCTTCCAGGCATCCTTGACAGCAGTAGTGGAAGCAAGAAAATGTTTATAAATAGAATTCTGATGTCAGACTCTTGGAGGAAAGTAACTTTGGCACCTATCATTAGGATACATTAAAATCTGAATTTTAATTTCTTAGTCCTTTATCTCCAACTTGTAACCTTTTCCTGCCTCTGGTAGATTTGCAACCTTATCTCCTCCACTAATAACATCATATGGATTGCTTTGTGTTTGTCCCCCACTGTAAAACCTTTAGTAACACTGCTTACTTTTTAAAATATTAAAGTTACTAATTCCCTAAAAACATTTTAAACCAGAATACATCAACTCTTTCAGCTGTTTACTTATGTATCAGAGACATCTCTGTTTCTACATTTATCAGTTTGGCAATACAGCATAGTCTGAATACATTTCTCTTTCAGAGCTGTTTTTCACCCTCTGGCTCTCTCTGAGTGTCCCTGAAGAAACACTAACCATTGTAAAGCTACTCCACTAGCCCAGCCAGTGTTATCAGCATTGCTTCATACTGAAACACAGCTCTTAAATGATGGGCAGTCATGAAATACTGAGTCATTGTACAGTGCTCAGGTTCCAAATTGCTGTGTCTTCTAAATGCTAGCATCATTTATTCAGTAGCTGGCTACAAACCCACTTACTACCATCCAGGTGAGGGAAGTGCAGGAAGAGGCTGGAGTGACAAAAATGTTTTCCAGCTATATGTGGTTCCTGCATCAAGAACACATCATTGTGAGGGACACCCGGGTGGCTCAGTCGCTTAAGCGTCTGCCTTCGGCTCAGGTCATGATCCCAGGATCCTGGGATCGAGTCCCACATTGGGTTCTTTGCTTGGCAGAGAGCCTGCTTCTCCCTCTACCTGCTCTGCCTGCCGCTCCCCCTGCTTGTGCTTTCTCTCTCTGACAAAAAAAAATAAATAAAATCTTTAAAAAAAAAAAAAAGAATACATCATTGTGGGGCACCTGGGTGGCTCAGTTGGTTGAACAACTGCCTTCAGCTCAGGTCACGATCCTGGAGTCCCAGGATCAAGTCCCCACATCGGGCTCCCTGCTCAGCGGGGAGTCTGCTTCTCCCTGACCCTCCCCCCCTTCTCGTGCTCTCTATCTCAAATAAATATATAAAATCTTTAAAAAAAATCGTTTAAAGAATATACCATTGTTTTTAGTTGGGCCACATGTCGCTGACTTACAGTTAATAACAATAGTAATAATGATAGTAGCAACATGATACCATTCACCTTACCTGCCTCATTTTACAGAAAAGGAAGGTTGATATCAAGATCACAAGTTCACAAACACATCAGCAAAACTGGGATTTGAACCCAGGTCTGAATTTCAAAACCCTAAGGTTACTTTCTACTTAAGTATAATTCTTCAGGCATTTGAGTTATCTGTTGATAAATAAATTAAAAAAAAAAGCCAAGGTCATTACTTGTATAGAAGTTTGAAGTCTATGTTATTAGGTTGCTCAACCATAGGAACAATATACAAACTCAATGGTCAACTGAAAGGTTATAAATCGATACTATACTAAGCATATGTAGTAAAATACCAATTTAGACCAACCACAATCTCTTCCACCAACCAAACCAAAATTAGTAACTACAACCAAATCTACCAACAAGAAGACAAACCAAATACACCAGCCAATTTTTCAGTAGATTGCCCCAAACATCCTAGCACATCTATAATGGATTATGGCAAAGGATAGTCTAGAATTTCAACCTCCCTCTCAATGACAGAACTTTCATCAAGAATCAGAAACTGCGGGGTGCCTGGGTGGCTCAGTCGTTAAGCATCTGCCTTCGGCTCAGGTCATGATCCCCGGGTCCTGGGATCGAGCCCCATGTCGGGCTCCCTGCTCAGCGGGGAGTCTGCCTCTCCCTCTCCCATTCCCCGCTTGTGTTCTCTCTCTCGCTGTCTCTCTCTGTCAAATAAATAAATAAAATCCTTAAAAAAAAAAAATTAAGAAACTGGTCCCTAGTGGCCAGCATACCTCCATCCTGGAACTCAGAAACGTTTCATCCCCCTCTGAAACTGAATCCCTACTCAGTATTTACTTAAAGGGCTGAGAGGAGATCCATTTCATCTGTCATCTAACTGGAACACATACTCCTGGCCCCAATCCCCAAATATTACATCAACCACACTGGTAATTATCAACTATGGAACATTTATGCCAGGCACCGTGCTGATTTATTTTACCTCACACCATGAGCCCATGGGACAACTATTCTCATTCCCAAATCACCAATGAAGAAACTGAAACTTTGAGGGGGGTCACAAAGCTCTGACAGATCAAAAATTCAAATTTAGGCATGTCTGACCCAATATACTTAAACAATACCCTACACTGCTTCACTCTAGTAAGTCAACAATAATGAGCACCTCCTGAGTCAGGCACACAGTTACATTTAAGGGATACAAATAAGAAAGTTTGCAGTCTGGAAGTGAAGACAGATAAATAGATGATAATAGACCCAAATAAATATAATTTTGAACAAAGTGCTATGCAAAGAGAGCAGAGGGCAATTAACTTTGCCTTAGAGAAGAGTTAAGGCAAGGCTCCACAGACCTGGGATCTAAACAGTATGTGTTAAGACAGTGCCATCTAAGGGAAAAGGAGCACCAGGAGATAATGTATTGTAGACAAAGGAAAATGGCTTGGTATCTTGGGAGTCTCTATTAACACAGTCTAACATGTATTTCACAGCCTGCTTCCTCCTCCTCCCCACAACCATCTTGCTAATTTTCACTGGCAAATTTAAGCCCAACTCCAAAGTCTGCCCCCCCAAAAAAACCCCACACACATACACTAAAATTTACAAGTGTTCCTAGGAAGGATAATATAGAGAAATATTAAAACAACCAGTAAAGTAGACAAAGTATTTGGCAACAAATTGCTAAAGAAAGCTAAAAACGGCTAAGGAACACCACAAGAGGTGATGTCCAATTTCCAAACTAGTCAGTCACAGGACTTGGAAGAGCTGTACTGTATCAAGTGGCAAAGCAAGGTCCTAAAGGATTTGTCTGTAAACAAGGATTCATCATAGCTCACCATTCACGCTGAGTTACAGTTGCATTCCAGACCTATCTCAAAACTGTGTCACTTAACCTCTTTTTTCCTTTTATAAGCCAGAGTATCTACTTAACAAAGGGGCTAAAAGAATTATATAATGCTTTGTATGTGAATGCACTTCATAAAATAGTCAACAGAAGATTTTCAATGAATACCCCTTGTGTGTTGGAGATAGTAGAAAAGGATTAAGAAATAGGATGTCTAGGAACATTCTTTGTGTTAACCATCCTTAAGAATGACCTAGTATAGGGGCTCCTGGGTGGCTCAGTTGGTTAAGCATCTATCTGACTCTTGATTTCGGCTTGGGTTATGATCTCAGGGTTGTGAGATCAAGCCCCATGTCAGGCTCCGCACTTAGCATGGAGTCCACTTGCCCCTCTCCCTCTGCTTCTAAATGAATCTCTTAGCAAATATCAAACAGCCTAACTGGGATAAGGGGACTGAGGATCACACTTTCTTTTCAATCACACAATAAAATAATCAGTAATGTAACCCAGAAAGAGATAAAAATATTTTGAAGTCTAATACTACCCACGTTTACCCAGCACCCTAAGAAAAACCACAACTTAAATCCCAAGAGATCAGACATCCTTTATGTTTAAAGCATAACAAATTACACATACCAACTTTTCTCTTCAGTAGAAAGACAGTATACAAAACTGAACCAGACACTTTCCAGGACAGAAACATTCCTCTCCAAATTAAATAGATTGGAAGCCCAAGCCTACAAGAGCCTGAGCCACTCTGAATATACAGCCTTCATTCAGCTGCTTGAAGGGCCCGTGTATTAGGACCTCTTCTGGGCAGCGTGCAATCTGGGCACAGACTCAGGTACACAGGCACCATAAACAAATCAAGATAGCCCGAATGCAGCTCTGGAGGAGTGGAGAACATTCTGTTTACTCTTAGAACTTAGAAAATGTTGGCAAAGTAAGTAATCAGCAGGTTAGGATAACTAACACAAATCACAAGAAAAAGTATTCTACAACATTCTTTTGAAGAGAAACCAGAATTGGATTCTCAAATGCTTCCTAAGTTTCTTACTACTAAGATAAAGATATGAATTGATGAAATTTTAATTCTGTTTTAGTCCCACCGTATCTAAAAATAATAGCACGAATGCACTTCCCAAATATAAATTCCCTTTATATCATTAATCATATAATACATTTACACTCAACTCATACCTATCTCTTCTAAACTCATTCCCCTCTCCACCCCATATCCACTACTTAATCACACAACCATATCCCCCAACATTCACTCAGCTCCTTAAAAAAGTCTTCAACAGGGCACCTGGGTGGCTCAGTTGGTTGAGCGACTGCCTTCGGCTCAGGTCATGATCCTGGAGTCCCGGGATCGAGTCCCACATCGGGCTCCCTGCTCAGCAGGGAGTCTGCTTCTCCCTCTGACCCTCTTCCCTCTCGTGCTCTCTCTCTCATTCTCTCTCTCTCAAATAAAATCTTAAAAAAAAAAAAAGTCTTCAACAACAAATCCCCCTTTGCCCTACACATCTGATTCAACACTAAATTGCACTCATTCTACTTCCATAATAAAGCTATCTTTTTCCTTACTCCTTAACTCTCTCCCCCTCAGTATCTCTCAATCAGATTTTTGTAATGACCTTGTGACCAAGCTCCTTTTCACTGGTCTCTATACTGCTACTACATTCATCCTTTGGAAAACAGGTCTTCCTTCATTTCCCCAAACAAAAATCTTCACTGCATACTGACCTACTTTTCCAGGCTTTTGTTTTTTCCCTCATGCAAGTTACATGTAATGCAACCAAATTTCTTGCCCTCAATTGTGTCCTTGCTACTCCCGCTGTTCCTTCTTGAACATCTTTGCCTCCCTCCATAATACTGGAAGCTGCACAAGGGAAGGAACCATGTCTGTTTTGTTCCTCATTATATCTATGCCACCTAGAACACTGTTTCAAATACTCACTGAATAAATGAAAACCACTCTACTCTCAAAGTTCACTTCAGGGCGCCTGGGTGGCTCAGTCGGTTCAGTGTCTGCCTTTGGCTCAGGTCATGATCTTGGGATCCTGGGATCAAGTCCCACAACAGGCTCTCTGCTCAGCAGGGAGTCTGCTTCTCCCTCTCACTCTCCCTTTGTGCTCTCCCTCTCTATGGCGCTCTCTCTCTCTCAAATAAATAAAATCTTTTAAAAAAGTTCACTTCAGTGGCCATTCCCACCAAGGTCCCACTAAACCACCTTTCTAAAATATCCCCAATGTCTTAGTGAGGTGAGGGTAGCAATTTGTGCCAACCTTAAGGCACATAGTCTACCACAAATAACCTTGTCTGGTACATTTATGAATCATCTATCACAATACCTTGTACACAGTTTAAGTATACATCAAATAGATACACTTTGTTGTTATATTCATTCACTCGATATTTACAGAGCTTATTATATGCAGAGCATAGTGCTTTGCACTGGGATACAGTATTGAAAAAAGGACAAAGCTCTGCCCCTATACAACTTACATTCATAAAAAAAGACAAAGATAATAAGCTAATTTCTTAAGGAGCAAGTGTGGTGAAAACTTCAATGGAGGTGATACAATCAATCCTAATTTGGTAAGATACATGCAAAAGACAGGATGAAAGGAGTATATAAAGGTTAAAACTGGTCAAACTGTTTGGCCCACCTTCAGGCACTCTGAAGAAAATTACAAAAACAAAGTTTTAGGCACAAACATTTCAATCACTCAATAATGGAAAATAATACCTGCAACAAAAATATACATATGCAGATTAAAGACTATTAACATCCATTTCATTTAACATTTTTTTAGAAAAGGATAGAGGCTGGTTCCCTGGATTGAGGCAAAAGGGGATCAAAAGTTCCATCCTGGGGCACCTGGATGGATCAGTTGGTTAAGCATCTGCCTTCAGCTCAGGTCCTGGGGTTGAGCCCCATATCAGGCTCCCTGCTCAGCGGGGAGTCTGTTTCTCCCTCTGCTCCTCCCCCTGCTCCTCCCCATGCTCCTGAATGCTTGCTGGCTCTCTCTCAAATGAATGAATGAATGAATGAATGAATGAATGAATGAATAAAATCTAAAAATGAATTAAAAGTCATATCTTGAACTAACTGAACTTGAGTTGCCTTTTAGCCATCAAAGTAGGTAAGTCAAATAGACTACATTAGAATGTACAACATGATCCTGTCATGGTTATCAAGAAAGCATATACTGGACATTATGCTAAGTGAAATAAGTCAGAAAGAGAAAAACACTTATATGTGCAATCTTTAAAAAAAACTAGTACTCACAGAGAACAGATTGGTGGCTGCCAGAGGCAGGAGGTACAGGATAGTGATGAAGGAATCAGGTGAAGGGTGCCAAAAGGTACAACCTTCCAGTTATAAAATAAGTAAGAGGTAACGTACAGCATGGTGACTATAGTTAATGATACTATATTGTATATTTCAAAGTTGCTAAGAAGTAAATCTTAGAAGTTCTCATCACAAGATTAAAAAAACTGTAACTATGCATGGTGATGGATGTTAACTAGACTTACTGTGAAGATCACTCTGCAATATATACAAATATGCAATCATTATGTTATACCTGAAATTAATATATGTTAATTACATCTCAAAAACAAAAAAAAGCATATATTTGTGAAAGGACAGGGAGAAAATGGGAAGGATATACAGCTTAATATTAAGTCATTAAATCCTAATGGTATTAAAAATGATTTTTTTGCTTGCATTATCTATACTTTTTTTAAACAATATGGATTATGTGTATTTTTAAGAAACAAAATGTTTTAAGTTTTTCAATTCAGCCACTGAATGAAGAAAATAGTAAGATCAAAATAAAGAAACCAAAAGCCAGGAGTGAAACAGCGAGATTTTGGAGGCGGAAAAAGTGGGTTTCTACCATTTCCTAGTCTTTCTTCTGATAAGAACTATTTAAAAATAATGAAGTCCATATATTTGCATTCAAACTTTTTTCATACAAAAGGAGCTGTCAAGAAAAAGTAGATCTAGTGATCAGTGTCTAAACCAGACCTTAACCCACCTTCACAGAGGAAACTCTGACAAAAGCTCTCTCTGGTCAAGTCTGCATACAGTCTCAAGAGCCCACTTCTCATCTAGGAGGGGATGGGCTACTGCAAGCACAGTATACTGCCTGTTGGGGCCTGCAAATTTATAGCTGTCAACAGTGATTAAACCTACACTAATCTTGGGGGGCCTGGGTGACTCAGTCATTAAGCATCTGCCTTCGGCTCAGGTCATGATCCCAGGGTCCTGGGATCGTGCCCCACATCGGGCTCCCTGCTCCGTGAGAAGCCTGCTTCTCCCTCTCCCACTCCCCCTGCTTGTGTTCCCTCTCTTGCTGTGTCTCTGTCAAATAAATAAAATAAATAAAATCTTTTTTAAAAAATTGAAAAAAAAAAACCTACACTAATCTTAAATCCTGGTTTAAAAATTAAAACACACACATGAAAATGGATACCAAAATTATGGTCTTATCCAAATTTAAAATTACAATCTAAGCATACCCTTGTACAGGGCACCTAAATTCTAGAGGGCAGGTAGTACTGCAAAGGGCCATTCTTTCCTTCCTGTAGGGAACAGTCTACCTTTCTACCTTTTACCATAAAGTTGCATTCTTAACTGTCATTCTTTTTTCTTTTAAAGATTTTATTTATTTATTTGAGAGAGTGAGAGAGAGAGCACAAGAGGGCGTAGGGTCAGAGGGAGAAGCAGACTCCCTGCTGAACAGGGAGCCCGATGCAGGACTGCATCCTGGGACTCTGATCCCAGGACTCCGGGATCATGACCTGAGCTGAAGGCAGTCGCTTAACCAACTGAGCCACAAGGCGCCCCCTCTAACTGTCATTCTTAACACTATGCTACACTCTGCATACTGAAATATGAAAATGCAAATGTGGGTTCATAAAGGCATTTTTCTTAATTTTATATTGTGAACATAATAAGTCTATTGGAAAATATATCTGAGCACCTAGTATGTGCCAGGCACTGTTTCAGGGAATTGGAATGTATCAGTGAACAAAAGCAACAGAAATCCTTGCCCTCAAGGACAGCACATTAATCTAGCAGCTAACATTTATGAAGCACTTCCATATTATCCGCCGTGTTTTGAACACTGTTCAAAATGTTTTACAAGTATTAACTCATAACAACTCTATGAGGTAGAAACTGCTATTATTCTCATTTTACATGTAAGGAAACAGACACTGAGGAGTTAAATAACTTGCCAAAAATAAGACAAGTCAAAGAAGAGTCAAGATTTGAACCTCAATAGTCTGGCTCTCAGTTCCTAACCTCTACGCCATTCTAATTCATGCAGCCACTTAAACATATTCCAAATAAACTCATTCATACCACATTCATATGCCAACAAATTTAGGCTCAAAATATATTCTTACAGTAATACTACTTAGGTAGAGCTAAAGTAATTGTTATCAAGTAAACTGGTAAAAAGACATTTTTAGGATCATTTTGCCAATCATCATCCAAGTGTTTTTTTTAATAACAAATGATTGTTTTTCTAACCCAGCTTAGAAGGAAAAGCTTCAATTTTCAAGCAGAAATGTCACTACTTCAGTATCTGAAACCTAAAATTATTTTGTCAGCATTACAATTTTTTAAAAGTACAGTATTCTTAGAGATGGTTTTAAAATGAACCCTAAAGCTGTGATTTTTTTTTAAGTGTAAAAAAAATTTCTTTTTGGAATATGAAATGTTATTCTGGGGTGCCTGGGTAGCTCAGTCAGTTAAGCGGTTGCCTTCAGCTCAGATCATGATCCCAAGCCCCACGTCGGGCTCCCTGCTCATCAGAGAGCCTGTTTCTCCCTCTCCCTCTGCCTGCTGCTCTGCCTACTTGTGCTCTCTGTCAAATAAATAAATAAAATCTTTAAAAAAAAAAAAGTTATTCTGGGGCACCTGGGTGGCTCAGTCGGTTAAGCGACTGCCTTCGGCTCGGGTCATGATCCTGGAGTCCCGGGATCGAGTCCCGCATCCGGCTCCCTGCTCGGCGGGGAGTCTGCTTCTCCCTCTGACCCTCTTCCCTCTCGTGCTCTCTATCTCTCATTCTCTCTCTCAAATAAATAAATAAAATCTTTAAAAAAAAAAAAAGTTATTCTAGCGTATAAAACTAGACAAACTAAGAAATTGGATCCAAATACAAGACCCAATGTCCAATTTAAGAAAGAGTGTAAAAAATAACAAAAAAGAATGTAAGCCTTGCAGTGCTGACTTTGAAGAAAGAAACTAACTCAAATTATTCCATTAGAGATTCCAATTTTGGTTTGTCACATACTAGAAAAACTAAATGCCTTAAATTATCATTTAATTTTGACCATTCAGCAAATAGGTTAATATTTTTTTCTCAGTTTTCCTATATGAGCACAAAAGACATGAATCAACTTTTATAATTATAAATGATACTCAAGTTATTAATTTAAAAGATTCATATGCTATAGCCTCAAAAAATGGTCTA
Organism: Callorhinus ursinus; assembly: GCF_003265705.2. Lineage (NCBI taxonomy): Eukaryota > Metazoa > Chordata > Mammalia > Carnivora > Otariidae > Callorhinus > Callorhinus ursinus. The sequence continues at coordinate 34,841,125 of NW_027397077.1, read as the reverse complement.
CTTGGCAAACTTTCTTTTCTCTCTCTCTTTTTCTCTTTTTTAAAGAGAGACAGGTGAGGGGGTGGAAGGGCAGAGGGGGAGAGAGAGAGAATCTTAAGCAGGCTCCATACCCAGCACAGAGCCAATCTCATGACCCTGAGATCACGACCTGAGTCGAAATCAGAAGTCGGATGTTTAACCAACTGAGCCATCCAGGCATCCTTACTTGGTAAACTTTCTTAGATTCTGATTTATAAAATAATATTTTTTAACACGCTCCCCCTCCCCAAGAAAAGCAGCATCACACTATAACAGGACAAGATTAGGTAAGGACTGCATGGAAATATGCCAGATTCCTAGAATACAACTGTTAATGCAATCCACCATTAAGTTTAAAACAAATTAGATCCAGATAGCTACAGGGGATGAGCTGTTATTTATGTGACTTGGCTACAAAATTCAATAAGAAAGAAAACTCAAAAAGGAATTATGTTCTCTATAGTCTCAGTCTTAGTAGTTGCTGAAACATAGATACCTCTTTAAACATTGAATACAGAAGCAGAGCAATTACCTAATAGAATAGTTTAAAAATACTGCTGGTTTACTTTACTTATCAACAAAACTAAATACGTTTTGCCCTAAAAATAACAAGGGACAAGTGCTTAGCTGACATCCAACTTTATATATGAAATCTGTTCAGAGAACAGTCTCAGTAAAAGCGCATACTTTACTTTCTGGAAAGCAATTTGGCCATTTGACATGAAATATGTTCCTTTCTTTTGACCCAGTGATGAAACTCTGGAACTCATCCTTAGGAAATGCAGAACACATTGATGTACAATAAACTCTGGAAATTATTCAAATGTCCAATAATGAGGAAATGATCATATATATTATGGTACAGTCACAAGATATGCCTTAACAGAATAAATTATAAAGGCATTAAAACGGTTTTACACACAGAAAAATGCATACACTATAATTAAAACAAACTAGGTATCTCAAAACTTTTTAAAAAGGGGTTTAGATATATTCATTTAAAAAAGACAAAAAGAGGGCGCCTGGGTGGCTCAGTTGGTTAAGCGACTGCCTTCGGCTCAGATCATGATCCTGGAGTCCCAGGATCGAGTCCCGCATTGGGCTCCCTGCTCAGCAGGGAGTCTGCTTCTCCCTCTGACCCTCTTCCCTCTCGTGCTCTCAATCTCTCATTCTCTCTCTCAAATAAATAAATAAAATCTTAAAAAAAAAAAGAGTTAGCCTATAACACTTTGGTAAATCCTATTAAACATTTCTTACTAATTCCTGCAACCCATGTAAGAGTCTCCGTTAAAAATAAAGATTACTCAACATACATTGCACATATAGAACACATGATTTATTATGCAATAACTGCCAGAATACTTAGCAATGGGCAATATTTCATTCCCTAAAACTAATGAGAAAATTAAAGACTAGAGGTTTCTTTTTAATGTTCAAAACAAAGAGAACATTCAGTATGTTGAGGGTGTTTATGTAAAAATATTAGATAAAATGAAGTATCATTCCATTTTCAAAACAACAAGAATATGAATTTTAGGAATGAACCTCTCTGTAAATAAAATGCCTAATTTCAGGGCACCTGGGTGGCTCAGTTGTTGGGCGTCTGCCTTCAGCTCAAGTCATGATCCCAGGGTCCTGCAATCGAGCCCCGCATCGGGCTCCCTGCTCCACGGGAAGCCTGCTTCTCCCTCTCCCACTCCCGCTGCTTGTGTTCCTGCTCTCGCTGTCTCTGTCAAATAAACAAATAAATTCTAAAAAAAAAAAAAATGCCTAATTTCAGAATAAGCCAAACCCTATATATAACTAATTCACCTTCACAAACCTTTTGGGTAAGTTAAATGACATTTCTGAAATTTTTTTTAACTTGCCACATTTTATGCAAAAAGTTGATTTTTACCAAAAGAAAACTGGCTTCACCTGAAGCTTTTCCATACCTGGCAAGTTATTCTAAAGTGACACAAAGTACTCAAACCATCTATATTTGAGTCTACAAATCAAATATTTTATACAAAATACAAACAATAGTTAATTTTTTTAAATATAAGGCTAAATTTACTATTTTGGAAACATTGTTTTTATCTAAAAGTCTGTAAAAACCACCTTTAATTACTAACCTTTTCCTCACCCTCAATATATATATATATATATTTTTTTTTTTTTTAGATTTTATTTATTT
>NW_027397077.1:34830223-34838831 GCF_003265705.2 Callorhinus ursinus | reverse complement strand
AGCAGGAGCACAAGCAGGGGGAGTGGGAGAGGGAGAAGCAGGCCTCCCACCGAGCAGGGAGCCCGATGCGGGACTCGATCCCAGGACCCTGGGATCATGACCCCAGCCGAAGGCAGACGCTTCACGACTGAGCCACCCAGGCACCCGATATATTAATAATCAAAGATTAAGTTAGAATCTAAGATTTTTTTTTTTAAGATTTTATTTATTTATTTGACAGAGACAGAGACAGCGAGAAGACCACCTCACGGGAAGACTAGTTTCTACAGTAAAATTAGCAGGGGGAGTGGGAAAGGGAGAAGCGGGCTTCCCCCTGAGCAGGGAGCCTGATGTGGGACTCAATCCCAGGACCCTGGGATCATGACCTGAGCTGAAGGCAGCCACTTAAAGACTGAGCCACCCAGGCGCCCACAGTCTGAGATTTTTTTTTTTTAAAAGGTATGAAATTTACGAGGTCTCTTTTTTACTCAGTATCTTAAAGGCTATAACCAACTATAGTCCAGATTTTTTCTAAGCCAAACCTACCCACATCATTATAATCCAAAACGAATTGTCTAATATAAAAAAAAAATAGTGGAACCACTAGTTCACTTTGAGTTCTACAGGGTTCCACAAGCTCTCAATTTTTTTTAAACGGGGGCGTACATGATGTTATTATTTGTTACAATCCATAATTCCACCACTGGAGCCCAAATTTGGATAAATCAGATTCAGGAAAGGAAAATACCCCAGCTAATTCCCTTCTGAATATTTTCAAAACGCTGTTTCTGCATTAAAGAAGTGTATCCGCTACAAATAACAACACCTACCACTTACCTAGCCCCTTCTATGGGCAGGATGGTGCTAGTCACTTAACATCTGTCATTTCATTTACTCCCCAGAACAACTCTTCAAGAAACCGATTATTATCTCTATTTAATAGATGAGAAAGCAAGGACTGAAAGAGGATACAAGGCTGCTAAGTGGCAGAGCCAGATTGGAAACCCACAGCTCCTTGACTTCAAAGTTCTTGCTCACATTAAGCTACACCATCTATGAAAAACATAATAAGCATGATTTTCATGCTTATGTCTTTAGAAGTTCTTCAAAGATTTACTAAACCTTTTCAGGTTTCCCAAGCATAACTACTCTGCAACAAATACAACAATTAATTGTAGTAATACACCTACATCTACACTATATATTAATTCAGTCTTGTCAAAAGGACAGGGTTTACAAGGAGACTCCAATTCTTATCTCAAGGGAAAACCAGAAAATTGAGTTAACTGAGGTCTGATCTTTTCTATATCATATAAAAGCTCTAGTACGGGGCACCTGGGTGGCTCAGTCAGTTAGGCATCTGCCTTTGGCTCAGGTCATGATCCCAGGGTCTTGGGATGGAGCCCCGCATCGGGCTCCCTGCTCAGTGGGGAGTGTGCTTCTCCCTCTCCCACTCCCCCTGCTTGTGCTCTCTCTCTCTCATGCTCTCTCTCAAATAAATAATAAAATATTAAAAATAAATAAGTCAATAAAAACTCTAGTATGGATATTTAGTCCAAAATTTTTTATTAATTTTAGTGCTATCATATACACTTTCCACTCTACTTGTTGCAAAGATAAGTCATCTCAAGCCAAAAACAAACAAACAAAAACATATCACAAAAGGAGCCAAACAAGTACATATAAATTTTCTTTTATACTTATATGCAACATTCCTCAAAGGAAGTCTGGATCTCTGCTAGTATTTTTCTTCAAGTCTTACTCACTCTGCTGCTCCATTACTACAGGACTAAGAGTCACATGTTACATATTTTCTCCCACAAGGGAGCTGTGTTTGAATCATTCCTGTAACCAAACCAGTTGGGCAACTGGACTATTAAAAAAGGATTTCAACCATCATCTAAAAGATGAAGAACTGCTGCCATCTCTCTTTAGCATAGTTCTAAAGCTTGTCCCTGACAAGTACAAGCACCTATCAGCTAAAAGTGAATCACATCAACTCCTGGCTTCTAAATTAAGATTGAAGAGAATCTTTCTCTCTTATTCCTTCCCCAACTAACCACCCAAGCAAAATGTAATAATCATCCTTCCACTCAATCACTGCTGAATAAACACCACACTGTATACAGGTTCCCAGGGCAATTTCCCTCCTAGACACCCATTTTCTGGGCCTGGAATAAACTATGCTCCTGCCCAGTCTCTTCCCCTCCCTCCCTTTCAAGTAAGAAATACCCTCATAAAAGATCAACCCCTCCTTTTTCAAGGAAGTTGAGCGACTACAGATCCATCTTTTCCGACTACTGGCTCTGGAAAAGGAGAAACCCGTAACTGCCTGGCTAAATAAACACTACGGACCACAGTGGATTGGAAATGGCTGGAGGGGTTTCTCCCCAGTTTCCACCAGCGAGCCCAACAGCACTGAACTTGATATCCGCCCCTAGGGGAACGACTGACAACCAATAACTAAATTACAGGGAACAAGCTGCCCACGGAATTCGGGAAGGAGCCCACACGGGTCTCCTGCTTTCCTCACGATGGGGCTCTCCGTCCCGAGTGGCTACTTGAGGGACGCTCTGGAGTCTCACGCTTTCTCACGGGACTGACAGCTCGCCAAATCCCACCCTTCGGGGAAGTGACAGGCTGAAGTTAAGCCTGCAGGTGCCCCCACAGAGCAAACCCGAAGGAAACCCAATCCTTAAAAAACGAGACAAGGCCAATTTTACCCTTTGCAAGCCCCGGCCGCGCTGAGAACCTAGCCTTTTGTAGAAGGTGACGAAATAGAATTAACTCTTCGGCTGCCGACCTCAACGCTACCCCTCAGGCACCAACCCGCGGGAACTCCGAACCCCGGCCCCCGCAGCGGTGACGGAAACGGCTTGCCTCCTCCCCTCGTCCCACTCCCATTAGCCCCATCGCGCCGAGGGCAGCCCCAGCCCGGGGCCTTCGGGCAAGCGCCGGGCCGGACTCGCGGGCTGCGGCGCCCCGGGCGGGCGAGCGGGCGGCACTCACCGCGATGACATTGACGAAGGTGGTCTTGCCCGAGTACTGCAGCCCCACCAGCGTCAGCTCCATCTCCTCCTTCCAGAAGAGCGAGCGAAACCAGTCCAGCAGGCGGGAGATGAGCGCCAGCATGATGGCGGCCTGGCGGGAGAACGGACTGGCGGGCGGGAGGACAGCAGCAGCGACGGCTCCCACACGAGCGGGCCTCAGCCCGGACCCCTCAACGGCTCCTCGGGGCCGCGGCGCACCACTGGCGGACACGGGCGGGCGGCGGCGGCCGAAGCCAGGAAGCCGAGCGGGTCATATGACTCGCCCTGCCCCACACGCTCGTCCCCGCGCCACCGTCGGCGTCCACGGCAAGAGCGACGTGGGCTATCCGGCCAGGCGCGTCTACCGCCTGCAGCGCCGCCTGCTGGAGCCTCCCTGCAGTACCGCGTACCCGGGAGCTGCCCTCGGGCTCCCTCCCATCCCTCCCTCACTCATTTACTCTGGTTAACTATCATTCTTTCTGCAGTTGTTTATTGACAGTCGGCTGTATGCAGAAAGTCTTCAAGACTCTGGGAGATTCAGTATGGAATAAAAATCCCTTCCTACATTTTTGATAATACCAAAAGATGGGAAGCCACAAGTGTTTATCAAGAGGGAAATGATTTAAAAAACTGTAGTGTGGGGCGCCTGGGTGGCTCAGTTGGTTAAGCGACTGCCTTCAGCTCAGGTCATGATCCTGGAGTCCCGGGATCGAATCCCGCGTCGGGCTCCCTGCTTAGCAGGGAGTCTGCTTCTCCCTCTGACCCTCCCCCCCTCTTGTGTGTGCGCGCGCTCTCTCTCTCTCTCTCTCTCATTCTCTCTCTCAAATAAATAAATAAAATCTTTAAAAAAATAAAAATAAAAAAACTAGTGTGGCCCCAAAAGGGAATATTATGCAGCTATAAAAACAAATGAGGAAATTCTCTGTGAATTGATATGGAATGATGTCCAGGAAATGTTTTCAAGGACTGTAAATGCAAAGTATGTGCATATATACAAGTATGTATTGTATTTGCATAAAGAAATCCTGGAAGACCAATAAAAAGGGAGGATAGAAGGAACTGGATGGCCAGAGACAGGAACAGGAATGAGATTTCTCTAGGTATCTTTTTGTATCATTTTGACTTTCAATCATGGAAATGAGTTGCCTGTTCAAAAGTTTAACTTGATTAAAAAATAAATTTAAATATCTGCAAGGCTTTCATACTAAAAAAAAAAAAAAGTCCTTGCCCTCATGGAGCTTACATTCTAGTGAGGAGACATATAATATGATAAATAAATATAAGATATAATGCCACGTAGTACCGAGCATTATAAAGAAAACTGAACAAGAGAAGGACACAAGAGTAGCAGCGTTCTAGTTAGGATAAGAGTAGACCTCTCAGAGGAGGTAGCCCTGGATGGAAAGACTTGGAGGAAAAGGGAAAGAGAGCCAGGCACAGATCCGATGCGAGCACATTCCAGGCAGAAGGAAAAACAAAGACCCTGAAGGGAGAAGGAGCATGATTGAAAGACAGTCAGCGTGGCTAGCTCATTAATAGGCAGGGAGTAGAAAGAGATGTGGATGGAGAAAGAGGCAGGGACTGTCTCTTCAGGAAATAAGACATGGTGTCCCTAGTTCAGATTTTATTCTTGGTGAGTGAACCAATTTATACTTTTAAAAGTGAACTCTAGGGGCGCCTGAGTGGCTCAGTTGGTTAAGCGTCTGCCTTCAGCTTCTGGAGTTTGGGATCAAGCCGGGAGTCTGCTTCTCCCTCTCTCTGCTCCTCCCCCTGCTCATGCTCTTGTGCTCCCTCTGTGTCTGTCTCTCAAATAGATAAATAAAATCTAAAAAAAATTTTTTTTAATTTTTTAAAAAAGTGAACTCTGGTAGCTCCACAGAGAATTGGCTATGGGAAGGCATTATGGGTTGAATTGTGTCCCCCCAGAAGATACGTTGGAGTCCTAACCCCCAATACCTCAGAATGTGACCTTGTTTGAAAATAGGGCCATTGCAAACATAATCACTGAAGATGGTCATACTGGAGTAGAGTGGGATTCTAATCCAAAACAACTGGTGTCCTTATAAGAATAGCAGAAGATACACAGTCACAGAAGAGGAGAAGATCACTGAAGTGTTGCAGCTGCAAGCCAGGGAACACCAAGGACTGGCCAGCATGCCACCAGGAGCTAGTGATGAGGGAGCAGAAGGCTAGCTGAAGACAAAGCACAAGCTGATACCCTACAACCCCTCCCTACACCCCCACTCCTGGGTGGGACTTGTGTGACATTCTTCCAGGGATCTCCCACCTAAATGTTAATACCTTGCTAGAGGGGAAAACAAGCTTAGCTTGACAATGGCAAGACCCCTGGTATCTTATAGGTATCTTGTAGGTGGGTCCTCTTTAGCATATGAAAGTTCTTTTGAAACCTCCCTTTTCCTTAATTCCCCCAGCTCCTGGGTATATAATCAGCCACTCCCCAAGACCCCAGGGGCAGCCGCTCCTTATGCCCATAAGGGGTTTTATGGTGGCTATAAAGGTGGCTTTAATAAAACCACCATTTTGCACCAAAGATGTCTCAAGAATTCTTTCTTGGTCATTGGCTCCAGACCTCACCCCACCGAACCTCACCTATATTCCAAAACCACATCACTAGGGGAGAGGCATGGGACAGATTCTCTCTTAGAGCTTCGGAAAGAATCAACCTGGCCAAGATCTTGATCTTGGACTTGTAGCCTCCAGAACTGTGAGACAAGCTGTGGTTTTTAGCCATCCAGTTTGTGGTTCTTTCTTATGGCAGCTCTAGCAAGCTAATGCAGAGGGAAAGAACAGAAACAGTGAGATGGTTAGGAAGCTGTTGTATTAGTTTAAGGGAGGGATGATGGGGGCTGGAACCATGACTTTGTAGGTACTTATATGCTGACCATGACAGCTTTCATTCCAGTGGGAAGGACAATGAACCAATAAACACTAATTTTAAAATGAGAAATTGAACACTCCTCAACCTTCACAATTATTGTAATTCCCTTTACCTCTAAAACCATTTAATGAAAAAGTCATTCTTACCTTCCAAAGGTAAACTATAGATTATTTTTTGTCATATAAGCACAATATTATGGTTGTAAAATATCAAATACAGAGATGTGACCCCAAAAAAGGTAATCTGTTGGCATCCTCAATCCCCACATCTTTGAAGTAACCCATTTTAACAGTTTACTTTTTTTACCAAATAAACACATAATACACATGTGTGATGGTTTTCTCATATACAAAAACAGAAACATGTTGTAAGCATTACTCTATAGCTTCCTTTGTTCACTTATAGTTAAGTACATTTTATTAAAAATGAAGGCAATACCTTCTACCAGTTCATCCACCAAGGCACCAAGATGATACCTTGTGACTTCCTCATCCCATCCAGACCCAGCACCTGATAAGGAAGGGTTTGCATCACAAGATCCTCCTGGCCAACTTTTTTGGCGCAAACTGAGGCCCTGATGAAGGGGAAGTCAACAGAGGAGGCCCGGAAGGAGCTGCAGGCCGCAGGGAAGAGTCCAGAGGCCTTGGAGAAGCTGTTGCCACACAAGGTCTTTGAAGGAAATCAGCCAACCTACTCTATTGTGTTCACCAAGCCCACGCCATTCATTCTGGGAGCCTTGATTGCCATGTACGAGCACAAGATCTTCATTCAGGGTATCATCTGGGTCCCACGTCAACAGCTTTGACCAGTGCGGGGTGGAGCTGGGAAAGCAGCTGACCAAGAAAATAGAGCCTGAGCTTGATGGCAGTAGCCCAGGGACCTCTCACGACTCTTCCACCAAAGGGCTCATCAACTTCATCAAGCAGGAGTGTGAGGTCAGAAGCCAATAAACTCATGCCTGCAGTAGTCCCTGTTGTGACTGGTCCTTCTTGTCGCTCCTCCCCAGAGATGCACTGCACAGTCCTGCCCAGCGCAGTCTCTGGTTGCGGGCTTGGAGCATAAGCCCTTTGGGGGAAGCTGGTCTGGAATTGTCACCCTGCCCTTCCATGTCCTCATGCCCTCATGTTTTACAATCGGCTGTTTCAGTGCAGCTGATTTTTCTGACCATGTTCACTTTGTTCATGTACCAGATAGAAAAATAAAGATGCCACAAAGGAAAAAAAAAATGAAGGCAATAAATACTCAAAGTAAGTGTTTCCTGATATTTTACTGTGATTTACTATTACCTATTTCTTGAAGCTATTTATATATATTATATCCATACAACGGAAATACCATATAGTGGAGTTACTGTACATGTCTTCCCAATTCTGAGTTCATTCATGTTATAGTGGTACCTCGAAACTGGCCCTAGTAGGAATAGTCACACTATGAAAATTGGCAAACATTACAAATCAGGATTCCAACCTTCCTTGGAAAACCAGTAGTTAGACATTTATCAGCACACCGTTGATAATACCTAAATCATAGCATTAGAATGATGATTAAAATAATATTAAGTTAGACTAAGTAAGGATAGTAAAACGCAGGATGTTATACTTATTACATATAGCCCTAAGTAGTTAGTATGGCTGATTGTGATTATCAGCTCCTCTACCCATCAGCTGTGTGAACTGTCAAATTTGTTTAACCTCTCTGTGCCTCTATTTATTAACATTCACTAAATGCTAGTTATTATTTCCAGGACATAGTGTCTCAGGACATTTTGTTAACAATTCCAGGACTCAGTTTCTCATCTGTAAAATAGGAATAAAGATACCATCCTCAAAAAATAAATAAAATAAAATAAAGATACCACCCTTAATTGTTTCTTTAATTGAAGAGGAAATTTCTGCTGAACTCAGTCTAGTAGTGTTCTAAATCCTATGGGTGCACTCTTACCTTTGAACTTTGTCTCGAATTAAGTTAAAAGAATGGGAATGCAGGATCACATGCTCAGACACATTCAAAAGTCATGTGTAATGGTCAGGAATCCCAGTGTCCTGTGAGGGAGGGGTAAGAGATAAGATGGACCGATATGTTTGCCTTATGGCTGTTGTAATAAGAAACATAAAATTGTGTGCCATCAGAGCTGGATGCATCTTTGAAGACCATTCTAGTTTTGGCTATCAGAAAACTGAGGCACAGATGAGGTAGTATCATACTTAGGGACAGGATTTTAAATTGGAATCTCCTTAAGGACAGGGACCATTTCTACTTAAATCAATGAAGTCATTTTGAGCAAATGAGGCAGTCACTCTGGGGATTCTCAAGTCTAGCCTCTTAGGCATCTGTTTTGTTAGCTTCACACTTGCCTAACAGGATAATAGTTTTGGCCAAAGAATAAAATGGGTGTGACACATTCCATATGTTCCCACTGGCCTGATTATCAGCCTCAGAGCATCTTAAAATGACAGCAGCTGGGCCTCATCCACAGGATATTTCTGCACGTTGGCCGAGTCGGTCAAGGATCCAGGATTTTTCGGGCGCCTGGGTGGCTCAGTCGTTAAGCGTCTGCCTTCGGCTCGGGTCATGGTCCCAGGGTCCTGGGATCGAGTCCCACATCGGGCTCCCTGCTCCGCAGGGAGCCTGCTTCTCCCTCTCCCACTCCCCCTGCTTGTGTTCCTGCTCTCACTGTGTCTCTCTCTGTCAAATAAATAAA
>NW_027397077.1:34750139-34830123 GCF_003265705.2 Callorhinus ursinus | reverse complement strand
AAAAAAAAAAAAAAAGGATCCAGGATTTTTCATTACCCATGCATGTCACTCCAAGTCATATAGATAGTCCCCTGAATGTGCAAGAGGCAGAAGGTCAGCTCTGCCTTTTAAAAGGATACTGTTGACCTCAGGAAAAGGGAAACAAGAAACAGGGAGTTCTCTTTAGAAGTGTCAGGGAGGAAGAATTCCTGTCCTCTCACAAGTCCTTCTAGCTGGACTCAGAATTGAATTGACATGAGACAGATTCACACGAGAAAAATAAAATTTAATAGCGTACGTACAGGGAACCCACACAGACATGGAAATTCCAAAGACAGTCAGGCAAAGTGAGGTCTATATGTCATCTTGAACTAAGGAGACGGGGGCAGGGGTCTGGGACTTCAGTGGAAAGGAATGCACTTCACAGGCCAATATGAAGAACAGATGTTTGGTATTTTTTTTTTTTAAGATTTTGGTTTTTTAAAGTAATCTCTACACCCAACTTGGGGCTCAAACTCACAACCCCGAGACCAATAGTCAAGGGCTCTACCGACTGAGTCAGTTGGGCACCCCAAAAGTTTGGTAATTAGATGTTCACCCTGTGATACGGATGGGTCACTCAGACAAGATTTATCTCTGCTAATAATCCTTATTCTGGGAAAGTCGCCCAACTTAGATTCTTCTAGGTTTGTAAGAGGGGCAAAATTTTCTCTTGAGCCTGTGGGATCCCAATTGCCTTCAGCTCAGAATAATCCATCATGCCAAAGGGTCCATCTTGGGGTAGTCTGCCTTCACCCCTACAGAAGGAATGCTCCTCATTATTCTAAAACTGAGCTGGTCAACCCCAGGTTAAGAAAAGCCAATCATATGAGAATTCCATAGGTAGAAAACATACTTAATGCAGTTTGGGGTGGTGCAAAGAGCTCTCTGCTAGGAAGGAAAAGGCTTACGTTGAATAAAAAATTCTTATTTTCACTTTAAAACTACATAACTGTGTGATCTCAGGCACCTCTCCTTTCTGGGCTTCAGCTTCCTTATGTATGAAGTGAAGGTTTGGGATAAGATAAAATTTAAGAAACTTTTACCTCTAAAACCTTATAATTTCATAGCAGCCTAATTGAAGTGTTCAGAAAGGGATTCCTACATGAAAGAGAAAATAATTCTTTTTTGTTTTAACAGCTTTTATCTTGGACAGGGAGAGAATTTTAGGTTTACAGAGAATTGAGCAAATAGTACGAAGAGTTCCCATAATCCTCTTCCCCTTTCATACTTTCTCCAATTACATTTGTAAAATTTGTTACAGTAGTTAACAATTGATGAACCAATATTGAAACCTTATTAACTAAAGTCCATAGGGTAATTAAGATTGTTTTTTTTTTTTAAGATTGTTTTTTAAAAATGGGAACAACAGGCCTAAAATGGAATCCCTTGCCCCCATTTTGGCAAACCAAGACCTAACTGCAGGAATGAGACCTTTAACCAGTCAATCTGGAATTTCCTGATCAGCGCTAGCGAGGTAGACCCTGGCCCTGGCCCAAAGGAAGGTGACCTTACCTGGAATAATCCTTCCTTTGCTTTTACTAATAATTTCCTTGTCCTGCCCCTGTTTCTGCCTATAAAGTTCTTCCATTTTGCACAGTACTCAAAGCTCCTTTCTACTTGTTAGATGGTATGCTTCCAGATTCATAAGTTCTTGAATAAAAGCCAAATAGATCTTTAAATTTTCTCAGTTGAGTTTTGGTTTTAACACATTTGGTGGCAGCAGTAGGATCCAAAGCGGACTTCTGATGGTATTTGGAAACAATGAGAAACACGGGCATAGTACTGGTAGAACACCGTGAGGTCTCTTTCTCACTGTTTCTCAGGATAAGTTCTCTCGGTTCTCAGCTCTGCTACCTGTCTCATTGGCTTTCCACCGTTCCCTATTTGGTTGGAAATTCCAGCCCCTGCTTTTGTCCCCAGATCCCGAGATTTCACATCGGATACTCCTGGTGGCGGCTGTGGTTCCCCATTTGTTTTTGTCGTTGTTTAAATCAGACTACAGTCTTCATTCTTTGGAGTCTGCTGGTTCAGGTCTTTCCCCAGTCCCCAGATTCCACATGGAGAACTTGGTGGTTACTGGCTGAAGATGGACTGTGCCCAACATGGGTACCAGAGCCAGAGTGGGTTTGGGATCAGACCGAGTCTGACTTAAGCTGGGTCCAGTAAGTATGGGCTATTGCTAATGGGAATCTCAGAAGCCAAAAGAGCCACAAAATTGGTGGTCATAAGTCAAACATTTAAAAGCTGTTAGAGTACTGGCCACCTAATTCAAATAGTCCTGTGTTATGATAAGTTGGCCATGGAATGGATTAGATAGATACTAGGTAAAATTTGCGTGCAATGAGGTACACACAATCCCCAACCCAGAGGCACATCTGTTTTAAGTACTAATCTGGCTTCAAGAGACACAGAAACTCTTAGCTAAAAGAAGTGGGATTTTTTAAATCTATAGTTAAGCACAGGGTGCCTGGGTGGCTCAGTCGGTTGAGCATCTGCCTTTGGCTCAGGTCATGATCCCAGGGTCCTGGGATCGAGCCCTGCATCGGGCTCCCCTGCTCAGTGGGGAGTCTGCTTATCTCTCTCCCTCTGCCCCTCCCCCTGCTCGTGCATTCTCTCTCTCTCTCTCTCAAATAAATAAATAGTTAAGCAAACTACTTCCAGCATACCTGCTCATTTTATGTCTAAAAATGATAATCCCAGAAAGCTGTAGATATCTACAAAAGTGGCAAAATCTTACTTAAAAACCTAGAATTTACAATGGTCATTATGGGGAATATGCCAACTGGTAAGATTTAGAAGTTCCTGAATTAAACCAAATGGAATACCTATTTTAACTGGTATGCAGAAGCTTCCAAGATTTCAAAATTGAAATTTTGAATCTCATTGAAAGAGTCATTACAAAAGGCTAATGAAAAGTTAAAGGCACAAGAGGTACCTGAGACAGAAGACAGACTCATGTGACCCTTCCTACTTCCTCTATCCTTTACCAGAGTGCTCCCGGTCCCCTAATCCTCTCTCTGAATTGCCTTTCCACTCTAAAGAGACTATTAAGTAGTTACCTTTTAAAATAAAAACACCTGAGGTTGCAGGAGGCCCTCTTTAGACACCTTTCACTCCTTGGTCAAAGGTGAAACTTAGGGCTGTAGGCAAAACATTTTCTAAACCTAGGGAGGGAGGATCCCAGAAGTTTTTGGAAGAACTTCGAGTCATTATCAGGACTTATGCTCCCAGGCTGCCGGATCTTTATCAGCGCATGTACATGTTGGTAGGACCTGGTGAAGCCCAAAAATGGATGCAGGAAGCAAAATTGGCAAAACCCCAAGGATGATATTTGAGATCCTTGATCTTCAATACGTTTCCCTCATGGACCAGCCAAACCTGGCAAAAGAGCAATCGATCTTTTATTAGCCATTCGGAGCGTCTTCCCTAACTGCATTGATTGATCTAATATCCACACATGCAAACAAAAGAAAGATGAATCTGTGGCCGACTTTAAGACCTGTTTGGAAGCTCTCTTCCGATGGCTTTCTGGGTTCCGTACAACAAAGAAGGTCACCCAACCTGCTCTAGCTGCCCTACTTGTAAATGGATTAACTCCTGAGATTAGTGGATTGGTAAAAGGGCAGAAAATGAGACGGGAGGCCACCAGCCTGACTCAACTCATGGCCACAGCTGAGTACTTTGAAAAGACTTTGGAACAACAATGTAAACAAAGGTCTGCCAGCTATTTGCTTCAGAGCCACGCCAGCTCCAAGATGATGTAGGAGATGTTAAGGTTTGAAGCCGACGGCCAAGAAAGAATTCTTGAGACGTCTGTGGTACAAAAAGGTGATTTTATTAAGGCACAGGGACAGGACCCGTGGGCAGAAGGAGCTGCACCGGGGTCATGAGGAGTGGCCCTTATATACTTTCAAGTTGGGAGGTGGTTAGGGATAGCGTAAGTCTCTAAGGAATTTTGGAAGCAAGGTTTCCAGGACCTTGAGCCAGCTAGCTATTGTTGGGAAAATGTCATTTATTACATTCGTAAAACCCGAGTCATGAGACCCTTCAGATGTATATCGGTGGGTCACAGGCTTGGGAAGACCATTGCCAACATGTATCTTGTGGGGTAGAGATAAAGGAAGATTTCCAAAAGACTTTTTATATGTTAAAATAGACTTACAGGGGGCGCCTGGGTGGCTCAGTTGGTTAAGCGACTGCCTTCGGCTCAGGTCATGATCCTGGAGTCCCGGGATCGAGTCCCACATCGGGCTCCCTGCTCAGCAGGGAGTCTGCTTCTCCCTCTGACCCTCTTCCCTCTTGTGCTCTCTGTCTCTCATTCTCTCTCTCTCAAATAAATAAGTAAAATCTTTAAAAAAAAATAAAAAATAAAATAAAATAAAATAGACTTACAGGATCCTGGGGGTTGGGCTAAGATTGCCTTTTGCCCTTAGCAAAGCATTAAACTCAAGGCAGTTGGGTCCCTAGAGGAATGTCTCTCTGCCTGTTTCAAGGACTTGTCAATGGACTGTAGATAGTAAGGAAATTTAGTAGTTTTTCTTCTGCCTGTTTCCCACAACACAAGGCACTTGGAATAACAGCTGGGCCTCCCCCATTGCACCCTCCTAGGGGTCCATCATCAAAATGCTGGTCCAAGGATCAATATCCCAGCTGTAATCAACTGGGACACTAGAAAAGAGATTGTCTCAAAGGTCCTGTGCAGATTCTTTAACATCCACTTCTATACCCCCATATCTATCCTGGAAGGAGGACACTTCCCAAAGTTAATGGGATTCTGAGGGATTTTACTGGTCAGATGCTACCTTATTTCCTTAAATAGCCAAGGGGAAACAAACTAAAATTCATGGTTGTGCAATGCTGCCAGAAATATTGACTGTGCTGGCTGAAAACTGACAAGATTTTTGGAGGAATTTAGGCGCCTGGGTGGCTCAGTTGGTTAAGCGTCTGCCTTCGGCTCAGGTCATGATCCCAGAGTCCTGGGATCAAGTCCCACGGCGGGCTCCCTGCTCAGCAGGGGGTCTGCTTTTCCCTCTGCCCTTCCCCCTTGCTCATGATCTCTCTCTCTCTCTCTGCTCTTAAGTCTTTTTTTTTTTTTAAAGATATTTGGAGGGATTTAATAACTCTATGATCAGAAATGTAGCCAAATTGGAGGCTGATATACAGAGCCTGATAGGAATATTTTTTTAAGGCCTTCTCCCCTAAGCTAAATATATCCAGTGGGCAAGGAAAACATTCTAACATAGGCGAGTGGGTATGTTAGTCCCTGATATCCTTTAGGTGGCAACACAATTCTTTGAGGAATTAAAGACAGCTGTGTGTAGTTTTTTGTTTTGTTTTTTTTTTTTTTTACAAATCTAGTCTTTACAGGACAAGAGATGGCAGCTCTAGAAACAATTCAAAGTCTAACAGTCCTTTTTACCAACCCCCCAACATTCCCCCTATTTATCTCAAAAGGTGTGTAGGAACTTTTTTTCTGTGCCTTTGTGATGTAAATATTCTCCTGGGATCCTACCCAGAACTCTTATCTAGACCATCTCTTTGATACCCAAACTTATGGGAGGTAATTCTTATCAAAAGAAAAACAAAAGGGGGAAAAGGTCATTTGGAACTTGACTTGTTGTGGACAAATCTTTTTTTTTTTTTAAAGATTTTATTTATTTATTTGAGAGAGAGAGAGAATGAGAGATAGAGAGCACGAGAGGGAAGAGGGTCAGAGGGAGAAGCAGACTCCCTGCTGAGCAGGGAGCCCGATGCGGGACCCGATCCCGGGACTCCAGGATCATGACCTGAGCCGAAGGCAGTCGCTTAACCAACTGAGCCACCCAGGCGCCCGAGGACAAATCTTAAGTGTCTTCACCGCAAATATTAATACAAAAAGCTTTAATCATCTGAGCAGATAAGCTTAATCTAGCCTCTCTACCAGAAAAACAACTTAGATCCAACTTCTTTTTTAACTAGTGAGTTTTGTATTATTGTACTTAATTCATGGCAGTAATTTTGAAGTGGAAGCTAAAAGGCCTCTGTCTACGACTGTTTGTGGCTGTCCGTGTATATATGTGTTGTAGATATATGGTATTTTCTACCTTCAGATGGTATTGCCGAAATTAATTTGTAAAAGAGCTCTATTTAGTTGGCCTAAAGAAAATGAAGTGCTTATATAAATTGAATTCTCAAAAATATGATAGAAACTAGCCCTGATGAGTTCAGATTTACATGATCTGGGAAAATATTCAATATTAAAGCTAGTTCTGTTTTATTGGTTTAATTAAAACAGGTGTCTTTTTAAAAAATTTAAATAATCTCTACACCCAACGTGGGGCTCCAACTCACGACCCTGAGATCCAGAGTCATACTGTCTTCGACTGAGCCAGCCAGGCACCCCAAACAGGTGTGTCTTTAGAGTTAGCATTAAATAGAGTACTTTTATTCTACGTAGGCTTACTAAAAGTCTGTTAACCTTAAAAATAGACACTACCAGTTATTTTAACCAGCAAAAGATGGGATTATTTGGGGAAAAGAAGAATTGCGGTATGGGACAAACAAGCTGCAGCAAAACCACAGGCAAGTCCAGGGAACCAAGGAGAGGCACGCTTTTTGAGGAGAAAATGGGTAAATTGGGAAGTCTGTTATGAACTAAGAGACCATTGGAGTAAACTGGGAGTTCACAGTGTGGTGGTTTCTCACTGGCAGAGCTGTTGCCCAGGGGGATGAGGAAAACCTCTTTTCCTCTGGCTGGAGTAGTATCCATGTGCAAGGTCAAGTCCATGTAAGGTCAAGTCGATCTCTTCCTGTTGGGTCTGCAATTGACTACGAGTGGTAGGGAGTGAGAACTCCCCCTGCTCAAACCTCACAGCTTCATTTTAATGACTTTCCCATTACCAGTTTTCACAGGTCAAATAAGTTCATGTTATCTCTGTTGCAAAATTTGTCAGCAAGGAAATTAGCTTGAGATGATGGCTTACTTTGTCTAATGTCTCATGAAGTTTTTTTGAGTAGTCTAAACATACTTGTTGGGAGCAAATGATTTAGATAGATATCAGCGGTCAAGCTCTATTCCAAAGCTGTAATCATCAAGACACTATGGTACTAGGACAAAAACAGACACATAGATCAATGGAACAGAATAGAAAACCCAGAAATGGACCCTCACCTCTTTTTTTTTTTTTTTAAGATTTTATTTATTTATTTGACAGAGAGAGACACAGCGAGAGAGGGAACACAAGCAGGGGGAGTGGGAGAGGGAGAAGCAGGCTTCCTGCTGAGCAGGAAGCCCGATGTGGGGCTTGATCCCAGGATCCCAGAACCACGACCCAAGCTGAAGGCAGACACCTAACAACTGAGCCACCCAGGCACCCCTGGACCCTCAACTCTATGGTCAACTAATCTTTAACAAAGCAGGAAAGAATATCCAATGGAAAAAAGACAGTCTCTTCAACAAATAGTGTCGGGAAAGTTGGACAGCCACATGCAAAAGAATGAAACTGGACCATTTCTTACCCATACATAAAAATAGACTCAAAATGGATCAACGACCCAAATGTGAGACAGGAATCCATCAAAATCCTAGAGGAGAACACAAGCAGCAACCTCTTCGACCTGAGCCACAGCAACTTCTTGCTAGACACGTCTCCAAAGGCAAGGGAAACAGAGGCAAAAATGAACTGTTGGGACTTCATCAAGATAAAATGCTTTTGCACAGCAAAGGAAACAGTTGAAAAAACTAAAAGACAACTAGCAGAATGGGAGAAGATATTTGCAAATGACGTATCAGATAAAGGGCTAGTATCCAAAATCTTTAAAGAACTTACCAAACTCAACACCCAGAGAACAAATAATCCAATCAAGATATGGGCAGAAGACACGAACAGACATTTCTCCAAAGATGACATCCAAATGGATGTCAGACTCATGAAAAAATGCTCAACATCACTCAGCATCAGGGAAATACAAATCAAAACCACAATGAGATACTACCCCACACCAGTCAGAATGGCTAAAATTAACAAGTCAGGAAACGACAGATGTTGGCGGGGATGCGGAGAAAGGGGAACCCTCCTATACTGTTGGTGGGAATGCAAGCTGGTGCAGCCGTTCTGGAAAACAGTATGAAGGTTCCTCAAAAAGTTGAAAATAAACCTACCCTACGACCCAGCCATTGCACTGCTGGGTATTTACCCCAAAGATACAAATGTAGTGATCCGAAGGGGCACCTGCACCCCAATGTTTATACCACCAATGTCCACAATAGCCAAACTGTGGAAAGAGCCAAGATGCCCATCGACAGATGAATGGATAGAGAAGAAGTGGTATATATATATACAATGGAATATTATGCAGCCATCCAAAAATGAAATCTTGCCATTTGCAACAACGTGGATGGAACTAGAAGGTATTATGCTAAGTGAAATAAGTCAATCAGAGAAAGACAATTATCATATGGTCTCACTCATATGTGGAATTTAAGAACCAAAACATAGGATCATAGGGGAAGAGAGGAAAAAATAAAACAAGACGAAACCAGAGAGGGAGACAAATCATAAGAGACTCTTAACCATAGGAAACAAACCGAGGGTTGCTGGAGGGACGGGGGTGGAGGGATGGGGTAACTGGGTGATGGACATTAAGGAGGGTACATGATGTAATGAGTACTGGGTGTTATATAAAACTGATGAATCACAGGCCTGTACCTCTGAAACCAATAAGACATTATATGTTAATTAGTTGAATTTAATAAAAAAATTTAAAAAAAGCACTAGTACTTTTTTTTTTTTTAAAGATTTTATTTATTTATTTGAGAGAGAGAGAGAATGAAAGATAGAAAGCATGAGAGGGAGGAGGGTCAGAGGGAGAAGCAGACTCCCCGCCGAGCAGGGAGCCCGATGCGGGACTCGATCCAGGGACTCCAGGATCATGACCTGAGCTGAAGGCAGTCGCTCAACCAACTGAGCCGCCCAGGCGCCCAGCACTAGTACTTTTAAGACTAAATATAAACAACATGAGAGAAACAATTGTGATACAACAAAGTTTTGCCTGGTGTTCATATTCTCTTATAGCATATTATAGTAGTAATAACCATGAGGTTGTATTGATAACTTCATGTTTATGTTAATAACCTCTTGGTTATTAAGATGTTTCAATTTTCTTTTTTTTTAAAGATTTTATTTATTTATTTGTCAGAGAGAGAGAGAGCACAAGCAGGGGAACAGCAGGCAGAGGGAGAAGCAGGCTCCCCGCTGAGCAAGGAGGCCCATGCAGGACTCGATCCCAGAACCCTGGGATCATGACCTGACCCGAAGGCAGACATTTAACCGACTGAGTCAGCCAGGCATCCCTGAATTCTCTTTAAAAACCTGAGTTTCAAGAGGTTTATTTTATTATTTTAAAATGGATTTTTTTCCCCAGAGGAACAATATCGCCCCTTCCCCATTAAATTCATCTATGATTTGAATGTGTATGTGCATACATGCATAGGGGTAGTTGAGGTAGGAATATCACTAATTAAAAATCACTTTGTAGAAAAAAAATACTTATTAAGGGTATTTAATGGTGGGGGAAATAAAACATAACATTGAATGATAAAAGCTGGTTATAAACTTGAAAAAAATAGATTTCAGTGCAATAAAAGTTTATAGGAGCAGTAATTACGGTTATGGTAGATGTCTTTTTTTTTAAGATTTTATTTATTTATTTGACAGAGACAGAGAGAGAGGGAACACAAGCAGGGAGAGTGGGAGAGGGAGAGGCAGGCCCCCCGAAGAGCAAGGAGCCCAATGCAGGGCTCGATCCCAGGACACTGGGATCAGGACCTGAGCCAAAGAAGGCAGACAGACGCCCAAAGACTAAGCCACCCAGGCACCCCCTGGTAGATGTCTTTAAAAATAGCTTCCAGGGGCACCTGGGTGGCTCAGTTGTTAAGCGTCTGCCTTTGGCTCAGGTCGTGGTCCCAGGGTCCTGGGATCGAGCCCCACATCGGGCTCCCTGCTCAGCGGGAAGCCTGCTTCTCCCTCTCCCACTCCCCCTGCTTGTGTTCCTGCTCTCGCTGTGTCTCTCTCTGTCAAATAAATAAAACCTTTAAAAAAATAAATAAAAATAGCTTCCAAAAATCTTTTATGTGGGGTGTCCCGATCAGATAAGGGGCCACCAAATGTGGGGCATCCCAACTGGGTGGAGGCCGATGGGTTGTGCTCAGTGAAAGAATTCACTCAAGGCAGAACAAAGGAGAGAGAAATTTATTGAATACACTGGAAGGGAGCAAAGTAGGCAGGACAGCAAAGGAGAGACTGCCACAAGGTGGTGGTGAGGGGCTGCAGTTATAGGGCCGAGTGAGGTGGTATGAGAACATATGGAATTTCCCTTTTTTGGTAATCTTAGGAATCTTAGATCCACCTAAGGTGGCTGGTTGTAATTGGTCAGTTAGGGGCTATGGCTATTTTGAGGTGGGTCACTTACTGAGCCTGCATTCAGCTCGGTGTCCACCATGGGTCCTCTTACCTCACTCAGGTTTTCAGTGCTCAAGCCTGTTGCCTAAAAGCGGCCTCTACATTCTGGTAACTTGAAACCTTTGAGTTGTGCCCCTCCCCACTGCACTCTCTCTCTCTCAAAAGAATCTTGAAAGAAAGAAAGAAAGAAAGAAAGAAAGAAACATATGCTTCTAGTAATTATAAAGTGTATTCATAAATTTGCCGGTCTAAAGAATACTGATGTAACAGACAGTTCACAACAGCTTGCTTCTTTTGAAAGGGGTAGGGTGCGGGGCAGTGGTGGGGGGAGAGGGAAGGAGAGAGAATCTTAAGCAGGCTCCACACCCAGCGCAGAGCCTGAGGCGGGGCTTAATCTCATGACCCTGAGATCCTGACCTGAGCCGAAATCAAGAGTTAAGTGCTTAATTGACTGAGCCACCCAAGCACCCCAACATGATAGCTTTCTTCTCAGTTTTTGCTAGAAAGTAAGGTTTCCAAGGGTTAAGAGTTCTAATTAACATACAGGTAAGGAAGTCATATTACAAAAATTCATTTAGTTTTATTTTCTAATTACATCAGCTAGAATATCCAGGAAAACAAAAATGATAGTGGTGAAAAGAGCTTTTCTTTTTCACATTTCTCAACAATGAGATTTTAAAGTCAAATAGTATTTATTTTTATTTCTTATAATTCTTATACATAATTAAAACTATCAGAAATAATAAAGGAAGCAACTCCATACGCAAGGAAGGTAGAATGTGTTTTAGGGTAAGGAAAAATGAGATGTGATGATCCATTTTTGTTAAAAGAAAAGAAACTAAATTTGTGGGGTTTTTTTAAGATTTTATTTATTCATTTGAGAGAGAGCAAAAGCAAGAGAGATCACAGAGAGGGAGGAAGAAGCCAACTCACCGCTGAGCAGACAGCCCGATTCAGGCCTTGATCCCAGGACCCTGAGATCATGACCTGAGCCGAAGGCAGATGCTTAACCGACTGAGCCCCCCAGGCACCCCAAGAAAGTAAATTTGTTATCTAAGTCATCATTACTTTTTGGTGGATTTGATTACTAGTCAGTATTATAATTTCAGGGATAAAAGTATGCATTTTGGAGTCATGCAGGTATGGATTTGCATCCCCATTCTCTCACTTCTGACTTTTGGCAAATTACTTCACCTCTCTGAGCTCAAAATGGCAATAATATCTAGCTCTCAGGGTTGTCATGAGAGTCCAAACCAATAATATAATAAAATCTCTCAGCACGGTGCTCTGCCCATAGAAAGCGCTCATTAAATGCCACTCTGCTCACATTCAAGATTCCAGTGCCTAATGTGGAAATTCCCTCCTGGGTGTTCCTGTGCCAGGCATGCTACCCAGAAAATGACTGACATGATCCCCTCCTTCTGAGTTCACATTCTGTAACAGCATGCCGTGGGAGTCCTTGCTGGGCTGTTCTCACAAACACTTTAGGAACACTTAGTATATACATCTTGGGGCTGCTGTGTTAAGACCAGGGTTTCTCAATCTCGAGTACTACCGGCATTTGGGACCCACTAATTCTGTGTTCGGAGCAGCCCCATCCTGTGCTCTGTCGGATGTTTAGGGTCAGCCCTGGCCTCCATCCACTAGGGGCCAGTAGCGCACACTGGCCCCCGGCTGTGACAACCGAAGATGTCTCCAGACATTACCAGCTATCCTGGAGGGGCAAAATTGCCTCCAGTTGAAATCCACTGGATTCAGTAATTGTTTTGTTTTCCCTGCTTCTCACTGCCCTGTCCTTCAAATCCAACCTGGGGCAGCCGCATACCAAGACGTGGGAGTGGTCCCCCACCTCCCGCGAAGAAGGAGTGTTTTATCACTGGCGTTGTTTCGTTTTGCCAGCATCCATTTTGCCAGCACGGGGATAATAAAAAACAGATGAACTGTTGTTGTTTATTATTGTGTTACCTCCTTTATAGACAATGCATCCCTTTACAGCAGCACCCAGTGTCCCCTTGATATACCATTGTTGTATGTGCCCATTCTTCTCCTGCCCCTCACTCTTACGTAACAAAAACATCTTGCTGTCGCTTTAAATCACTGCAGATAATCCAATATGTCAAGTCTTAAGAAATTGGAAAAAAAATGTATTATAGTTGACGCCAACTGCAGACTGGACCTTTGGGAAGGGTCATAGGGCAATATTGGCTACTTCTATTTCTTCGTGTATTTGCTTCCTAGAACTGCTATAACCAAGGACGACGGACCCTGTGGCTGTGAGGAAATGTATAGTTTCACAGCCTGGAGGCTAGAAGTGTCGACAGGCAGGTGCCTTCTGAGGGCTGTGAGGGAGACTGTTCCAGGCCTCTCCTCCCAGCTTCTGGGATTTATTAGCCATTTTGGGGGTTGCTTGGCTTGTAGACGTACTATCCCATCTTTGCTTTCATCTTCACATGGCTTCATTCTCCCTGTGTATGTGTCTGTCTCTGTGTCCAAATACCCCCTTTTTATAAGGACCCCACCCTAATGACTGCATCTTAATTTGATTACTTCTGTAAATATCTTACTTCTGAATACAGTTACACTCTGCGGCACTGGAGATTAGAGCTTTAACATACCATTTTGGGGGCAGACACAATTCAATCCATAAGCAGCTACCCCTATTCTTCCATCAATAGGATGAAAATGTAATTTATTATCCAAAATGAGACCCTTTTGAAAGTGAAGAGGTGCTGTTGATAATTATACCAGGACCTCAGATGTAAATCAGAACTATCCTGGTCAAACTGGGCCACATGATCTACTGACCCATGAAGTATCTGACCTAGTGGAGGTGGAGAGTGGGGTATGTGAACCAGGAAGTGTTGACTGAACCTTAGTTGCCATGATAGATGCTGGTACTTTCTGGGTGTGGCAGACGTTTCATGCTGACTCTTACTCTCATGGACCACTGGCAGTATCTCACCAGTTCACTGGACTGGAGCCAATGCATCTCTATTCTAGCAGGTGGCTTGAGGACTCCTTCCTTTAGATTCGGAGGATCCAGGAGTCTGTTGTCTGCTGAGGTCTCCTCATCCCACTAGGAAGCCTCCAGGGATGAAACCTAAGACAATCCCATCCCAGTTCCCTCCACAGATGATCCACATCTGTTCCCCTGGAAACGCTCAACCATACTTGGCCTCACAAACCGTGGGCACAGGACTGTCCCTAGTGTGGTAGTGTTTTTTCCCCTCCTCAGTTAGAACAGCTAGCCAACCCCAAGCCACATGTTTTAGATGACACATGCGGGAGTCTACTGCATCGCCCAGCCTCTCTGAGGGGTTCATTTAAAAGCCTCTTTCCCCAGCTTTAAGGTGACAGTTAGGTACCCCCACAAACCCCCTCACTGGAGGTGAGGGTGGAGGAAGAGCTCGACTCACCAATAGCTGTCTCCAAACACTGTCCCTTTCCTTTAATTTCCCCATCTAGGCCCCTTTCCCACCCTCTTTGGGGTGAAGGGCTCGTCATCTCAAGCGCAAGTACTTCAAGGCGACCCCACGCTGCACGTTGAGATATGACATTTATTACTTCAGCACTTCAGTCAAAAGCAGAACAAAATGGTTTCATCGTAACCATCTTGTACCCGATTATTATTGACCAGACTGAGGCTGGGATTATCTTCCTCAACTTGGCATACCAGCGTCTTAGCTCCGGGTCCGACATCTGGTTAGGGAGGTCTGTAAGTGTTTCCCAATGAGTGAAGTAACAGCCAGTTTCCAGTCCTCTCAACAGTGTGATCTCTCTCCCTTGAAAATGCTTCAGTTTGGTTTTATTGAACTCCTAAATCAACCTTTGATAATGGAATAAAGAGACAGGGGTAGAAAAGCGAGAGGTACGTGAACTTCTGTCCAGCTTCGCGAAGGACGCCTCCTATTTCCGCGGGTCGGCGCGCGCCGGCAGCCAGTGGGGCGGAAGGGATGCGCCCCCGCGGCGAGGCTTCCCACGGTCTCCGTGCCGGCGCCGCAGCCTTTTAGCTCCAGCTGGCGGCTGCAGCGCGCACTGCAGGGGCTCCTCCTGGCTGCAAGAAGCAGGAGCAATGTTCTGACGCGCAGCGGGATCGTCTGGGAGGCGGGGGAAGGTTTTCATCCGCTGCCAAACCAAGTTCAAAGGCGGCCTGCAAGCTTTCAGGATAGACACGTCCGTCCAGAATACCCCAGGCGTTGACCAGGCCTAGGCAGGTGGTCTGCTCTGCCGTTGTTCTGGGGGAGGACTGAATCAAGGCATCCAAAGAAAACTTTGTTAATAACATCGGGTTCTGCACACTGCTCTGGGGCCAAAAATATGCGATGGAACAGAAGCATTTAAACAGACCTTTAAGATTCTTTTTTTAAAGAGTTCATTATTATTTTACTGGTTGCTTGTAGGGGGAGATAAAAGCAGTTGGGAAAATAAATTTTGGCAGGAGAGGTATTTTCTATAAAACAATTTACATAATATATATTAGTAGTAGCGTCTGATTGGTGTAAAATACTTCCAATAACTCAGATGTGTGTGATGTGAGTAGAAAATACAATCACTATTCCCTCCCTCATTCCAGCTTCACTTCCTAGAGGTAATTACTCTTGACAGTTTGGTTAGTTTTCTTTAGTAATAGGAGTAGTAGTATCAATAGTAATAATAGTAGTTTTCTTTAATAATAGTAGTAGTATCAATAATAATAATAGCAAAAATGGATCAAGGACTCATTTCTGTGTCAGGCACAAAGCTAAAAGCTTCATATAGACCCTTTGATTTAATCCTCATATCCTTTCTATGTGAGAGATAACCTTTAGTACACCTGCTTTACCAATGTTAAGAACCAGGGGTTAGAGAAGATAGGTAACTTACCCAAGATTGTGCAGCTTTCTGCATGGTTTTAGCATGTGTTTACAAACATCTATTATGTGAGTGCATATATATATGGGCTTATTATGTATATTTTTCTATTAATGAGATTAAGTAGAACATACTTTTTAAAGATTTTATTTGTCAGAGCACAAGCAGAGCAGGCAGAGGGAGAAGCAGGCTCCCCGCTTAGCAAAGAGCCCAAAGTGGGACTCCATCCCAGGACCCTGGGATCGTGACCTGTGCCGAAGGCAGATGCTTAACCGACTGAGCCACCCAGGTGTCCCAAGTATAACATACTTTTATGAAGCTTGTCTTTTTGCACTGAATATATCAGACATTTTTTTATTTATAAAGTTTATAAAGTTTTATTTATAAAGATCTTATTTATGTCAGAGAGAGAGAGAACAAGCAGGGGATGTGGCAGGCAGAGGGAGAGGGAGAAGCAGGCTCCCCACTGAGCAAGGAGCCCGATGTAGGACTCGATCCCAGGACCCCGGGATCATGACCTGAGCCAAAGGCAGACGCTTAACCGACTGAGCCACCCAGGTGCCCTCATAGACACTTTGATATCAGGATTTATGACTGCCTCTTTCCACTGAACAAGACAGTCTCTCCAAACCTCAGTTTCCCTGTTATTATCAACCCAAAAGTTAACCTATGTATGTATAATACCTGGCTGGCACATAATAGGTGCCCAAAAAATTACAACTATAAATATAATGACTCACATTACTAGTTAATGTTCAGGGGGACACCCATTAAAGGAGGTGTTTTTTGTTTGTTTTAATTTAATGTGATCGTGCTAGGGCAACTAAAATCTACTGAATTTAAATGACCTGCCAGTTCTCTGAGTGTTTTATTTTGGCAGTTTGGTTGTTGTGGGCTCAGAAGGAAAAGGGGGGGGGGAAATGAACATCTGGGAATGAATGTTTAAGGAAGTGTTTAATGAGGCTCAGAGAAGCAAATGAAAAATGCAAAACAAGCAAAATCCTGAGAAAAAACTCTGACAACAGGAGATCAAGACTGAAGTCTCTCCTCTCATCTATAAATTCCTCTGGCCTCTTGAGATGTGTCCCTGGGTCTAGATGACCTCTGCCCTGAGCCCATCACCAAGTGAGGCTTTAATTGAAGCCTCCCTCACAGAGCTCAAATACCATCTAGAATAATGTGGACATGCTTATGTTTTTGTCCTAGCTTTAGTGGACTATTCCTCCATGAAATAGGAAATTGCAGTTGGCCTTGAGCGGGGGTTGCGAATCATAATCACTGATTTTTAAGTTCCATTGGAGGTTCCCACTGTTGCAAGGGGTAGGTATTCTGGATGCTGCTGCTTCCATGTAGGAAATCAGTTTGATACCTCCTGCTAATATCTTCTTGCCTCTGCTGAAATAAAACAACAAACCGAGAATCCTTTGAAATTGTAGTTTTCATGCAATAAACATTCTTTGGCACCTGCTATGTTCCAGGCACTGTTCTAGGCAATGAGACATCAGTGAACAAAACAGGAAAAAAAAAAAAAGAAAAGCTTCTTGGACTGTCCATTCTAGTGGTCTGAATTTCAAATGGCCAGAAAAACTGCAGTTCTTGATGATCTGTTTTCAGTAACACAACAATCCATCTGTGGCATACATAGTAATTTAATAAGAACAGTAATTCCTTATGCTTATTTAACCAATATGAATTGCCTCATGATCCCTGGGTTAGCAGTAATTTTATGTCTTTATTTTTGAAATTGAATTAGGACCAGCTCATGGCCTTGTATATCAAGATTAAAATGGAGTCTGGTATCTGTCTCTTGGGGTGTTCTCTCTACCTTGCCATGTCAGGATTCCAGAAGGGACCTCAAAGTTTAAGAAGAAGGTCTGCTGGAATTCCAATAAGAAGCATCCTGAATTCCTAGTCCAGAGTTTACCCAAGCTGCTACTGTTCCAAACTACCAACTGATATTGTCAGAAACAAGTCATCCACTACAAATGTGACCTGAAATATTAAACCATCTGTAGAACATGGGCACCAACCAATCAGAAGACAAGCCAGCTATAGTGCCAGTGCGGGGTGCTAGAATCCCCACCATGCCTGGCATTAGCCTTTGATCACTAGTTCATGGGTACTGGAGGGAGCTGGTTGAGAGTTGTCGGGTAGAGGGAACACTTGAGGGGAGTGGGGATTGAGGCAATGGCTACTGAGCAACCATTACAAAAGTATTTCAGTGTGTTGACTACTCATATTGCCATACCTGTGCATATAGTTAAATAGCCTGCTCATGGCTTGTCTGTTAAGTGGGGCTGCTTACTTGGGAGTGGGTTCTTGCTTGCCCAATTTCATGCACTAGGCAATGGGTCCTTTTTCTTTGATGCCGACCTTGACCTAAGAAACCCTTCACTACACTCTACAATATTTGAACCCAGTTCTTACAAACATCCTCCTCAAAAGGCAATCCCTCCTCAAAGGGGCTGCTTCTGTATGGGCTCAGCAAGAATTTGCTGATTTCGCTCTCCTTTCTAGGCAGTATCATTGGCCCCACCACAAAAACCCTTGACACACAGGTTGTGCATATGCCCTACACACACACACACACACACACACACACACCCCATTAGAAGAAAGCTACCTGGGGCTCTCAAACTTCAGTGCACATAGGGGCACTTGAGGAAACTTAAAATGCAGATTTCCAGGGATTTCTCTCCCACATCCCCAGAGTTTCTAGTTAATTAGGTATTGAGCAGTAGATCTGATGCAGATGGTCAGACAGAAACAAATACCAGTTGGTCATTAGCAAGGATTTCAGCTCCATTTATAAATCACTTTGTTTTTTTGCAAAGCAATGGCAGATGTGTTGCCCTTTCCAAAGCCTTAATGCCCAACAGAGAATAAATTACAAACTCTGACTTTGGTTCTTATGTTTCATTCTATTAGTCTGTTTCCTTTTAAGTCTTCTGGGGCAAATATGCCCAGAGATTTATTTTGAGATTGCAAGTTAATGCGAGCATACAATAGAACTAGAAGTAGCATGGTACATTTCCCCAGCCTTACAATCTCTCTGCCTGTGCTTCTTTGATCGATGTCCATGGAGACTTGAGGCTCAGGAGATAGCCTGAGTCGAGTACCCATCCTTATGTTTGTTCATTTAGGATATATATTTCCTATGAAAGAAGCTATGATTGGTCAACCCTCCACCACACAAAGTGGAATGCCTCTTCTGAACAGTTTCATGCCCCAGACAGCCTCAGAGGGTAGAGTTGCATATGTTCAGACAGTTTGGGCACCATTTCTGATCCAACAAGACATGGGCTAAGATTTGTGTTGATTTTTGAAATAACGACAGTTCTTGGAAGAAAGCCACTCATGGGAATATTTTTCTCAGAGGGAGCTAAGAAAAGGCAGTCTTTTGAAAGTTCACGGAGGCCTCTTGATTTCTCCATGTGTTCTCCCATTGACTGGGGACATGTGGCATATACGTGCAATGGAATGTTATTCAACCTTTATTTATTTTTAAGTTTATTTATTTATTTATTTATTTATTTATTTAAGTAATCTCTACACCCAACATGGGGCTCAAACTCATGACCCTGAGATCAAGAGTCGCTTGCTCTTCTGACTGAGCCAGCCAGGTGCTCCCTATTCAACCACTAAAGAGAAGGAAATTCTGTCATATGTGACAGCATGGATGAACTGGAGAACATTATACTAAGTGAAATAACCAGTCACAGACAGACAAGTACTACATGATCCCACTTATATGAGGTATCTAAAACAGTCAAATTCAGAACATCAGAGACTGGAATAGTGGTTCCTAGGGGATAGGGGACAGGGAAATGAGTTATTTATCAACAGTCATAAAGTTTCAGTTAAATAAGATGAATAAACTCTAAAGATCTATAGTACAACATTGTACCAATAGTCAACAATAATGCCTTGTTGACTTAAAATTTGCTAAGAGAATAGATCTCATGTTCAGTGTTCTTACAAAATAAAGGAGTTTTTTCATACCTGAATCTTGCTTTCCATCATGTTGATTGTTCACTTTCCTCAATTCTCAGTCCAGACTTCAAAATTCATTACTTAGGATAGACCAAAAAATTCTCTTCATTAAATTATTTCATTCCCATTCTTCCACTCAGATTTTTTTTATTCCATTTTGAAAATATATGTATGGATGTTTGTGTGTGTGTGTGTGTGTGTGTGTGTGTGCGCATGTCTGTATTACTTTTTC
Organism: Callorhinus ursinus; assembly: GCF_003265705.2. Lineage (NCBI taxonomy): Eukaryota > Metazoa > Chordata > Mammalia > Carnivora > Otariidae > Callorhinus > Callorhinus ursinus. The sequence goes on along the minus strand of NW_027397077.1, from coordinate 34,810,587 downwards.
AAGACTTCTGGTCAAGTGAGCACAGAATTTGGTCTTCCAAGCCCTATTTAAAAGACAAAAAAGATTTTTTTTTTTAAATATACAACTGAAACTATAACTATGAAAGAAAACAAAATAAGGGAGCCAGGAGCAGAATTAAAATTTGGAGGAAATTCTAAAAGGCAGAAAGGAAATGGAATTTGATGAATGGAGAAAAGAGCGGAGGGAAAACATTTGAATAAAGAGCAACCCTTCCCAAGGAGAAAGAGAGAAGCTTGAGAGTGGGAGTTTACAGGAAAAGGTAGTTTGGAGGTCATGACTGGGATTAAGAACTGTATTCTGGGGCTCCTGGGTGGCTCAGTCGTTGGGCGTCTGCCTTCGGCCCGGGTCATGATCCCAGGATCCTGGGATCGAGCCCCATGTCGGACTCCCTGCTCGGCGGGAGGCCTGCTTCTCCCTCTCCCACTTCTGCTGCTTGTGTTCCCTCTCTCGCTATGTCTCTGTCAAATACATAAATAAAATCTTAAAAAAAAAAAGAACTGTATTCTGCTTATCTATTGTTTGTTACGAACTACCAAAAACTTAAAACAATGACTATTTAGCTTACAAATCTGCAGTTTAGGCAGAATTCAGCAGGGACATTTTGTGTCTGCTCCTCTCAGCACTGCAGCAGTTTAAAAGTGGGGGCTGCGCCCCCAAGGTCTTACTGGGCATCTCCATCTCCATGTGGTTTCTCTAGATGGTCTCTCCAGTGTGGTGGCTTCAGGACAGCAGGGTTTATTACATGGTAGCTCAGGGCACCAAAGGGACATGTCCTGAAAGAGAGCCAGACAGATAATGTATTGCCTTTATGACTTAGCTTCGGAAGTCATGTAGCATCACTTCTGCTGTAGACAGGCCCTCCCAAACTGAAGGGGAGGCAACATAGATCCCACCTGTTGGTTTTTTTTTTTTTAAGATTTTATTTACTTATTTGACAGAGAGATAGAGAAAGAGAGCACAAGCAGGGGAAGCAGCAGAGGGAGAGGAAGAAGCAGGTTCCTCACTGAGCAGGGAGCCCGATGTGGGACTCCATCCCAGGACCTTGGGATCATGGCCTGAGCCAAAGGCAGATGCTTTTTTTTTTTTTTAAGATTTTATTCATTTATTTGAAAGAGAGTGTGTGCGTGTGAGCACGAGCAGGAAGGGAGAAACAGAGGGAGAGGGAGAAGCAGGCTGTCCGCTGAGCAAGGAGCCCAATGAGAGGGACTCGATCCCAGGACCCTGGGATCATGACCCGAGCCAAAGGCAGACGTTTAACCGACTGAACCACCCAGGCTCCCCTAGATCCCACCTCTTGAAGGAACAATATCAGCATCATGTTATAAGAAGAGTACATGAGATGGGATATATTTGTGTGGCCATCTTTGAATATTACAAACTGCCATAAATTGTATTTAGACCAGCTGGACCATATAATTAAGGAAAACCAAAAACAGTGAAGAGGAGAATCAAGATGGATATGCAATTGACCTGAGAAAAAAGAAAAAAATGGGGCACCTGGGTAGCTCAGTCGTTAAGCGTCTGCCTTGGGCTCAGGTCATGATCCCAGGGTCCTGAGATCGAGCCCCGCATCAGGCTCCCTGCTCTGCGGGAAGCCTGCTTCTCCCTCTCCCACTCCCCCTGCTTATGTTCCCTCTCTCGCTGTGTCTCTGTCAAATAAATAAAATCCAGGGAACACAGATTCAATTTTTTAATAAGAACTAATTAGTATCAAAATTAGATAATTTTATATCCGTAAAATAATTTAGGTTGATATGAAAAAGATAAGCAGAATAAAAGAATCTGACCAAAATAGCCAAAATTAAATACTGAATGGACTGACTGAATAGTAGAACAGATGAGGTGATGGCTGAGATGCTAACCTAAAAGATAAGCTTGAATAAATCCCCTATGATGTAGAGCAAAAGCAAACAGGTGAAAAACACTTTTTTTTTTAAGATCTTTATTTATTTATTTGACATGTCAAGAGGGGATCTTTATTTATTTATTTGACATGTCGAGAGGGAGAGAGAGACAGCTGGAGAGGGAGAAGCAGGCTTCCCGCCTAGCAGGGAGTCCCTATGCGGGACTTGATCCCGGGATCCCGGGATCACAACCCAAGCCGAAGGCAGACACCCAATGACTGAGCCACCCAAGCGCCCCATGAAAAATACTTTCTTAAAGTTAAAGTTGTTATTTACCCAAAGGAGTTAAAAGCTTATATCCATGGGGCCCATGGGTGCCGGAGTCCAGCTGCAGCAGGGGAAGGGTCCTTGAAGGAAAGGACGGCGTCGGCGAGTGAGGAGACACAGACACAGGATCAGGTTGTAAGCATCTCCCTCCAATAGCCTCGGAGGGACTTTATTTATAGCTTACAATGTGTGCACCCTATCTTATCAAAGTACTTATTCCATTTCTATATGTTTTTGTCTCTTGCCCTTGCTCCATAGACACCACGGAGGATCACTCCTCTTAATCCTTTCCCAGAGGCTGTCAGATGATGCCCGCACCCTTTTCCCCTTAATCTTAGACCATTTGTTCATGTCCTCATTATCAACTCCAGTATAAGGAATGGGAGGAGTAGGGGTAAGGAAGTTAATCCTCTTCCAGGGCTTGCCTGGAGGGGCATACCAGAGGTGGCCTCCTATTTGTATGCAACATAGGGAGGTCCCTGTACTGTGGGAACGACAATGAGATGCCCTTCTCTTAGAACCCTGGTGCTTCTGAGGTGCCTGTGGGATCTCATCAATAGGAATTTTTACTGGGCCTGGATCCAACAGCTCCCTTAAACGAAGCTTATCAAAGAACTCCACGTTGCTCATGTTAGATGAATTACAGATTGGAGGACATTGGGTAATTTTACTTCTTGGTCCATTGTCAGCCTTTTTGGAATCAGTTTCATTATGATTGCTTGCATAGGCATAACTAAATTTATAAATCATTTTATCATGAAACCCCAGAAAAAATCCCATGATTATAAAGATTGACACAAATAAAATGAAGGGAAGTAGCAGGAGCCAGCTGTGGAGTCTCCTGATTTTCAGGATTGTCCCTCATACTTGGACTTTGTCAAACAGCATGAGTAGCTTGGCTCGCGCCACATGGGCGGCTCAGATGGTTGAGCATCCGACTCTTGATTTCAGTTCAGGTCATGATCTCAGGATCGTGAGATCAAGTCCCACATTGGACTCCATGCTGGGTGTGAAGCCTGCTTAAGATTCTCTTTCTCCCTTTCCCTCTGTCCTCCCCCTGCCCTCTCTCTCTCTTAACAAAAAAAAAAAAAAAGAGTTACATTCTGGTGAGTGATGTTGATCATGGAGAGGCTGTGCAAAAATAAATAAATAAATAAATAAATGTAACATGCAAGGTAAGTCCACTGGGTCCCAACTTGTGTGTAGTAGGAGTATCAGAAACAGCAGAGACAACAGAGAGGAGGAAATCCTCTCCCCAAATAGAAGGAAATGTCCTCAACATGAAGAAAGGTGTGACCCTTTAGGAGTCCAAAAGATCTCTGAGTGCTAAACTGGATGAATAAACACAGGCTCATGAATAGAAAGATACCGTTGAACTTTCAGAATTCTGACGATAAAATAAAAAGAAAAAATTATTCAAGAAACATCCATAGTCTTTGTACCAGAAAGGTTAATAGGTTACCTATAAAGCAAAGAACCACACTAGCATTGAACTTCTGTACATCAAATGTGGATTCTAGAAATCAGTAATGTTTTCTAACTGGAAAAAGTTTTCGACCCTAGATTTTTATATGCAACCAACATGAATCAGACAACATGAAGATATATCCATATATGCTAAGATGCTTGTGCTCCCGATTTAAAAGTAAAATTATAAAAGAAGTATTCAACTACAATAAGTACTACTATACACATGCCAGAATGGCTACAACGAAAAAGACTAAAACTCTCAAGTGTTGGTGAAGATATGGATCAGTTGGAACTCTCATACACTGCTAACGAGGGCACAAAACGGTACACCACAACAGAAAAGCAATATGGCATCTTTTCCTAAAGCCCAACATGCACTTACCCTATAACCGAACAAATAGCACTCCTAGGTACATACACAAAAGAAATAAAAGCCTAGGTACACCAAAAGATTTGTACACAAATGTTTATAGTAGCTTTTTTCCTAAAAGTTAAAATTTAGGAAAAAAAAAAAAAACTCAACAGAAGAATGGAAAAACAAATATTGCTATATTCATGAAATAAAACTCATTTGCAGAAAAGAATGAAGTACTGATACTCACAACAACATGCATAAATCTTAAAACATTATGTTGAGCAAAAGAAGCCAGACAATAGAGTTTACAGGTCTGGCTCCACTTAAATGAAGTTCTAGAACAGGCAAAAATAAACTGCAGTGAATGAAGTCAGAACAGTGGTACGGGAAGGGGAGGGGAGCATAATTGATTAGAAGGGAGCACAGGAAGTTTTCTAGAGTGATAAGGATGTTTAAATATATATATTTTAAGTTGACTCCATGCCCAGGGTGGAGCCCAATGCAGGGCTTGAACTCACGACCCTGAGATGAAGACCTAAGCAGAGATGGAGAGTCAGACACTTAACCAACTGAGCCACCCAGGCACCCTAAGAATGTTTATATCTTGATCTTGATGTTGTGTACATATGTAAAAAGTTAACAAGCTATCCACTTAAGATTTATGCATTCTCCTGTCTGTAAACTATACCTCGATAAAGTACTGTTAAAAGAGAAAAACAAATCAGGAGATAAAAATTCATTAGTTTTAATGATTGGATGTAAAAAGGGAGAGAGATGGGAGAGCTGAGTTTGCCACTCAAAGATGATTCTCAGGAATCTTTGGTGTTGTCAGTTGAGATGAAGAAAGGACCATGGGCAAGGGTCTGAGAGCTGGAGTTCTCAGTCAATAGCACAGGATGGCAGGGTGGGTTCTGTTGCAGGTAATTCCTTACCACCAATGGCTACCAAAGTTGTAAATGGCATGTTTTAACATCTTTTAAGTCAGCAATCGTGAATTTTAGATTATCCCTATAATAAGGGCATTCTAACATACTTACATTCCAGTGTATAATCTCTGATGGGAAATCAAGGGGTGAAGTTCAACCAGCAAAATAGGAATGTGAATCACCTATAGTTTATCTATGCCAACATGACCTGGTGAAGAGATTAAAGTACTCACATGCTTATAGAACACCTTGATGGTTACTATCCAATAAAATAAACCAAAATAGGGGCGCCTGGGTGGCTCAGTTGGTTAAGCAACTGCCTTCGGCTCAGGTCATGGTCTCGGGGTCCTGGGATCGAGCCCCGCGTCGGGCTCCCTGCTCGGCGGGAGGCCTGCTTCTCCCTTTCCACTCCCCCTGCTTGTGTTCGCTCTCTTGCTATCTCTCTCTCTGTCAAATAAATAAATAAAATCTTTAAAAATAAATAAATAAAATAAAATAAACCAAAATACAGAATGACAAAATAAATGAAAATGAGACATGCAAGCACAGTGAGAAAGAAATTCGGGAAAGAAGCTAGGGTAAGATAAAAAGAAGCAGTCGTGGTTAAGGAAGTCCCAGAAGAAGAGAAACCCAAAAATCAGTGACGGGAAATAGCCCTGACCACTGATTCTTGGGACACCTGCCAAGTAGCTGAAGTTTAAGGGTACAGGATTACATTTCCTTCTCTATGGGTCCAATCAGACTAATTCATTCTGTGGTAAATCGTAATTACTTACGGTAAGATTGTATTCGTTTTCTTCAGTTTAAAAGTTTAGCGGAATAATAAAAGAATTATAATCTTGCCAGTAAAAAAATAAAAATGATGAAAATTGGAGAGCACGGCGGAGGTAAGAACTAGACGAAAATGCTAATGTGCTAATTTCCACTTCGTTAACTGGGGAGTATCAAGAGATAACTGTCTAAATTTCAAAAATAAACTGAGATTGGATTACATTATTTTAGGTCCTAAATATCGCCACTGTAAGAATTAAAAATAATATTTAAGAAAGAGTGGTGGCTATATAGGCGATAAAGGCCCCACTGAGTTCTTCATGACTTATGGTGTGAAGGCAAAAGATTCCATCTACAGTTGAAGAAACAGGATGAGAGTATACTATATGAAATAAATATTAACTACTTGTAAGACTTCCAAATCATTAAACATGGAATGTCAGTTGGAAATGTTAACTTTTTAGTCCCTTGTGGGTGGATAAAATCAGGAACATGATATGGGGCAGGTATTTACCTTCATATTTGTTTGGAGCGTCTGATGGGAGAGGCAAAGCCTTCCTGCACCTGGCCCCCAACCCTTCCCTTGGTGTCTTCCATGCCTGCCCTCTCCCTTGGTTTTAGCTTTCCCGAGCTTTGTCAGGATTCAAACTGCCAAGTTTCCCATGTGACTATCCTACGATCACATGAGAACTACCACTTGGAGGGCTTCAAAGGGGTTACTAGCAAATCTTTTTTTTTTTTTTTAAAGATTTTTATTTATTCATGAAAGAAGAGAGAGAGAGAGGCAGGGGGAGAAGCAGGCTCCCAAGGAGCAGGGAGCCCGATGCGGGACTCGATCCCAGGACGCTGGGATCATGACCTGAGCCGAAGGCAGACGCTTAACCATCTGAGCCACCCAGGCGCCCCGGTTACTAGCAAATCTGAAGGCTGGCTGAGTGCCTTACATTACTACTCCTGACACTCCTTGTCCGGGACGCCATTTAGGGATCAGAATGAGGCCAGCTTGCTTCACTATCATTGTGAGAAGTTATTTTAAAAATTGACAACCAGCTAAAAGAAAGTTAATAATAGGGGCGCCTGGGTGGCTCAGTTGGTTAAGCATCTGCCTTCGGCTCAGGTCATGATCCCAGGGTCCTGGGATCAAGTCCCATGTCAGGCTCCTTGCTGAGCAGGGACTCTTCTTCTCCCTCTGCCTGCCACTCCCCCTGCTTGTGCTCTCTCTCTCTCTCTGACAAATAAATAAATAAAATCTTAAAAAAAAGAAAGTTAATAGTAACAAAAGCATTCATGTTAGCAAGGAACTTCCACCTCAGCCCCGTCTCTCTCGCCCCCTTTCCCCTCCCCAAACACACACACAAAGCCCTCCTATTTCTATAAAGGAACTTCCTCTCAAGCAAGGTTGTCAACCCTGAGGGATAAGGAGGTGCACTTGGATGTCCAAGTGAGCACATGGGCATTATTGTGGTTATTAAGTAAATAACCCATATTTCAAGGATATTAAGGATCTTATAATGTATAGGACAGTTCAACCAACAACTGTCCTGCCCAACATACCAGTGGCAACCATTAAGAAGCACCTCAGTAGGGTGACACTCCTGCCTCTCTGTCCCACTCCTTCCCAGCCCCAGGGAAGGAGTGACTTCCCTAATTGGTGGTATTGGGAGGGGGAATGAGCAGGGCAGCTCAGATCCTGCTGGGGTCTATTCTCTTGGGGCTCTGCCAGCCTAAAGGGAGGTTGAATTTGGGCCGGTTCTTCACTGGGTGGTAGGTTGTCTAGCAGGTTCTGCCCTAGTGAGAAGTTCTGGAATCCATTCATATCAAAGTCTGGGTGGGAAAATCTGTTAATTCCAGCAGAGTATTAGCAAGCCCTTTGGGACACAGTTCTGAAGTCATGGTCTGCTGTCACCTTTATCACTAATAAAAATGACATTTTAATCTCCACTTATGGGGCATCGGGGTGGCTCAGTCAGTTAAGTGATTGCCTTTGGCTTGGGTTATGATCCTGGGGTCTTGGGTTCGAGCCCTGTGTCGGGCTCCCTGCTCAGCAGGGACCCTGCTTCTCTGTCTGCCTCTGCCTGTCGCTTCCCCTGCTGTGTTCTCTCTCTTGCTCACTCTCTCAAATAAATAAATAAAATCTTTTTTAAGAAATCTCCATTTATCCCTCTCTTGTGTCTTATTTCCTAATTGTTTTGAACTGGGAAGGGAATCAAGGAATAGTTCTTATTGGCTTCAAGACTTAAAAAAGTAGTTTGAGAGACTTAAGAGAAAATACTGAGGGATATAAATGTCAATATTCTTTAGATTTTCCAGTGATTTTAAATTTTAAAAAAGTCCATCACTTGGATTTATGTTACTCATGTGGATTTCAGGATACTGAAATAGTATTTTTATTTTTAAAATTACACCCAGCCTAACTCTAAGACAGATTTGAGCCTTCTTCTTCTTCTTCCTTTTTTCTTAAAGATTTATTTATTTATTTTAGAGGGAGAGAGCCCTACACGGGGCTTGATCCCAGGACCCTGAGATCATGACCTGAGCGGAAACCAAGAGCCAGTTGCTTAACCGACTGAGACACCCAGGCACCCCTGACTTGAGGTTGCTTCTTAAAAAAATACATACAATTGCACAAGATTTTATTTCGTGCTTAAGAATAAACTAGGGAAAAATCAGAGTCCAATAACAAGATAAAGCTAATGAAGTGTTAGTACATGTTCTCCAGTGCTATACAGTTATTAAAGGTAGGCAGCAAATTAAGCACTGAACTTCCAGGTAGCCAAAGCAAAAAGGAAAATACGATTATTTTCAAGACTGATTTTGCCCGGTGAACATAATCCTAAGTTGTATTTCAACTGACACACACACTATACATATACATATATATATACACACAGCGACTTTGAGGGGACAGTCAGAATTACTGGCAGTGATGTGTGCTAGAACTTTCTTCAGGGGTCTTCTTACAGGGGGTACTAGCTGATGCAATGGAGATATCTCCATCAACAACTCAAAAGAAAATATAACTGTGAATACTTTCAGCCTTTTCTATGGTTTCCTTCAATGCAAGCCATGAGCATTATGCCAAAGCATAATTTAATAAATGGACTCTTTCAGGGACCAAGACAATCCAAGAAAACTGCTCTCTGATGGTCTGGCTTGATGCCCAAACTTACAAGAGATGGATTATTTCACCATTTATAAATATTTTTGAACATTAGTTATAATCTTGTGTATGTGATAAATGTTCAAATTCTATACTGCCAATTCCCCATCATTTTTGCAAGGACATAAATCATTCGAAATCTTGGACTTTGTTTTTTATTAAAAAGCACTTGAAAGCCTAAATTATGTTTTTGGCTTAAGATTACACTGCTTGAATCTTTTTCCCCCCAACAGGAACAATTTACTCCCTCTGTTATCTTTTTCTTGGTTGTCTTGATCGTCTGATCTTCAAAGTGTGAATTCATCACATGGGGTATGGTACAGAAGAATGTTCACTGAGGTGAGACAATAAATCATTATAACTCCCTATTTATACAAAGGGGAGAAAAGAAGGGAAAGAAGGTAGAAAGGGAAGGAGGGAGGAAGAGGGAATCAATCAACCAGTCAAGCTTCTCCTCACTCAGTATCCAAATAACTATGAGGAAACATGGTCTGAGAGGCACACTGAGAGAGTTCCACAGAGCCGAGAGATTGGAAAGGCACTCTTTTGGGGGTTCCTCTGTTGTATTGGGCACCTCCTGTGCACTGCTTCCAAATCCCCTGTGCCCCCTGAGGTGTAAGGAGTGAGCTCCATCGCTGCTGTGGAACCAGGATCAGGTCGGCGCTGACGTGGCCTGCACTATGGACCTCTCTCTTGTTCCTTGGGAACAAGTCCACAGTCCAGAAAAGCATGGCTGTTTATGCCCACAAAGCCACTCTTGACCAGTGCGGGACAGGAGCCGATGGCTAAACGTCTGCTTCTCTCTTGTCCCATAGGCACACAGCTCTGAAATGAACTCCATAAGGCTTCTCACAAGGTCCCGGTGAGATGAAGTGTGACCTCCTTTACCCAGCAACTTGCTCAGAGATTCTTGTACTGGTTTCCCCTCCTTTTTCTCTTCCCCATTCTGCATCACTGTTCCCTGGGACCCCATTCCCAAACGAACAGCTGCAAGCAAGACTGTACCAAGTTCTCTTTCTGGGGGCATCCAACGAAGACATCTACTTCTGGAGTATTTTACTGTGTTCCTGCTTATGGGGATTTACAGAGTTTGTCCTTCAACTTTAGTAAAATTAACTTCCACATAATGAATAAATGCTTTTAAAAGATTCCTGCAGCAAAGCTACTGACTGAAGACAAACCAAGAATGCAAAGATAAGACAATAAGAAAATAGCAAAGCTGAGTCTTCTCTTACTGGATGAATTCATCAGACACAGAGAAGAAATACATTTTTAGCCTTAATAATAAATTAAAATAAATAATTTGAAATATGCTTATATTTATTTCATTCTTTTGAAATTCCATTCTAGGTAGATATTAGGTTTTATAAAGTACATAATATAAGTACAATAGCCTGTGTATAATTCACAAATAAACGAATGTATATATATTGGAAGCATGTTCTCAAAATTTTTTGCTAATAGGATAAAAAATCAAAAAAGTTTGGAGAGCACTGGTCTAAATAAATTCAAATGAGTATGCCTTTCCAGTTTTTTTTTTTAATAAGCTTTGTTTGAGGATGATAGGACGTGAGCAAACCTGAGTTGTCTGCAAAAGTTGCCTTCAATAACCTATACTGACGATCAGAGCAAAGTCACCGATCAACATATAATTTGTCTTCTTTTTTAAAATAAAGACTTTCCTTTTTTTTTTTTAGAGAGAGCATGCAGCGAGCAGTGGGGGTGGGGGGAGGGGCAGAGGTAGAGAGAGAATCTTAAGCAGATTCCACACCCAACGCGGAGCCTGATGTGGGGGCTTAATCCCAGGACTCTGAGATCATGACCCAAGCTGACATCAAGAGTCGGATGTTTAATCGATTGAGCCACCCAGGCATCCCTATGCTTGTCATTTTTGTGCGCTGCCAGGAGTAAGAGCCCTTCATGCATTCCTTAAACATTTATTCAACATCTAAGCACATTAACTAAACCCAAATAACTGTGTGCTAAGTCATGTAAGGAAATAAAATATTAAGATATTTATATGATTCCATTTATATGACATTCAAGAACAGGCAAACATAATCTGTGGTATGGGAATAAGAATAGTGGTTTTCTTTGTCATGATTTTGACTGAGATGAAGCTCAGGGGAAAATTCTTTGGTCCCAGAGTGTTCTAAGTATCTTGATTTGGGTGATTATACACACTTGATATTTGTAGTAGTAAGTTATGCCTCAATAAAAAGTTTTAAAAGATAAATAGGCTTCTTTTTTTTTTTTTTTTTTGAGAACGAGAGAGAGAGAATGAGAATGAGTGGGGGGTAGGGGCAGAGGCAGAGGGAGAAGCAGACTCTCTGCTGAGCTGGTAGCACGAGGCGGGGCTCGCTCCTAGGACCCTGAGATCATGCGCTGAGCCAAAGGCAGATGCTTAACCAACTGAGCCACCCAGGCGCCCAATAAATATGCTTCTGCCCTCAAGAATATTATAAGCTAGTTGGAAAAGTAAGGCATGCTAAAACTAAGCGCAATAGAAGGCAAGATACGTTAAAAGTGGAGGATTTAGGGAACAGTGTGTCTAAGAGTTAGGGGCATAGGAACTCCACATTAGGAGGTCTTGGATTTGAAAGCAGCTCCTCATTCTCCAGCTTTGTGAGCTTGGGCCTGTCACTTCATTTCTGTGAACCCATTAGAGTTTCCCTGCCCTATAAAGTGTGAGTCATGGTACTTGCCTGCCAGGAGCACAGTGAGGATTCAAAGAAATCCCTTACCTAAAGCACTTAGCACAAGGCCTGGCCCACAGCTGAGTCCCGCACAGTTCATCTCACATTGAGATTATTCCTAAAAACTCTCACAACATGGTGAGTATAAATTCTCATAGCCACAGTAGCCTACAAGTCCCAGGTGGACCTTTCTTTATTTGTCCACAGTTCTACTTAACATCTGCCCAGCCCTTGTTCTGCTACCTGGCAAAAAAACAACATCTCAGTTCTAGGTTTTCTCTGTGATTTCAGATTTAAGCCCAGTCACTCCATCTTTCCTGCTTCCCAGACGGGGAGGTGGTTTAGATTGTGTCACGGCACCAGGGACATGGCTGGTGCATCCTGGCATCCAATATGATCTAACTTATTCCATCAGAATCCTGTTCTGAAGGGCCTGGCAAGGTCCCACCTTCACACTGTCCCTCACCCCCCAACCCCCAGACTCCAGCCAACCACTGGATGCATGATCACCACAGCCGAAGATGTGGGCATGTTTTAGCTGAACAGGAGCTAAATGTTCTCATCACTTTTTTTTTTTTTAAAGATTTTATTTATTTATTTATTTGACACAGAGAGAGAGAGCACAAGCAGGGGGAGTAGGAGAGGGAGAAGCAGGCTCCCCGCTGAACAAGGAGCCTGATGCAGGACTCGATCCCAGGACCCTGGGATCATGACCCGAGCCAAAGGCAGATGCTTAACGACTGAGCCACCCAGGCGCCCCTAAATGTTCTCATCACTTAAAACAGACAATAGATTGTGGTAAGCATATAATTGTCAAATCACCATGTTGTGCAGCTGAAACTAATATATTATATGTCAACTATACTTCAATTAAAAAATAAAATAAAGTAGACAATAGACACTTTATATTTTTAAACATTTATTTACTTATTTGAAGGGGGTGGGGGGGCGGAGGGAGACAGTCTCAAGCAGACTTTGTGCTCAGCACAGAGCTTGATGCAGGGCTTGATCCCATGACCCTGAGATCATGACCTGAGCTGAAACCAAGAGTTGGATGCTTAAGCAACTGTGCCACCCAGGTGCCCCTAGACACTTTAAATAATGGGGAATGCTAGATCCCACAAAGCATCTAACCAAGCACTCACTTTTGCTGTTCTACCACTTTCCTTTTATCACTCATCTCTCTCTGGTTGCCCAGTGTTCCCATCCTCAAAACCAGCTACCAAGAGACTTAAGAATAAAAAAAGAATCACAAGCTGGATTAGCACATCACTGGAGGACTTCGTTTTCCATATAAAAATCAAAAGAATGAGTGGGGCAAGGCAGTGTGAGGAGGTAAGGAAAAAGGATGATAATAATAATAGTGATGAAAAATATATTTATTTTATGCTAACTACTGTGCTAAGAACTTTTCTTTCAAAAATGTTTTTTTGTTTTTTTTTTACTTTTCGTATTGTTTCATATAATTTCTCTATTTTTTCCTTTAATGGGAAACAACAGCAGATTGCAGGAAGAAATATTCTAGTTCTCTTAGCACAATCAGCCTTGGTGTTACTCAGTCCAAAGCAGGATTTCCCCCTTGGTCAGAAGGTTCTCATGCATTAGCTCATTGCACCTTCATAATACCAAATGAGCAAGTACTGTAATCTTCTCCACTTTAAAGATGAGAGCAGAGAGGATTTTGTGTGAGACAGAAATGCACCGCTCCTGTTTAAACCACCGTTATTTTGGGTCTCTATGTCTCACACCCAAATCTAATACTATCTGAGACAGTAATTGGCTGTCTTGTTTTTACTATCTAGGCCCATGTCTTCCTTAATCTCCATTAGTCTCATGATGCCATTGTTACTCATTGTATAGCCAGCGGGTATACAGCAGTCATGTAAAGAGCACACTCGGTTGGAATTTTTTTTAATTAATAGATTTTATTTTTTGAAGCAGTTTTAGGCTCATAGCAAAATTGAGTGGAAAGTAGAGAGTGTTCCCATATACACCCTGCCCTCACATACCCACAGCCTCACCCATGATCAACATCTAACCCCAGAGTGGTGCCTTAGTTGCAACTGATGCACCTACTTTGACACATCGTTATCACCCAAGTCTATAGTTTATATTAGGGTTTACTCTTGGTGTTGGATGTTCTATGAGTTTGGACAAATTTATAATGACATTCCTATAAATTTTTAAAAAGCCTCCATTTTCTATTGGAAAATCATAAAGCCAGACATTGGACTTACCAATTTTAACATCACTTATCATTTTTATAGAGTACTCAATAACAGAATTGTCTTTTTTTTAAGATTTTATTTATTTATTTGAGAGCAAGAGAGAGCAAGAGAGGGAGAGCATGCAAGAGTGGGGTGGGGGGAGGAGCAGAGGGAGAGGGAAAAGCAGACTCCATACCAAGCATGAGTGCAGAGCCTGACGTGGGGCTGGATCTCACGACCCTGAGATCATGACCTGAGCTGAAATCAAGAGTCAGACACTTAACTGATTGAGCCACTCAGGTGTCCTCAATAACCAAATTTTCTACCCTATATTCCATGGCAGCCTGCTTTAGTTGTTATTATTAGGTACCTGGAATAAAAAGCATTTTTTTAAAGTTTTTATATTTACATTATTTGTAATATTGTAAGTGTCGCCATATTATTTGTAAAAATACATATGTAAGTTTGGGGGAAACAATCCAGATGCTCTCCTCACAGATGTTCTACTCACTTGCCCACCACGTGCACGTTGGAATATTAAGGATACTAAGACGTCATGCAAGAGAGCAACTGGTATAACTGGGCTTAGTAATTCTCTTGGAGAAACACCTATTGAGCAAATCTACTGCTGTACAGACCCAGTTGGGTGAATCCTGCCCTCTACCAGGTTTGCTTGGTCTTTCTCAGTGAGTGTAGTGACCTTACTCTACAGATGAGAAAAGTGGATCCTCAAGCCACCCAGCTGGCTGGCAGCACCTGTTACAATCTCCTGATAACTTTTACAGAAATCCTTGTGATAAAATTGGCTGAGTTCTTAGAAGTTAGCACGTGTTCTGGTATCTCATAGCTGATGAAGAGCAAGCCAGCACAACACCTGGTTCCTATGGCCGGCTCAGGTCACAAGGTAACTTTGTGGATCATGGTGAAATGTTCAGTCTCCACTGAGGACCAGCAGCAAACCCAAACAGTCTCTTAAAAGGAGAATGATTATCTTCAGAGGATGACACAGCTTTGCCCTTGGATCCTAAGATTCTCTGCTATGAATCAACTATGGGGGTCTACAGGGAGCAGTTCCAAACATCTCTCTGCAGCAGACACTTCAAACACCATCCCATCGGCTGCCTCATCCCGTTCCTCAGTCTTCTGATGTTCTAGGTCCTGCATAAGACTGACAGATTTGGGGTTATACAATAAGTGTTTGAGGTATGAAGGTTTGGGTCTCCACAGGGCCACAACCAACATGCTTGCTAAAGACAAAGGGAATATGGAATGGGTAGAGGTCTGCGGTTATAAATATCAGCTATGACCACGTGACCAGCTGCAAAAACCAGGACTGTGATAGTTATGAGCATTCTACCTTATTTTGATGTGCATATATTTGTTTATATACAAACCAATTTTCCCCTCTTCCATTGCCCTATCATCTAACTTAAGATATATTAATAGTAGTAAAACTTATATTTCAGTATTTAAGTTACAGAATATCAAAGATTCAAGTGTGACTCACCTAGAAAAGAAATGATCACTCAGAAATGGATAAAGGCACTCTGGATACTTTATTGAGGAGAGATTTGGCATGTTTTTGGATCAATGAGGCAAATTGTACTATGTTTCGACCATAGCATTTCTCATTGGTTAAATTTCCAGCTATCAAAGAAGTACTGAATATGAGATGGGAATGAGACTCAAAGGAGTCTAATTCAGCTAGTACTCATATAACTTAGAAACAATATTTCGTTTGTCTATGTGACATAATTCAGCATCTTTGAAAACCAAGTGTACAACAAGATTCAAGGAAATTGATATCTTTGCATTGGAGGATCAATAACCAAATGCCACTTGGGGGAACTCGTGCTCTCAGCCTTCTTAGAACTTACAAGCAGAAGAGACTTTTCGTTGATAGCAAGAGATGGGGGGACGTTCTGTGCAGAAATGGTTTTTGGTGCCAGGTGACTCATTTTTAAACAACTTCTACATTTGGCAGATGGTGATAATGCCAGCACTTAACGACAGAGCTGAGTAAATCAGGACGGCATGTTTCCACACTTCTCAGATGCTTATTTCTAAACATTATGTAAAAACCATGTCTTTAAGTACCTCTCTCCAATGAGTCACAGAGCCTAAGCGAGGCTGCTGCCTCCGGAGTCCATTTTGCCCTCCTATAATGTACCACATTGACTGGAGCATGGGGAATGGGGATCCAGATACTCACTTTCAGATGCTGAAAACATTAGGCCACAGAGTGTATTTACCACAGACATTTTCTCTCTTGATCATTTCTCGCACAAATACCGTCACATTGATAAGACCTTCAATCTTCATCAAATTTCCATGTATCACAGACCAATTAAATTATGAAACCATAGACCTATGAGATAGAAGGAACTTATTGTCTTTGAGGCTGGGGCAGAAATAACTAACTTTTGAGCAAACATTTTATGCTCCCTCTTCCACGGTTCAGAGTTGCTGCTAAGAAGTGGCTACCCAGGGAGGCAATACATTTCCCAAAGCCCTTTCATTTGTGGAAGCCCATGTGAATAGTATTGGCCAATAGAATGTGAGCAGAAGTGATGTGTGTCACTTCCAGGCAAGGCAGTTAAGAAGAGGGTGTGCCATTTCTTCTCTTTCCCCTTCCTTCTGGATGCAGAGGTCTCCAAGTCTCCAAGAAATGCCAGAACCATGAGATGAGATAAACCTGGGTCCCTGAATCACCACATGGAGGAAAGCCACCAGAAACACTTTTATCAGATTGTTAAATGAGTAATACAGACATTTTTACTGTATTAAGCCACTGAAATTGAGGGTTTGCGCATTATGGAAGCTAGCATTTCCCTAACTAATACAGAGGCTAACTTCCATCTCCCTGTTGAATGGTCTAATTCTCTTTACAACTCATAGGGAGATGAGTAGGAATATCCAGAAGGAGTATGTATAATGTCAAGATGATTGACATTGGGATCAGCCAGACTAGGGCTTGAATTCCATTTTTAATGCTATATTATGTGCTCTTGGGATGTTCAATTCACTTCTCAGGACCCTGGTTACCTAATCTGTAAAATGGGCATAATAATAGTACTTAAGTCATAATGTGGTTGAGAGAAGTAAAGAAGCTCATTCTTCTAAGACACTAAGTATTCAAGAAATGAAGCCTTCTGTTCTTTTGGCATCATCCTACAAGTGATCATCCTGCCTATGCTAGCGGTAATATTAAAGAGATCAATTTGCAAGTTTTTGTTGTAATCAGCCACTTTCCAGAGGGCCAGGAGAACTTAGGGATACAGGTGGCTTCCCTAATTAGATACTAGGACCATAGAAAACTGGTTGTGGGTAGTGGAATTGGAAACACTGATCCTAGCAGATGCAGGCACCAGGAACTCAGAGACAAAAAACATCAAGGTGTCTGGGCACTAATACCTCTTAGCAATGCCCAGTGTCCTTCAGCTCAGAGGAGATGGGAGTTGCTGTTCTAAGATGTACAGGTGAGGTCATGTGGGGTGTGAGGACATGGGCGTCTCTAAGCACAGGGCTGTTCTCCAACGGAATCTCAAGAAATGGGGCCCTCTCCTAAGGGCTCTATGGAAACCCCAGAGAAGAGGAAGCACCAGGACCAGGAGAAGGCTTGGGAGGAATTCTGCCAAGTGCATAGGAGTAACATGGAGGAGAACAAAGGACAGGGCAAGTCGTCCGAAGTCCACACTCCCTGAAAGAATTAAGTTTCCTGTCTTCAATTCATCTACCAGCTTCTTCAGCTCTGCTCTGAGCCCTGGGGCCCTTTCTCTTCATCCTTTTAGCAGAAGTCTACAGCGTGGACATTCTGCTGACCCCATGTCCCCCGTGGCCTCAGGGCTGTCCTTGTTTGGCATCAGGAGCCTGAAAGAAGACTCTCCCTTCCCTTCCTTTGCCTAGATGCCAAGGGTTGGAAAAAGCAAAAGCAGATGTTTGGCCCAAAACTACTACAAATAAAGATGAGAACAGCCTGATTCTTGTCGCCCCCAGGAGTGCTGATGAGGAGAGTGATAATTCAGACCGTGTCTCTGTCCAATTTCAAGATCCCTTGGGCCAAGCTATTGAAGCAGACATCAGGAACCTGGACCCACCAGCTGCTTCAGACCCACTCCCTGAAGAAAAAGGAGGAAAGAAAGAAAAAACAGAAACAGAAGCTCAGTCATCCACAGGTGACGCGGCTGGCCCAGGCCAACTTCTCCATCTGGTTTTCTTTTTCTCCTGTTTTTGTATTGCTGTTGTAATTTATAAGTATTGGAATTTTTTTTTTAAAGATTTTATTAATTTGACAGAGAGAGCACAAGCAGAGGGAGAGAGACGGAGAAGCAGGCTCCCCGCTGAGCAAGGAGCCCGATGCGGGACTCGATCCCAGGACCGTGGGATCATGACCCGGGCCGAAGGCAGCTGCTTAACCGACTGAGCCACCCAGGCGTCCCTATTAGTATTGGAATTTGAACAGATTAGCTTTGGTGGGGCTCAGGCGGGGAAGGGTCTCCATAATGTGAGGGAGAACCACGAAAATTTCAGAAAAAGGTATTTTCCAGATACCTGTCTTGACACCAAAATATTGACCCTTGAAGAAGGAAGGAAGGAAGGAAGGAAGAGAGGGAGGGAGGGAGGAAGGAAGGAAGAAAGGGAAGGAGGGAGGAAGGAAAAGAGAGAAGGAGGGAGGGAGGTAGGAAGGAGGGAGGGAGGGAGGGAGGGAGGGAGGGAGGAAGGAAAAGAGAGAAAGAGGGAGGGAGGGACGGAGAGAGAAAGGAAAGGAAGGAAAGAGGAGGAACTCTTCAGAGTAAATAATAATTTATCTGTGTTTATCTTATATTCTGGTTTTTAGCACCGGCAAGACTGATGACCTCGAAGCAAATGAGGCCGTGAATTAGAACATAAGTGACCCTTCCCCCCGAAAATACACGCCTGAGACAGCCCATTCCAGCTCTGGACCACTCTGTTGAGCATTTTCCTTTACGCTGAGACAAAATCTATCTGCCTCTGTTTTCTACCCCTGGTCCTCTCCCCTATCTTGGATCCACCCAGAACAAGTCTAATTTGCTTTCACATGTAAAAATCCACAGTGAAGGCCTCTCCATGCAGGGATAGAGGGAAAGTGTGGTCTTTGTAGAGGCTTGGTGCTCTGGGGGCAGTTTTCTTCTTTGGAGCAATAGGAGGCAGCTTTATCCATGCTTTTATTGGAGGGATGCTGAAGGACTCTCAGCCCCAAGTCTTCCTTCTGAACTCCAGTATTGGCCTCTTTTATTGTCCTTAGTGTCCCCTTATGTGGAGGATAGTCTGGAGGGATCAGGACTGAAGATAGCTAGGTTTGGAGGTGAGAGCATGAGAGGTGACTCAGTTTGTGTTGGAGTACGGCAAGAGAGCCCCCCAAATGCTGGAGATGAGTATATTCAATCAGCACGGAGCACAGCTACTCCGTCCTCACCAAGGCCAGCTGGGAGAGGACCAGGAAGCCAGGAACACCTCCCTCTACCCATCCTTTTCCGACATGTATCACTGAGCCCAGCTTTCCTTGATCCTCCCGCCTCTATCTATTGTCTTCTTTTTCTAGAATGTTCCTTCCAACAACTGTTGCAGATGCTAGTGGAGATAAAAGATTTGAGGGAGGAGAAAAGAGAGGATATGCATTTATTCAGGATCTTAAACTCCTTACAGTCTGCTTGTTGTTAATTTTCCTCAGATAGAACTTACTTTTCTAATCACCTCAGCCTTCTACTCCTATCTTCCCAAACTGATAAATATTGTTTGCTGATCTGTCACCCCCCATTTTCCTTTCTCATGGTAAAAGCTTTCTGAGTTTCCTCTGATGAGCTATCCTTCTCAGTCCACGTGGTTCATTCAAGACTGATCACACACAGCTCACCATCCCAAGGATGAACTGAAGACTACAACCAGAGTCATGGTGATTGGCTTTGGTGTGGAAACATGATGGGAGCCAGTGATGCTCACTGTCACCCCCTCCTGAGGAAAGCCTGTTGAGCAGGAAGCCAACATGAAGAGGTGAAGGAACAAGGGATGAAGAGAGACAAGTTTTGGCTTATGGCTACTCGAGTTGAGTATCTCTCTTGCATCCAAAAGAAGTCTGAGAAATACTTGACCCCAGTAAGTCTCAAATTTTGGGGTCTCAAGACCCCTTTGCACTTTTGAAGTTTATTAAGGACCCCAAAGAACTTTCACTTATGTCACAATATTTATACTGATATTTATCATACTAGAAATTAAAATTGGGAAATTTTAAAAATCGCCACTTAATAAAACTAATAACAAACCCACCGTATGTTAATAGAAATAATGTATTTTTATGAAAAATAAGTATATTTTCCAAAACAATATCTTTCATGAGAAATGTGGCATGCTTTACATTTTTTCAATTCTTGTACAAGGTCTGGCTTACTAGGAGAGACCTGAATTCTCATACATGCTTCTACATTAATATATTGCCATATGTTGTTTTGGTTCAAGTGTATAAAGAAAACCCACCTCACAGAGATACATATCATTGGAAAAGAGAGGGATATTTTTATAAACTTCTCAGAGAGTTGTGGATATTCTTTTTTGATATCACCCCCAAACTTGACAAGGGGTACTTAAAAAAAAAGATTTATTTATTTATTTATTAGAGAGAGGGAGAGAAAGAAGGGGCAGAGGAAGGAATATTCAAATATCCAAGAAGGCTCCCACTGAGCACAGAGCCTGATGTAGGGCTCAATCTCACGGCCCAGGAGATCAGGACCCGAGCCAAAACCAAGAGTCGAATGCTTAACCAACTGAGCCACCCAGGCACCCTGACAAGGGGTACTTTCTTTTTTTTTTTTTAAGGAGAAACAGACTCCCCGCTGAGCAGGGAGCCCGGTGTGGGGCTCCATCCCGGGACCCTGGGATTGTGACCTGAGCCGAAGGCAGCCGCTTAACCAACTGAGCCACCCAGGCACCCCCCAAGTGGTGCTTTCTTTTTTTTTTTTTAATTTTTTTAAAGGTTTTATTTATTTATTTGAGAGAAAGAGAGAATGAGAGATAGAGAGCACGAGAGGGAAGAGGGTCAGAGGGAGAAGCAGACTTCCCGCTGAGCAGGGAGCCCGATGTGGGACTCGATCCTGGGACTCCAGGATCATGACCTGAGCCGAAGGCAGTCGCCTAACCAACTGAACCACCCAGGCGCCCTAAGGGGTGCTTTCTTAAAGATAAGTTAACAATGTGGAATCTGAAACTATAAAAATGAACTTCTCATATTCTGAATACTCACGAGAGAATGGGAATGATAAAAGGCAAAATAATTACCTTAGAATTAGGAGGAAAATAGTTTTGATTTTGTCAACTTTCTGAAAGGGTTTCAGGGACCTCCAGGGGTCCCTGGACCATACTTTGAGGATCGCTACTCCAGCCTAATCCTCACCAACTCTGATTCTGTGTATTTTTCTAAATTAAACTTCCAAAGAAACGGGAACTGATTTGGCTTATTCAGCCACCATTCAATAAGAAGATCTCTGTTAGTTATTCAGCAAATACTCCTGGGTGCTCCCTGTGATCCAGGCACCATGCTAGGAGCTGGCAGTACAGGGTGAACAAAACAGAACTGGAGCCTACTTGCACATTGCTATCGGTCTAGTGTGGCGCACACACATTAATCACACAGTATAGGTGTAATAGAGCCATATTGTAGACTTGGTTTACAGCACTGGCCTAAGCATCATGAAGGAAGCTACCAAGGGTATCAAGTCAGAGCGTGTTATGGGATTGGTTCCTTAATGAAGTGACTTTGAGGAAATAAATAGGACACGTAGTCATTTGCTGGAAAAGTGGAGTAGAGGCGTGGGGGTGGGAGGTGCTGGTGTAGCAATGTAGCCTGCTTCTGGTAGAGGAAATAGCATGGGAAATGTCTTAGGGAAGGAGAAGCTGCAGGAAGCCAGCGTGACTGGGAAGGGAAGGTGGAGAAGATCACATTGCAGGAAGAGTCTGGAGAGGTAGACAGACGCCATCTGTTAGAGCACTTGCAAAGGATCATCTTCTCGGCTGCTGGCCGACTTATAAAGGACTGCCTTTGAGTCAGGCACCCGTCGCTGGTCCAGTCACCCGGAGCTACAGATGCAAGGTGGTAGCCCATGCCTAAGGGACCACTCAGAAGGCATTGTGCAAGCACGGCGAGCACTCCAAGTGGAGTCACGGTCCCCTCAGAAAATCATATTCCACATCTCATTGCTTCATGGTTGCCTGATGTACACCCATCCTCCAATTTGGAGGCCTTGAAGAGCTTCTCCATTTGCTGGTTCATCTATGCTTGATTTCCTGTAGGGCCCCTGTCACAGGAGGTGCTCTCGAGGGGGCAGACTTTGAGATGGAGATCAGCAGCAGGATGTTTATTAGGTAGTGCTCTTGGCGACGACACTCGTGAAAGGAAATGACAGAAGTAGGAGTGGACAGAGGGAGAACTGACCTGCAAGGCAGTCTCAACAAAGGTCTCAGCTGATCTCGTCCTGAACTGTCCTGAGTTGCAACCTCCAGAAGGAAGCATGACCCAGGAAGAAAGCATGGCAAGGCAAGGCTGTTTTCCTCAGTTAAAGCAGTCCCCAGTGTGGGCCGATGACAGAAGGCTGTCTTCCAGCCCCATTCCCAACTCCTGAGGGAAGAATCCTTCTTTCCTGAGGGAAACTTTGAGTGGTGCATCACAGAGCCCGCCACGCTCGTGGATCCACTCAGTAAAAATCATGATGGTGTTTATGAGGACAACAGTGGCCAGGACGTCAGAAGGACTGAATTCTATAAATCAGTCACACACAAAAACTTGTACTTGCTGACTGGGTCCACTCTGCTTGTCTCCCTGCTTTATCCTGTACCCTTTTTCTCTCACCAACGCACTTCATAGGTGCAGGTCTCCATTCTCTTCTCTCAGCCCTCCGAGCTACGAGCTACTCCGGGGCCTTTGCACTGTTCGTAGGAATTATCTTATTTGTGTGCTACACTAGGATATTTGCTCCATGAGGGTAGGGACTTTGTGTCATTCATCTTTGGGTCCTCAGAGCCTGGCACACAGTAGACACAAAAATACTGAAAATATCAATAACTGAGGGGGCGTCTGGGTGGCTCAGTTGGTTATGCATCTAACTCTTGATTTTGGCTCAGGTCATTCTCAGGGTCGGGGGATCAAGTGGAGATTCTTTGCCTCCCCCCTGTCCCCCCCTAAGTAAATAAGATCTTGGGGGAAAAAATCAGTAACTGAGGCCCAGGCAGAGCAAGTATATGGGTTTGCTGAGGCTGCGGTAACAAAGCATCGCAGACCAGGTGCCTTAAACAGCAGAGGTGTACCTTCTCACGGTTCTGCAGGCTAGAAGTCTGAACCAAAGCGTCAGGAGGGTTAGTTTCTTCTGAGGCCTGTCTCCTGAGTTTGCAAATTACTGTCTTCTCCCTCTGTCCTCACATGGTCTTCCCTCTGTACCTACGTGTGTCCAGATTTCCTCATCTTAGAAGGGCACCAGTCATACTGGATTAGGGTCTACCCTCATGATCTCATTTTACCTTAATTACCTCTTGAAAGACCCCAGCTCCAGACGTAGGTACGTGCTGAGGTACTGGGGATTAAGACTTCAATACACACATTTGGGAGGAGGGGCGTATGACACAACCCATAACAGCAGGGGACACAAAAAGGCCATGTTATGGGTTTTCTCTCTTAGAAGCCCAGCTATATCACACTGAAGAAGGGGTGAGTTTGGAGTCCTTACGACACACCGGGGACTGTGCTGGTATTTCACAAGCATTATCTGATTTCTCCTCACAACCATCTGCTGAAGTGGTAGTACTCTATCTGTTTTACTGACAAGAAGACGGGGGACTCAGAGGTCTTAAGTACTTGCTCAAGGTCACGCAGTGGGCAAAGGAAGAAGATGGAACTTGAACCTAGATC
This sequence comes from Callorhinus ursinus, assembly GCF_003265705.2. Lineage (NCBI taxonomy): Eukaryota > Metazoa > Chordata > Mammalia > Carnivora > Otariidae > Callorhinus > Callorhinus ursinus. Next base: position 34,786,900 of record NW_027397077.1, on the reverse strand, counting down.
TCCTGTCCCTGAGCCTACACAGTCAACCGTTTCTGGAGAATATCTGTTGTTTGTCCTCAAGGCCTTCTAACCCCTTGATTTATATTGTTAATATTCTGCATCCACAGGGCTATAATCAGCTTAATTACATGGTATTTTGTGATGTTCTCTCTAAGTCACCTGTAGCCCTCTCCAAGGAGAAGGGAATCATCTAGGGAAAAAAAACACAAAAAACAAGACAGAAGCCCAGATGTTGCCCGCATTCAGGGAAGAGAAGCATGAACAAACCTCTTTTTTTGCTCCCAGCCTTGTCAAGGCTAATGCTTTGGTCCCCTCCCTGAAACTTAAACCAGAATCAGAACTTACTTCATTCTCTGTTTCATTAGCTTGGAGTAGGCCCAAGATAAGGTTAAAAATCAAAGAGTCTGTGAAAACTGCAACCAATTATCCTGAAAAATATGCTAAGCCTGAACAGATTTATTCAACGTTGCTTAGTGGGTGGCTTCACAGGACGGAGGCCAAGATTTATCATCTGCTTGGCTTTGCCTTTGATTATTCATTGACTGGGATGGCTTTCTTGCCATAAGCTGATACAGTCTCCCGTCTCTGAAAAAGGGGGGAAAAATACAAAACACCACATTTACTGATTCTTTTCAAACAGAATGTTTTTTTTTAAGAGAGGCAGACCTGTGGTACTAATGAATATTCCCTGTATTTCCTTTTGAAATCACAGCAGGAGATTAATGAAAAATTTAGTGAAGGGTGGAGAGTGCTGGTGGAATGTTCTACTGATTCCATCGAGTGTTTATTCAAACACACATTATAGTTGCCTGTTATAAGCCTGCACTGTGATAGATGTTGCCCCAGATTATTTCATCTTGCTTGCATAAAACCCCACAGGGAGGTGTTGACATCCCCACTGTACAGATGAGGAAATCAAGTCTTTAGAATTGCATTGTCCAATATGGTAATCAGTAGCTACCGAAGGTTATTGAAACTTACATTTAAAGTAATTAAAGTTTCTTTTTTAAAGATTTATTTATTCATTTGAGAAAGAGAGAGCAGGGTAGGAGGGACAGAGGGAGAGGGAGGGACAGAATCTCAAGCAGAGTCCCCCACTCAGCATGGAGCCTGATGTGGGGCTCGATCTCACAACGCTGAGATCATGACCTGGGCCGAAATCAAGAGCCGGACGCCTACCTGACTGAGCCACCCAGGCGCCCCATATAGTAATTAAAGTTTTAAAAGTCGGTTCTTTATTTACAACAGCCACATTTCAAGTGCTCAACAGCGATATGTGGCTAATGGCTACTCCATGGCACAGCACAGATCTAGAGCATTTTCATCATCACAGAAAGTTTTACTGAACACACTGCCATAGGATCTAGAGGCAAAGAGACCTGCTATTTGCTTAGTCAGAGGCAAGATTCAAGTCCGGCTCTCTTTGCTCCAAGTCCAGGTCCTTCCCACTATTGCAACACACCCACGGCATCTTTGATCTTCCCAGAGGGGAGACCATTAGCTCCCCAAGGGCAGCAACATTGACCCTGATTTCTTTGGTAATTCCTTGAACTAAAAACTTTTTTCTGCCCTGAAGGGTGTGTTGGGAAATGCTAAGAAATGGCCAGCAGATGGTGTGCATGTCCCATGTCTCATAACTTGGACCATCTCAAGGCACCGCTAAGAGAGGCGCTTGCAAAAGCCAAAAACTTAACTTGTTTTGACAAAGCCCTTATATAGATATTTCCCCCAAAACAGATACAAATGGCCAATAAGCATATGAAAATATGTTCATTGTCATTAGACTTTGGGGAAATACAAATCAAAACCACAGTGAGGTACCACGTCATACTCATTAGGATGGCTGTAGAAAGAAAGAGAGAAAGAGAAAAGGAAGAAAAGAAAAACAACAAGCAGAAAAATAATAAGTGTTGGTAAGGAAGTGAAGAAATCGGAATCCTTGTGCACTGTTCGAGGAAATGTAAAATAGCACAGCCACTGTGGAAAACAGCGTGGCAGTTCCTAAAAAAATTAAACAAGAATTGCCATAAGACCCAGATTCCACGTGTAAGGATATACGCAAGGGAATTGAAAGCAGGGACTCAGAGAGATAATTGTACACCAATGCTCCTAGCGCTATTACTCACAATAGCCAAAAAGTAGAAACAACCCAAATGTCAATCAATGGATGAATGGATAAATAAACATCCATGTTCATACAATGAAATATTATTTGGGGGCGACTGGGTGGCTCAGTCGGTTGAGCATCTGACTCAATTTTGGCTCAGGTCATGACCTCAGGGTTGTGAGATGGAGCCCCACGTAAGACTCTGCTCTGAGAGGGGAGTCTGCTTGAGATTCTCTCTCTCCCTCTCCCTCTGCACCCCCTCGTGTGTGGGTATGGGTGTGTGTGTGTGTGTGTGTGTGCATGCTCTCTCGCTCTCTCTCTCTCAAAAAAAAAAAAAAAGATAGAGGGGCGCCTGGGTGGCTCAGTCGTTAAGTGTCTGCCTTCAGCTCAGGTCATGATCTCAGGGTCCTGAGATCAAACCCTGCATTGGGCTCCATGCTCAGCGGGGAATCTTCTTGTCCTTCACCCCACCCCCGGTTCATGCTCTCTTTCACTATCTCTCTCTCTCTCTCTCAAATAAATAAATAAAATCTTAAAAACAAACAAACAAACAAACAAAACAAGGATAAAGAAACTTTTTCTTTTAAGATTTTATTTATTTACTTGAAAGAGAGAGGCAGGCAGAGGGAAAGGGAGAAGCAGACCCCCGCTGAGCAGGGAGCCTGATATGGGGCTCGATCCCAGGACCCTGGGATCATAACTTGAGCCAAAGGCAGACGCTTAACTCAATGAGCCACCCAAGCACCCGAGAGAATCTTGCAGTTTTCTAGGAGGGGTTTGGTTGCTAGGTGGGGAGAGAGTCCTCCAGGAGTTTAGGAAAAAGGGAAGGCCACAACCTCAGTGCCATACCTGGCTCTGCCCACATTCAGCTCTGTTGAACCAGGCAAGCTTACTACTTTCTAGTACCTGCATGAGCAGAAAGAAAGACGGTCTAGACATTAGTCTAGCTAGCATCCTTATCTCACACCTTTGATGACAAAGTCCCACTTTTTTGCAAAGATACCTTCTTTTCCCAAGATGTGGGACTTTCAGGAACCCAGAGGATATGTGGAACAACAGATGCCCATTGCCCATCTCCGGAAATGCTGATGTGCACAGTGAGACATGGCCTTTAAGAATTATTCTGGGGGCGCCTGGGTGGCTCAGTTGGTTAAGCATCTGCTTTCTGCTCAGGTCATGATCCCAGGGTTCTGGGATCGAGCCCCGCATTGCGCTCCCTGCTCAGTGGGGAGTCTGCTTCTCCCTCTCCCCTTGTTCCTTCCCCCCACCGTGTGCTCTCTCTCTCAAATAAAATCTTAAAAGAAAAAAAATAATTATTCTGTCTACCCCCTCCCATGATTAACAGGCATGAAATTTAGTACCACTCTCCACCCAGGCCTACCTGGTCCCACCCAAGCTCACAGATCCACAGTAACAGGGGTCCTCATCATAAATGATAGGTATTTTCCTCTCCATCCCCCTCGCCAAGATCCAGTCTGAGATTCACATGTCCCAGGGTGTTGTGACACAGGATCTCCCAGTCCTGGTAACTGCTATTGCTGTGAGGTGTGGTCCAGCACAGGGAGGGGTTGGGATGGCCAGGGAGGCTCTGGCTAGGGTCCCACTTTCAATCACAGAAGTAGAGGGCTGTTTCTCAGAAAGCTGCTCTTGCTCATGCTCCTTATCTGAGCTCTTGAAAGCTTCCACATAGTGAAGCACCCACAGAGGATTTTGATCATGGTGGTTCTTGTCTTGTAGGAACCAGTGGTCCCCCAGCCCATACTGGCATTGACAGATCCCAGAGCAAGACCACAGCAAGCGAAGAAGCTTCCTCTCCAGCATCACCATGGTGGCCAGACCTGGGCCTTCCAGAGCTTGTCCCGCTCATGGGCCACCTTCCCGTGTGTGTCATCCTTCATGGTGATAAACAGGTTGAGCATAAGCAGTGTGGCAATGACGGCAAAGACAGAGTAAATGATGCCAAATGTGAAGGGCAAGTTCACTTCATAGTTGGCAGGCCCATCCATGATGGTGAGGAAAAGCTGAAAGGTGTTGAACAGTGCCATGGGGTAGTGGTGGAATTGTCCCAGATTGGCTGGGTCCTCTCTCTGGAAAATGACATAGAATTCTGAGGCAAGCCCCAGAATAACAAAGCCATCAGCTGGCAGAAAGGTGTCACGTCTCCAAAAATCATCTTCTAGGAGTGCCTGGCTGGTTCAGTCAGTAGAACATGCAACTCTTGACCTCTGGCTTATGAGTTCAAGCCCCATGTTAGGTGTAGACATTACTTTATAAAATAAAATAAAATAAAATAAAATAAAATAAAATAAAATAAAATAAAATAAAACCAAAAATCATCTTCTGGATCATGATGGTGAAAGGACAGAGCATCTGGAATCCTCCAGCGAGGTACATAACACTGCACCAACCCAGCACCAGGGCGACGGACATGGGCACCATCTCTCCATTCATGTTGGAGAGCCACACCTCGTGTTCACCAGCACCATGCAGGCATAGGTGATGAGAATGACACAGAACAGCCCCCAGAGGACAGTCTTTCCCAAATAGCAAGAGGCACCAACACTGAAAATGCCCAGGATCTCTAGAAGTGGGATGACCACAGTTCCAAGGATGGTCACCAACTCCCGCACCAGCCAGACGTTATCCCGGTGAGTCACATAGGCCTCCTGCAGAGGTTTCTGTTGGAAAATGGTGTTATCTCAGGAATCTGTGCAGTTGTCCATACGGAACTTGAAGGGGAAGTAGATGTAGCAGATTATGTAGAGTGAGAACATAGAAGTACCACTGCCCATATTTCTTCCACTTGAAGCTCACTAGCTGCTTCACTGGGGTCTGGTCCAGGGTCTGGTGAGCCTCCTGCTTCCTGGGGGAGATCATGAGCTCTAGAAAGGACACCTCTTCTCCCCAGGAGTTGATCTCTGTGAGGTCATAGAGAGTGGAGGTCAGTGGCCCATAATTCCACTGTATGTGCTTCGGCTTCTGCATCAGGTGCTGGAACATTGCAGGCTTGCCCTCCACACCAGCCAGCTTGAAGGGGGTGAGACCCTGGTGATTGGGCATGCTTGAGGTCCCAGGACTGCAGGTGGTCGCTGCGCCCATTGGGGGACAGCAGCAGGGTGTTCATCTGGCAGGCAAAGGTTTTGTTGGGCTGGAAGATGAGGATGTGTAAGATGGTCTTTCCCAGGGTGTCCAGGGCCCAGACACTGGCTCCATGCTCGGTGAGCAGGCTCATGATCTCCTCACTGCCCACACAGGCAGCCAAGGACAAAGGGTGCTCCCCAAAGTAGATAAGGTTGCAGGGGCTATGGTGGACAGCTGTGCCTGTAGCTCTTGCAGAGATGCTGGCCCTGTGGGCAAGCAGGGCTCACACGGAGTGCACATTCTGTTTCACGATGGCTATGTACAGAGCGGCCCAACCTATGGAAGGCTCGCCCATGGTGGGCTCCTTGACCAGCTCCGGGGCAGCTTCTGTCAGCACATGGCTGCCTCGAGATTGTCCCAGAGGACTGTTATATGCAATGCCACCGAGGACTTAGCAGCAGCTGAGGAAGAGGCCGGGTCTGTTTGGGGTTGGGACTGAGAGTGAGTGTATCTTCCATGTGACTTGTGTATGCAGCTTGCAGTATGCAGCTTGCAGTTTGCAGCTGCGGGGTGTGTCTGTGTGTGTGTGTGCGCGTGCGTGTGCACGTGTGTGGCCACTCATTTTGTTGCAAGACATAGCCTATAGATACCATTGGAATTGTGCACTCTTCGTCTCTCTCCCCTCCCTACTCCCTCTCTTTACGTTCTTTTTCGTATCACTTAGAAACTTGGCAACAAAGATGTTTACAAACTGGAAAATACAGACAGCTACCTTCAATGTCAACTCCCTTGGCTTTAAATATATCTGGCTGTGGATAACTCTGAAATGTACATCTCAAGACAGACCCATCCCTGAACCTCTGTATTTATCTGTCTACTTGATACCACACTCGAGCATCAAAGAGGCATTTCAAAATGAATTTGACTGAAAAGAAATTCTCATTTCCCTGACCCTTTGTCTCCCAAACTTGTTCTTCGCCTGCTTCCCTATTTCTATAAATAGCACCATCACCCACACAGTTATTCAAGCCCAAACCCTAGGCGTTGGTCCTTTAGTGATCCCTTTCTCATACGCACGCATGCACATATGCGCGCGCACACACACACACGCACATCACATCGCTCTGTCAGCAAATCTTGGTGGTTCTACCTCAGAAAGAGATCTCGAACCTGTTTACCTCTCTCCATCTCCAGGGCACCTCCTTCATCCAAGCTGTCATCCTCTTTTGCAGCTGAAAACCTGTGCTTTGACCTTTGTCCTCCTCTAAAATCAAATCAGAACAAGTCACTCCCTTTATTTATTTATTTATTTATTTATTTTCCTTTATAAAGGAAATTCTTAGAACTTCTTTTTCTTTTTTTAAGATTTTATTTATTTGTCAGACAGAGAGAGAGAGAGAGAGAGAGCTCACAAGCAGGGGGAGCAGCAGGCAGAAGGCAAAGCAGGCTCCTCCCTGAGCAGGGAGCCCAATGCGGGACTTGATCCCAGGACCCTGGGATTATGACCTGAGCTGAAGGCAGACCCTTAACCTGCTGAGCCATCCAGGTGTCCAAAGTCACTCCCTTTAGAATAAAACTCAAACTCCTGGAGTTCTTGTAGGCCTACAAGACCCTACAAAGTCTGGCCCCTGCTTGCCTGTCTGATTTCACCTTCTAGGACTCTCCTGGTCCTAGAAGAGTCCCCATGGGGCTTTTCAAGTACCCCAAGCCCATTCCTACCTCATGGCTTTTGCATGATCTCTGGTCTTGATTCAGGGGTTATCGGCACAGAGAGGCCTTCCCTGATGACTCCATCTACAGTGGCCTCCTTCCAGTCTCTAAGCCTTCAGAACATGCACCACGATTGTAAACGACATGGATGCTGTCTCCTTACTTGTTTCCTGGTTTGGTGTTGGTCTCCCACACTAGACCATAAGCTCTTCTTTCCTAATGGAATTTGAACTCAAATCAAACCAACTCCAAAGTTCCAGTACATTTCAAAAGAGAAGGAAAAATGCATCCATAAGAACTCAAATATATAAAAGCATGTTTTCCATTAAAATTGCCCTCTTGTCTTCCTACCTTCAAAACCCCTTTGGCATTCTTGCTCTGAATTTCCTTCAGAACAAAGCTATTCAAATACTTGATCATGACATTGTTCGAAATGGGCTATGATACAGGAAATGGAAAAGACCACATTTAGAACAGTATTGATAAAATCTTATTTCTTCAAATTAAAGGTAGTGTTCACTCTTAATGGACTGTGCTCATGAAATACCATCTTTTAAATGTTTTCACTGACACCCAGAGGAAGTTTTACTTAGTTATACCGCACACTTCTGTATCACTTAAATTCAGTACAATACACAAGCATTGATTCAATTCTTTTACCCTAAGCTTACATCGCATATTTGACAAAATCTTGTTCAACCCAATACTGCGCATCTACTGTATGCCACGTACTAAGTGCTGTGGAGGGGCAGAGATGGATAAAACACAATCCCTGCCCCCAAACCTCACAGTCTGTGACCAAGAATATCATCAGCAAGCTTGATCACTGACCTTGGTCTCAAGAATTTGCTCTGAAAAATTTTTGGCTCTTTTCAAAAAACAAAATCTTTTTCAACAAGCAAAACCATAGAAAATTCTTCAAGAAGGGCGGGACAAATAAAATCCTGCCTGCCTCTGAAGATATTTCCAAAAGAATACCAAAAGTCTTTGGAGAAAAAATAGCAAATGAAATAAGTCTTTGGTTGCCAAAAAGGCCTGGATGACTATCATTTATATGGTGTATAAAATCTGGCACCCCCCCAAAAAAGTCATTCTCATTTCCTTAAAACCGGAGTTTTTAGTTTTATCACAACCCCTTTTTCTTAAAAGAAATATTTTTGTTGCCTTTACATTGCCTTTACTACACTGAACAGAAATTCATAGAGAATATAATACCTACAAACATTTCTAAGAATCAGTATATTGCTCTAAATTTCATGTAAGGAAGAAACAAAAGATATGACTTATAGTACAATATGCATTTCAATACAAAAGTGCTCAGATGATTTAGGAAGACAGTGAGAAGTCAAATATTTGCCCCTACTTTTTTTTTTTTAATTTTATTTATTTATTTGACAGAGAGAGACACAGCGAGAGAGGGAACACAAGCAGGGGGAGCGGGAGAGGGAGAAGCAGGCTTCCCGCAGAGCAGGGAGCCCGATGTGGGGCTGGATGCGGGGCTCGATGCGGGGCTCAATCCCAGGACCTGGAACCATGACCTGAGCCGAAGGCAGACGCTTAACGACTGAGCCACCCAGGCGCCCCTATTTGCCCCTACTTTTAACGAAGACATCTGGATTTCAGAAGAGTGAGACAATGCTCAACAGAAAGTTGTTGACCATTTCGCTTTATATGTGCTATTTCCAAATAAGGACTAAAAAGGCATACATAAAATGTCCACAAATGAAACAGCTATAAGTAAAGACTGATGCAACTGTGTGCCACTAATGATTCAGATCCCAAGCATGGTACTGCCATTAATGATGTCATTTTCCAAAATGGCGGACAACTCTTAGTAAAGTGATAGAGGCTTGCTCTCATTTATGCAGTAGTACCATACTGGGAAGCTTCGTGGCTATTAAAACCATACTGGTATTTCTGTTTATATGGGAGAAAGAGAGTGAGGACCTATGGTAAGGTAATGGAGTGTAAGTTCTCACCGTGGTAAATGTATGGTGGGACATTACTTTCTTTTTTTTTTTTTTTAAGAGTTTATTATTCATTTGAGACAGAGAGTGCATGAGTGGGGTGGAGGGGCAGAGGGAGAGGGGGAAGCAGACTCCCCACTGAGGAGGAAGCCTGCCTCAGGGGACCCTGGGATCGTGACCTGGGTCAAAGGCCGATGCTTAACAGGCTGAGTCACCCAGGTGCCCCATGGTGGGACATTTCAAACCCTCAGGGACTCAAGACAACTCTTGCCCCACAGGCCTGCCTCACAGTGGCCCCCAAAACCAGTAGGACATGAGACTTTCCCATCTCTACCTCCACACCCCTGCAATCCCTACGAAAACCAAAAGTGCCCTCACAAGGAAACATCCCCTGAGGACGGTACTATCACCTTTGAGAAGCACTTCCTTAAAGTTGCAGCTCTTAGGAGAACTTCAGGTCTCTCAGACATTTTGGGGAGGTTACTGCAATGCCCAGTCTGTACTCTACCACCCAGCTGGGAATCCAAGGGGTAGCAGCAGAAGAAATGACATTAGCTCCAGAAAAGAACAATCCTGCCCCTTTGAGTGGTATGCTTAACCTCAGGCAGTTGGTGAAACTCCAGCTCCAAAGAGCACACAGTACTGGGGAAATACATAGTGACAGCAGGAAACTAGGCCAACAGATGACACGGACAGAGTGGCCCCGTAAGACACAATAGGGCATGCTAGAACAGGAAGGTAAGCTGTAGCCACAGGAAAACATGGGGGTGTACGGCAGGATTCCACCCACAGGACAAGGCCCCAGTTGTTGAAGAAAGAATCACAGTGTAAGGACACCTCTAGAAATTCAGAGAGAGAGAGAGAGATGAGTAGAGATGATAGAGGGTATTGGTTAGGAATTTTAGCCTTAGGGGTGCCTGGGTGGCTCAGTCGTTAAGCATCTGCCTTCGGCTCAGGTCATGATCCCAGGGTCCTGGGATTGAGCCCCACATCGGGCTCCCTGCTCCGCGGGAAGCCTGCTTCTCCCTCTCCCACTCCCCCTGCTTGTGTTCCTTCTCTCGCTGTGTCTCTCTCTGTCAAATAGATAAAATCTTAAAAAAAAAAAAAAAAGAATTTTGGCCTTAGGATTAAGCAGGTTCAAATCCCAGCCCCTCCACTGATAAGTGTGACCTTGGGGCCAGTTGTATTATTTCCCTTTGAATCAGTTTCTTCATCTATAAAATGGGCACTAATGATAGTCTCTATCACATGAGGTTGTCCTGGGCATGAGATGAGGTCATAGGTAAGGTGCTTAGCATGGTGCCTGGGGGGCCTGTGAGCTGCTCAAGAGTAGGAGTGTCTAGTTTTTTTTTTAATTTTTAAAAATATTGTATTGATTTATTTGACAGAGAGATAGAGAAGAGCATAAATAGGCAGAGTGGCAGGCAGAGGGAGAGGGAGAAGCAGGCTCCCCGCTGAGCAGGGAGCCTGAGGTGGGGCTCGATCCCAGGACCCTGGGATCATGACCTGAGCCGAAGGCAGATGCTTAACGACTGAGCAGCCCAGGCGCCCCTGGGACTATCTAGTTTTTTTCCCCTTTCTCCCCTGGAGTACTTGATGCTGAGTAGGCACGGATCAACCCTAGTTGCATGAGCTGACCGGGAAGGTCTTGTAAAAGGTACCATTCTCACTATCAAGGATGATATAGAGAAAAGGAACGGAACCCTGGAGCCAGGGTAGGAAGTGGGGACTTGGTTTCTCTACTGTGGCACAAGATCACAGGCAGTACCTTTCACAAGAGGAAACCAGATCAGCCTAGCAGCTGAACCAAGGCTTCTGAAACCTCTGAGTGAGGAAGGCATTGGTCTCGGTGCCTGGGGGCCATCGAGCTCCTAGGACAACTAGGAGAAAGCCTCACCGGCCTACCATGGTGGGAAGAGAACCGAGGGGCCGGACAGCCACCGGGCACCATGGCGCACTGGGAGGAGGTCTCGGCCAGACCCAGGGGAGTACTCTGCTGGCCTGCAGACCTGTGGCCCCACAACAGGAAGGGCGGGCCTGCCTTCTCCCCTCTAGGAGCTGGACATAGCAGAACTAAACGGGAGTCATACAAAGTAAGAGGAAAGTAGGCCAGCCCTGGCTCCTTCCCCCTTACCAGCTCCATATCACGTCACTCTTCCCTTTGTGTTCTGAGCTCCAGCCACACTGGCCATTTCCTTGTTTCTCGAAAATGTGAAGCTCCCCCACCCACATCCCCACCACCCACTCTTTGCCTGGCTAATTGCTGCTCACCCTTCAGGTCTTGGTTCAAACATCACTTCCTCAGTAAGGCTGTCCCTGAACTCCCAGGTTAGGTGTGGGGCTCTCCCACTTAGTCTCGTCCTTATCAGTTCTGGCCTTTTGCCTCTTCACATCTCATGCAATTATAATTAGTGTTCTATGTAGGATTCAGCTACACTCTCCCACGAGACTGGACATTCCTGAGGGTAGACACTACATGGAGTCCATTACCCCATATCCTCTGCTAGGCAGCCCGGTACCTGGTACATGGTTAGCCCTCAGTAGATGTCAGTAGAAAAGAAACTGGATGGGAAGAGGAAAGGAGCCCCAAAACTCAGGTTGGGGTTACTGGGTTTGTCCTAAAAGATAATCAGATCCATAGACTAACTCCACTCTTAAGAAAACCAGGTCACCAACATTCCTGATTGAATATTCATTTTGCAGCAACTTCTCACCCTACTTCAAGGCCTAGCTCACAGTGAAGATTTATGTCATCCTCTCCTCTCAGACGCAAATGACTGTGGTAGCAAGTACTGTGATTTATTTCCCTCTCCTCCCTGCGCTCCAACAGGATGCCATGAATGATGTCAGGTGCACCATCCCTTTGATCTTGCTGGTGAGAAAATATATTTGGTACGAAATCCTAGGCAGAAATGAAAGCTGAAAAACAGATTTCTCTCCTCCTCCTTAAATCCTCCACTATCCCACCACCACCACCACACAAAGAAACCCCTGCCAAGCAAGACACCTGAGCACCATTTTCTGGCTCATGGGCAAGACACCAGTTTATGTCTAGAGATTTTTTCAGTGTTTGTTTTTCCTCCTGCATCATCACTGTTGGGAAGCTCAGATCCTTGTAGGTGCTCACAGGGTGCAGGCAGAGAACTGTTGGCCCTGGAAGTCTGGCTCTTGTTGAAGGCACAGAAATGGCATTTTCCCAGCATTTGGCTTCTGATCCTCGAGTCACTGAGCCCCCATGCTGAGCCAGCAACTATGCTCTTGCACGCTTCGCCTACATGAGCTTATCCAATCCTCCCAACAGCTCTATGGGAACAGACACTTTTATTGTCTCCATTTCACAGATGAGGACAACTGAGGCAAGTTGAAGTAACTTCCCAGACCCGCATGACCAGCGAGAGGTGACAGTAGGCGTCAAACTCAGGTCTCTTTGTCCCTGCAGCCTGATCTCTTAAGTGCCACACATTGTTGCAAGAATAATTGCTGCTTATACTTATAAATGCTAAATAAATGCTACTTACAGAGTACTTTGGTGGTTAATTAGTTCGTTAAAGGACTAGCAGTAGCAACAAGACCAATGAGAATAATCGTAGCTAAGTGTTCAATGAATGTTACATCCTGTTGTTATTGTTGTCTTTATATTCTTAGCCCTGATTTAAAAATATCATCTTAACGGGAAGGAGAGGCCATCCCTCTGAAGACTCTTCTCTACTCTTTGGCCTCTGCCCGGGGTCTGGTCACAGCGGCAGGTGTGTGTGTGTGACCAGGCCATCTGTCAGTTGACGTGGCCATGACCCAATTGCTCAGTTCCCCCTGGGTCAAAGATGTACCATCACATAGGCCCCAGAAACACCCAAGCAGGATTTGAGATGCACCCGTGAAGGTGACAAACCCCAGCTTCTATTACCAGTTCCTAGAACTAGGCTATTTCCCCACGTAGAGTCTTGTTATGATTCATACAGAGTGAGAGCTGAATGACAAGTTCAAATCTTTTTTTTTTTTAACATGCTGACCTGAAGAGACCTGGGGAATGTGGATGGGGCATGTTTAATAGGAGAAGACTCCTTTAGAAAACCTGCAGTGACTTCAAAGAGAGAAAAAAATTATATATATATGTGTGTGTGTGTGTGTGTGTGTTTGTGTGTGTACATACATATATATGTGTATATATGTATATATCTCAAAACAAGTTTGTAATGGCAAACATCTTTTCTGTCATGATTTTTTAAGTATGGCAATTCTCTATTATAAAGAAGCTGGTTATCCAGATGGTAGCTCACTCAGGAATTGGTGATGCTAGGATCAGCAGCTCATGTACAAGGGGAGGCAATTCATGCATGAGGAGACTCTGGGTGGGGGCCATTTAGACCCGGGTTCAAATCCTGGCTCCCCTATTTATTGACTGGAAAACTTGAGGCAAACTTTTTGTAATTTCTCTGAGCTGATATAAGGTAGTCATGTCCATATCCACCTGGTAGACTTCTCATGGGGGTTTAAAAAAGACTCAAGTACTTCAAGTAAACAGAGGAAGTAGGGTATAGCAGTGAAGGCCATTAAGTCTGCAACCGGACCTGAGATAAAATCCCATTCAACCACCTCCTTACGACTTTGGATGGGTGGCTTAGTTTCCTTGAGCTTCATCCATGGGAAAGCCACCTACTTCCAAGGGTTAGAGTAGAATTACGTGTGATAGTATCAGCAATGTCCTTAACCCAGTGCCTGGCACTTTAGGAAGGTCTCCAAAAAAGGTAGTGCCACCTATTAGGTGTAGGCAGGACCAGACCCCGGCTTCTTTATGATCTGGCTAGAGGTCTGAAGTGAATTGCCCAGGCAGGAGTCAGGCAGCAACTGAGAGCAGGCTATGAGGTCCAATGCGGAAGAAAGTACCGCATGTCAGTGGGCACTTCTCTGCTCTACCCTGGAGTCTTCCTAAGACCTGCTTGCCCCATATTTTGACCCCACCAGCTGAATTCTTAAGTTTGGCCTCTTAGGATATTTATCAGTGTGGCTATCAGCAAAGGCTGAGGGAAGGGCTGAATTTTAAATTGATGCCAATATTTCTTATGGAGATGAAGCTAATAAAAAATTTGGTGGTGTGAGAGTCATAAGACATTTTGCCTGAACCCTACAATAATGGAGAGTTGCCTCAAAGACAGCTTGGCCACACTCCTTTTCTAGGTAAATTTAGTCCCGGATATAGTTGCAGATTAGCACACCTGCTCGTTTTTCTTTGCCACAAAGTGGGCACTCCTAGTTAAAAAGGGATCTTTGGTTGACGTCAGTAAGGAATTCAGTGAGTAGCCACTTGGATCATGGAAATCCTATTTGTACCAGGGCTGACAGTTGATGGACTTCTTCTGCCTTCCCCAAAGGACTTTTTAAAAAACTTATTCTGACATCCCACTCTGTAACTGAACTTGATGGAGAAACAGGCAGGCCAAGTTGGGACTTTGGAGTCTGATGTATACCTAATGCCACATTTCTTATCTGTGAAACAGGACAAGAAAACCTGCCTCGTACGTTTAATGGGAAGATTCAGAATGGTTTTCCCTCTCACTTCCTCATACTCAGCTCTCCCTTTAGTAGCCTGGGGCAGCAGACACTGTTAGTTTTCTACTCAGCTGTGATTCTGTACTCCTTTTGTCTCAGAAACAAGATCCTAGTTTGGTTCATTCTCCTTTAAGTGGCCATATTCTCTGGGGGGACAGGAGGACTGTCCCTTTAGGCAGTCTTAGGGAATGAATCGTGTTTCATTTGAGCCAGTCCTGTCCCTTTCTATCTCTGAGCATTGTCATCTGTATGCAGTAACTAAAGAAGGCAGCCTTTTTTTTTTTTTTTTTAAGATTTTATTTATCTATTTGTCAGAGAGAGGGAGAGCACAAGCAGGGGAGGGGCAGAGGCAGAGGGAGAAGCAGGTTCCCCGCCGAGCAAGGATCCCAATGCAGGACTCGATCCCAAGACCCTGGGGTCATGACCTGAGAGGAAGGCAGATGCTTAACTGACCCAACCACTCAGGGGTCCCCAAAGCAGCCATCTTTAGACCATGAAGAAAGCCATCTTACAAGGTTAAGTCAACAAACTGAGAACAGCAGGGCAGAAAACAAAAGGAACATGTGTGTTGGATGATGATGTCTGGCCAGTGAACGAATTAAGCCAGCAACTCCCTGATATTTGGGCTCCTCGTTATATAAAATAATAAATCTCATTGTTTTAGCCACTTGTGGACAGTTATTGGAGGTCAAAGGTGTCCTCCATGGTGGTTATCAGGGCTGTTTGCAATTATTTGCATTCTTGCTTTCTAGGCACATGATAGGATTGCACTTCCCTACCTCCTTTGACATAAGATATGCACATTTGGCTTGCTTTCGTCAATGAAATGTTAGTGGAAGTGCTGTGTATCATTTCCAGACAAAGGCTTGTACGTGCCAGTATGATTTTCCACACTCTCGCCCTGCCTGGGCCATCAATGAAAAATAGATGGAGCCTCCACCAATTTGGATTCCCCAGTGACTATGATGAACAGAGGTTCCTGAAGCAAACATTACAAACATAGCATGAGCAAGAAATAGACTTGATTGTGTTAAACAATGAGATTTGGGGGCTATTTATTGCTGCCGTCCAATATAGGCTTTCCTGACACAAACTGATACATTCAAATAAAAGAATAGAGACTCTGATAGAGAAAGTGATAGGAGGTATAGAGATTTACCAATAAAAGCTTAACCTTTGCGCTGTGAAAAGTCTGAATCATTTCTAAATAATTCATTCTAAGACCAGACTATTGTACAGAATTCTTATCCCCTGCCCACATTGCCTTTAAGAATCATGCCTCATCCCTCAGTGGAACTAGACAGAGAAGCCACACTAGAGATTAAATGAAACAAAGGGCCAGACCCTGCATGCAAGCATGGGAGCCATGACCTGAATGGACGTAGGGAGCCTGGGAGATGGAGGTAAGAAGAGGAGGGTTTCAGAGCGGTCTCGCTGGGCTCCTAGAGTGTTGAGACCCGAGGCCTACTTAAGTGGCTGGCCATGGATTGACTAGAGTAGAGAGCATGCCCCTAAATTCCTCTGTCCTCACTTAGAAGTATCTATTCAAGGGCACCTGGGTGGCTCAGTTGGTTAAGCGTCTGCCTTTGGCTCAGGTCATGATCCCGGGGTCCTGGGATCGAGTCCCGCATCACCTGAGAAGGGAGCCTGCTTGTCCCTCTGCCCCTCCCCCCTGCTTGTGCTAGCTCTCTCTCTCACTCGCTGTCTCTCTCACAAAAATAAATAAATAAATAAGTCTTTAAAAAAAAAAAAAAAGGATTTAGCCACTCAAACCCAAAGCAGACAACTCTTCTAAGTCATGATGTATAAAGATTGGCTAAGAGTAAGTCCCTTCACTTATAAATGACGTATCAGTTTACTAGGGCTGCCATAACAAAATGTTATAGTCTGGGTGGCTTAAACAATGCAATTTTATTTTCTCAGAGTCCTGAAGGCTGGAAGTTCAAGATCAACGTGCCAGCAGGGTTGGCTTCTTGGGAGGCCTCTCTTCTTGGCTTGTAGCTGGCCACCTTTTCTCTGTGGGTGACACGGTCTCCCCTCCGAGTTTGTCTATCTGTGTCCTAATCTCCTCTTCTTATAAGACCATCAGTCATTTTGGATGACAGCCCACCCATATGACTTCATTTTACATTAATCACCTCTTTATTTTTATTATTATTTCTTTAATCACCTCTTTAAAGGCTCTATCTCCATAACACAGTCACATTCTGAGTTACTAGGGCTTGGGACCTCACCATATGAATTCAGGGGCTGGGGGTGGGCAGACACAATTCAGTGCATAAGAGATGGTAACATCTTTTCTTTTCACAATAACAATAATAATGCAAAGATTATATATGTAAGGTGCCTGGCACTCAGTCATTCCAGTAAAAGGTAATTATTAATACTGTTGGGTTGTTTGATCCTCTACAGGTTCATAAATTCCCCAAGGCCAGGCACTATGTTCTTGTGCTTCTTTGTGACCTCTGCAGTCCAACATTGTATCATACATGGCCCTCAAAAAATACAGTGCAGTGGTTAAGAGCATGGTTTTTTTAATTTTATTTTATTTTATTATTATTTATTAGAGAGCGAGAGATAGCATGAGCAGGGTGAGGGGCAGAGGGAGAAGCAGGCTCTCCGCTGAGCAGGGAGCCCGATGCGGGACTCGATCCCGGCACTCCAGGATCATGACCTGAGCTGAAGGCAGACGCTTAACAACTGAGTCACCCAGGTGTCCCTAGACCATTAGTTTCTTCTGCCTACTGCAACCAATTACTACAAGTTTAGTGGCTTAAACAACACAAATTCATTACCTTTCAGTTGTGGAGGTTGGAAGTCCAAAATTAGTCCCACAAATCAAGGTGTCTGCAGGGCTGTGTCCCTTCTGGGGGCTCTAAGGGAGAATCCATTTTCTTACTTGGAAAGGCCACCTACATTCCTTGGTTCATGACACCTTTCCATCTTTAAATCCAGCAACTGCATCACCCTGGGCCTCTGCTCTTGTCATTACATCTCCTTCTCTGACTCTCCTGTCTCCCTCTGTCACATATAAGGACCCTTGTGACTACAGTGGGATTACCCAGGATAAACTTCCATTTCAATGCTAGCTGATTAGCAACCTTAATTCCATCCGCAGGCTTAACACCCTTTTGCCATATAACTTAACATATTCACAGGTTCTAAGGAGTAGGTTGTGGACAAAGTTTGGGGGGGTCATTCTTTTGCCTACTGTATTATCCCTCAGAATTGTTGTGAAGGCCAAATGAAATAATATATGTAAAGTGTTTAGGACCGTGTTTGGCACAGTGAGTAATCAATAAACAATGTTCTTTGCTTCTTAAGACCTCATTCTGTGAAATTACTCATTGAAGGTCATTGTCATTTGGGAAAACATGGGCTGGTGCAAATGAGTTACTTTGAAATTTAGGCAGAATTTGTTTTGGTGTAATGATGTCTGGGATCACAGCAACTTTGAGCAAAAATAAATAAATAAATAAAAGGCTATAAATCATCAAAGCCAACTCTCTAATTTTACCAAAGAGCTCATTGAGGCCTGAAGATATCTCTAAGTGGCAGAATAAGGACTACAAACTAGATTTTGGGTAAGACACAAAAGTTTAATGTGCAATCAGGAAGCAATATTTTAATAGTTATTTTTACTACTTTTTTCTTCCTAATCCAAGAACACTAGAATCTGGATGGCAGTCTAGATCTGTTAGCAGAATCATAATTTCATGCATTTATGTGGCATTGCTCTCCTAGTGAAGTCAAAAAACCTTCCATAGAACTAAGAATAGACTCTAGGAATAAGGGGCCTGGTTGTTCATGGAAAGTGACCATTTGTTTTTTGGCCCGATGGGCAGTATTTCCTTTGGGTTCCACTCTCCAACCCATTCCATGGTAAACACTCCATCCATTGTCTCCAGCCTCTTCTCAAGGATGGCCGCATGACCCAGGCTTGACCAGTCCGAGGCTTCCCTGGGATTTTTGCAAGAGCCATTGGAAAAGACAGCTTTCAGAGCACAACCTTGGGGTCACCAGCAGTCGTCTCATTTATTACATAAAAAAAGAGAAGCATATGGGCACCTGGGTGGCTCAGTCAGTTAAGTGTCCGACTCTTGATTTCGGCTCAGATCAAGATCTCAGGGTCCTGGGATGGAGCCCCCATCTGGCTCCCAGCTCAGTGGGGAGTCTGCTTCTCCCTCTCCCTCTGTCCCTCCTCCCACTAGTGCTCCCTCTCTCTCTTAAATAAAATCTTTTTTTTTAAAGATTTTATTTATTTATTTATTTGACAGAGAGAGAGAGAGAGAGAGACTGTGAGAGAGGGAACACAAGGAGGGGGAGTGCGAGAGGGAGAAGCAGGCTTCCCGCCGAGCAGGGAGCCCGATGTGGGGCTTGATCCCAGGACTCCAAGATCATGACCTGAGCCGAAGGCGGACGCTTAACAACTGAGCCACCCAGGCACCCCATAAATAAATAAAATCTTTAAAAAAAAAGAGAGAAGCATAATGAGATCATCTCATTGGCTCAAAAAGCCAAACACCTAGAGACACTTATTCATAAGAGCCAAAATGAATCTTTTTCTTTTTTCGCTTAAACCAATTTCATCCGAATATCTGCAACATGTATCTAAAAGAGTCCTCACTTTTTAAATTTCTTTTAAGAAAAAAAGAGAGTGGGGAGCAGAGGGGTAGAGGGTGAGGAAGAAAGAGAGAATCTTAAACAGGCTCCGTGTCCAGCACAAAGCCCGAGGGGCGGGGCTCCATCTCACACCCCTGAGATCCTGACCTGAGCCGAAATCAAGAGTAGGTTGCTTAACTGACTGAGCCATCTAGGTGCTCCTTTAAATTTTTAATTGAAGTATAGTTGACATGTAATATTATATTAGTCTCAGGTGTACAACATGGTGATTTGACAATTATGTATTACAAAATGCTCACTACAAGAAGGGTATTTACCATCTGTCACCATACAAATTATCACATTACTGTTGAGTGTCTTACCTATATTTTTATCTTGTCCCTGGAAGTTTGTATCTCTTAACCCCCTCCACCTATTTTGCCTGCCCCTCACCCCCTCTCTCACTACTACAGCTGTTATCAATGTAAAGCATTTTTTAATTTAGTCTTTAATGGAAAATGATTTAAAAATTGGAAAGTTTCAGTTCTTAGTAAGTGATTGATGAAACAAGACCGAAAGAATTTAGGGAACCATTTATTTTTTAAAACTTAAAGTGTGGGGGCACCTGGGTGGCTCAGCCATTAAGCGTCTGCCTTCCGCTCAGGTGATGGTCCCAGGGTCCTGGGATCAAGCCCCGCATCGGGCTCCCTGCTCAGCGGGAAGCCTGCTTCTCCCTCCCCCACTCCTCCTGCTTGTGTTTCCTCTCTCGCTGTCTCTCTCTCTGTCAAATAAATAAATAAAAAAAATCTTAAAAAAGAAAAACACCAAGGGGCCCTGCCTTAAAAAAAACAAAAAACAAAAAACTTAAAGTGTGGTAATCCTTGGGAAATGAAAGAGCTAGGCTTTGATGTGACTAAGGTCTCCTAAATTATATAAGCTGGGAATACGAGTGTGCATTCAGTTATTTTAAAAAATATTTACTGTGCACTTACTATATGTCAGGTACTTCTAGGACTAGGGAAGCAATCAAGGTTCATTCTCCTTCTTTTTACAAGAGTAATTTATGTTCACTGTAGTAACTTAGAAAATACAGACACAAAGAAAATAAACAAAAATTATGTATAATTCAATCATTCAGAGAGTTACTATTACTATTTTGGTGTATGCTGACCCAGACTTTTTTCTCTGCACAGGTAATAATAACTATTATTGATTGAGTGTCTCATCCATGCTAAGCATTAGGCTCAGAGCTTTCTGTGGGTCATTATTTCCTTTATCCTTACGTTAATTCAATGGAGCAGTGACTTTCATTATCCTGATTTTATAGTTTGAGAAACTGAGACATAACAAAGTTAAGGAACTTGTCCTAGATCACACAGCTAGTACATGGCAGTGCTTTGTTGAGTGAAATAGTCTTTTATTATTTGAATATAAAAAAGAAAATCAAAGTCTTGTGTCTTCCTTTCTTTGCTCAAAAACATATCTTGAAGATATTGCCATGTGATAAACCTATCACTTCATTTTTAAACACTGCAGTGTATTCTAAAACAGGTGAACTTCAAGTCACTCAACCAAATGGTAATGTGGACTTTAGGCTGGTTCTAATTTTTCCACAACTGTGGTGCCCATAGTCCAGGATAGTCCTGGTGGTTTCCACGAGCATCATTTACCAACTAGAAATACATAGCACTTCATAATCTGCCACTCACTGTCCCTACACCATGAGCTCTATCTTCTAGCCACCCTGATCTGCTCACCCTTTCCTGATAAGGCATGACCTTTCACATGGCTGCATCTTTAAACAAAGTGCTTCTTCTATTCTACCAGGGATTCCCAATCCTTAGATGTCACCTGTCCCATTTCCTGATTCCCAGCCTGGTGCTTTATCACCTGGGCTAGCCTCTTGGGACACCTACAAGATAAATAGAGAAAGGCCATGCCACTACTGTGCCTAGGGCATTATACTCTCATCATTCTCGGATGTGTTTCTGTAGTGCAAGGCATTTCTTATTCATCCTGGAAACCCCAATGCCTACCAGTGTGCCTGGCACACAGGTTAGCAATTGTTTGCTGAATTAACGGAAACTGAATTAGGATTGAACTAGAGGGCATTATGCTAAGCAAAATAAGTCTATCAGGGAAAAACAATTATCATGATCTCACTCATATGTGGAATTTAAGAAACAAAACAGAGGAATATAGGGGAAGAGAGGAAAAAATAAAACAAAACGAAATCAGAGAGGGAGACAAACCATAAGAGACTCTTAATCATAGGAAACAAACTGAGGGTTGCTGGAAAGGAGAGGGGTTGGGGTAACTGAGGGATGAGGGGTTGGGGTAATTGGATGACGGACATTAAGGAGGGCATGTGATGTAATGAGCACTGGGTATTATGTAAGACTGATGAGTGACTGACCACTACCTCTGAAACCAATAATACATTATGTTAATTAATTGAATTTAAATTTTAAAAGAGGGAACTGAATTATTAACAATAGCAACCACAGCAGTGGTGATAGCTACTCTGTATCGAGCATTTACTCTGCTCTAGACACTATGGCTAATTGCCTCATGTGTGTTGCTTTAGTTAACACACATCTATATAAAGCAGTATTCTTTTTGTCTCCTTTCCTGGATGAAGAAACTGAATCTTTGAGAGGTCAATTAACTCCCCCAAGATCACCCAACTGATAAATAAAAGAGCTAGGATTTGAGTGCAGTCCAAGTGCAAAGCCCATGGCTTTAACCATCATACTCGAAGCCTCCTGCAACACTATGACCTGTATCCGTTCTTTGAACAAATATTGACTGAGCACCTGCCATAAGCTGGCCCTGGACACAGAGCAAGACACACACAGTCCTTGTCTTCCAGAAACTGACAATCTAATGAGTCAAATCAAATGTGAGTAAGCATCAGAATCACCTGGAGTGCATGTTGAAAGTGTGGATTTCCTAGCTCTGGCAATTCTGATTCAAGCTATCTGGGGTAGAGCCCAGGAATCTGTATTTACTTAAGGTCCCAGGCAGGACTGACTTTCAGCCAGTAGGCACTGGCATGGCCCCACTGGATGTTCAAATATTGACATTATTTCCGAACCAGTTGGTAAACATATATTGCTCTCAGATGCCCTGAGTGTAGATGACCAACTGTCCCGGGTTTGCCTGGGAATGTTCCAGTTCCAGCAATGAAAGTCTGACATCTGGGGGAAAGCAGAACAGTTGTTTACCACATCTGAGTGTCCCCTGCCACTCCAGTTAACCCTGATCTTTCCCAGATCTGCCATGGTTCTGAGATTTCAGAGTTAAAGCCTGGCATAGGATGGGCCTCTCTGATCATAAGAGCTGTTGGTTCTGAGTGGAGGTCCTTGCCTTTCTGGTGTTAAATATTTTGAATATCACCTCTGGCCCAAGTGATTCTGATGCAGGTGGCCCACAGACCACTCTATGAGAAACATTAGTCCAGTTGCCTGATGACAGAGTAGGCATTGAGAAGATCTTTTTAAATGTCATGCTAGAAACATTTATATGATGCTTAGTATGGGCCAGGAACCTTAAGAACTCTACACAAACTCCTTTGACCCTCCCTACAATACTAAGGAGATACTGTTACTATCCCCATTTTACAGATGCAGTAACTGAGGCCTAAGATCACATAGCTATGGAGGGGGCAGAAGAGGATTTGAATACAGCTTGGCTCCGGAGTCTGTCCAGCAAGCAAGCCAAGACACACGCTCCCATATGGCAGACCTAGGCTCTAGGTTACAGCCAAAGGCTCAGAAGACTCTGTCCCTCAGCAACACAGCTGGAGCTGCTATCTTGCTCTGAGCCCCCAGGGTCTGGATCTGAGCCAGTGAGACAGGGGCAAAGGCTCGGGGCCTGAAGGCAGCGCTGAATTCTTCCTGCTGATAATTGCTGCTGGAAGAGCTGTTTTCAGTCCTCACAGAGGCTCTCCTCACATGGCAGCAAACTCTGAATATCAACCATATTTAGGAGCGAGGGCTTGAAGCATATGTCAGAGCCGGAGAGAGGAACCAAGTGACAGCCTTCTTCTGGGAAGGAGTGTGAGTTTTTTACAGGCAAGGCTGCTTTTTTCAGTGAACTTCTCCTCTTCATTTTGGAGTCCACCTGTTACCAGACCAGATGGCCCCCTGCTAGCCTTTTCTTTTACAGGCTTCGAATAAAATGCAACACCCTCTGGGATTTAACCAAATTCCACCCACTGACACTAGGTCCCTCTTTACCCAGGTGCTCTTAAAGTCATAAAATTGGACACCTACACAAGCTGACATTCACGACTGGGAAGAGGAGGCCCAAGTGGGTGCTCAGACTTTCATTGAGTCCTTCAATAACCACTTCACTGAGCGCCCCCAGCGCACCAAGTGGCAGGCTGGGCTTGCGGGTATGGGGGAGCCGGGCGGCGATGGCCTCTGCCCCTCATGGAGCTTGCAGTCCAGGGGCCACCGGAATAGGCTTGCTCATTTTCATGGAGAGAGGTGCTCTGAAGGAAAAGGAAGTGTGACTCGAGGATGTTTGCCAGAGGAGTGTGACCTATTGGCAATTGGGAAGGCCTTCACCTAAAGGTGATGCAGAAAAGCTGTGACCAGAAGGAAAAAAGGAGGTGCTGACTCAGAATGGAGAGGGGGAACAGATATTCCGAACACAAGGGTCTGTGTCTGCAAAAAAGGCCTGAAAGCTGGGACAAGGGTGCAGAGCAGCTACAGAGGAAGGCAGGCTGGCTGGGACTCGCTGGCCTTCGTGAGACACATGGCCATTCTCCTGAGGGGACAGCAGCATTCCGAACATCACAATGGCCCGGTGAGATCTGCATTTTTATAAAAGACTTTTGATCTACAGCTCATGGGTAGCAGAGGCGGAGCTGGGCCTTGAATTCAAGTCTCTCTGTCTCCCTGTCCAGTATTCTTTCTTACCAGCCCAGATGGTGAGCCCTGGTCTTAGCACGTGTGTCTGAGGAAACTCGTTCCAAGTATGTCCAAACCCTTGACAAACATCTGTGTCTTCTGCATTGTCAGAGTGAAGGAGAGCTCGAAATCCAGGCCCACACCAATGGCCTGAGCAAAACCCCAGCTCCCTCACTTCTAAGCTGTGTGGTCTTGGGAAAGTTAATTAACTCTTTGGGCCTCAGTGTCTGGTGTGTAAAATGAAAATAAAAATCCAATTCAGATTGCTGTAATGATCATTTTTTTAAAAAGATTTTGTTTATTTATTTGACAGAGAGAGACACAGCGAGAGACGGAACACAAGCAGGGGGAGTGGGAGAGGGAGAAGCAGGCTTCCCACTGAGCAGGGAGCCCGATGCAGGGCTCGATCCCAGGACTCCGGGATCATGACCTGAGCTGAAGGCAGATGCTTAATGACTGAGCCACCCAGGCGCCCCTGTAATGACCATTTAAAACAATAATGCATGCAATGTGTTCAACCTAAAATCAATACCCAGTAAATAGGAACTCTTCTAATTGGGACTCCCTTCTCTGAGAGAGAGTCAACAATTTTCCCCAAAGTTTTCTGTACATGTTCTCTTACAGTCTTCCAAGATG
The DNA here is from genome assembly GCF_003265705.2 of Callorhinus ursinus. NCBI lineage: Eukaryota > Metazoa > Chordata > Mammalia > Carnivora > Otariidae > Callorhinus > Callorhinus ursinus. Next base: position 34,762,331 of record NW_027397077.1, on the reverse strand, counting down.
AAAGCCACCACTATGTTTTGTTTTCTCAGAGAGCCTTCTTCAGTCCGGTAAAACTCATCCCTGCCCTGGCTCGGGGGAGTACCCCAAGCCTGGCCAACCATAGTGCTCCAGCCCCATGAAGGGCTGGGTTATTGATTCACAGAGGGCCACTGATAATCATGGCCTGGGATCCATATACAGATGCTGTGAGCATGACGTCCCTTTCTCAGTTGAGGAAGCTGGCAGCCATGTTAACCAGAGTCCAACACACCCAGGGAGAAATTAGAAAAGCAGATCCAAGAGTCAGATAAACAGAGAGGGAGTTTGGGCAGCACGGAGTTGCTGGGTCTAGCTCCTGAGGTCATGGTTATCACAGCTCTCTCTCTCTTTTTTTTTTAATCAATTCTGTGAACTACCTCAATAGCCCTGCAAGTTTCTCAAGTCACTAAATCCCCATCTCACTTTAGGGAAGTTGAGAGGAGTTTTGACACTTGCAACCAAAAGAGTTCTGACAAGTTGCCTATCTGCCAGGGTCACAGGCAATTCTGAATCATCAACTTAGATGATGTCTCTTACAGAGACCTCAAAATGTCATCCAGGACAGCAGCTTGAAAACAAAAACAAAAACAAAAACTCTGCTTTGCAGTAGCAAAATCTTCTTTTCAATCTTCAGGAACCTAAATATATAAAACCAATGAAAGAGGAAGTGCTCATGTAGCTGCAAGAATGTGGGGGACCCTCAGCCCTGCCTACCATCTCTTGATTCTGTCCACCGTCCCTGCATCCAGCTGAAAACAATCATCTGGTCCAACTTCCTACATCAGGAATCACCTTGACCGCATCTCTGACACCTGGTCCTCAAGCCTCCACTGAACATGTCCATAGCAGACAGCTGAGGAAGCCTCGAGGCGGTCCACTTCCTTTTGCAGACTTCTCTGATAGCAACATGGTTCCTCATCTGCCTCCTGGTAACACTCACCCGTGGGTCTGAGTTCTTTGGGGTGAAACAGGCTAATTAAATACACCTTTTCTATGGCAGCCCTTCCTGAAAGACAATTTTCATGTCCCACTTAGTTCCTGGCTTATGCAGCCTTATTCCTTCTGACTGTTCCTCGTGGGACCTCATGTCCAGCTGGTGAGATGCCTAAAATAGGCAGACTGCTGTACAAGGTGTGATTTAAGGAGGGACAGAGAGACAGAAGGCTTAGAGAAAGTGTATATTGAAACACACACATACACACACACACACACAGGTTTATGGCACCCCCATTACTTGACAGGTGGGGCATTCTCCTTGTACCAGGCACTGCACAGGGCTGTACACACCTTCTCTTTCTCCTTCAGCCCTCACCACACATCCACGAATTTGGGGAGGCCTCAAAAGATGAGGCCCAGAGGAATTAAAGTACCTGGCTCAAGTTCAAGAGCTACTATTTGGTAAGAATGGGATTTGAACTCAGGTCTCACCTGACTCCAAAGCTGTGAGTTTTAGGTGTATTTCTATTAGAAGACATGGCTCTCTTTGCTGTCGGCCATCCAGCCTGGGAAGATGATAGAATGGAGCACTGAAAGGATAGCATAATGCAGATAAATTTTTGCAGGCTTTATTTATATGACTGTGGTCGGGACACAAGGCAGACTCCTCCTTTACAGGTAAGCTTTAGAGGAAATTCTCTTTTTTAATTTGTGTTTTTAATTGAAGCATAACTGACATACAATATCCTATTAGTTTTGGGTGTGCATCGTAATGATTTGATATTTTTATACATAATGAAATGATCCCCATAAGTCTAGCCACCATCTGTCACCATATAAAGTAATTACAATATTATGGACTCTATTCCCCATGCTGTACATTACATCCCAGTGACTTGTTTATTTTATAACTAGAATTTTGTATCTCTTAATCCCCTTCACCTATTTCTCCTGTTCTGCAACACCCCTCCCCTCTGGTAAGCAACAGTTTGTTCTCTGTATCTAGGAGTCTCTTTCTGTTGTGTTTTGTTTGCTCATTTGTTTTGGTTTTTAGATTCCACATATGAATGAAATCATACAGTATTTGTCTTTTGGAGACGCTTCTGTTTAAACATAACATAGTTATTCCATGTTAGGGATGATTTAATCTGTTATTTGAGCAAGCAATCAAAGAAGATGTGGGGCTCTGGGGTTGGAAGGATAAGGCATGACTGCGTGACTAAATTGATTACAGTTAACCCAGCTTCCCTTTTTTTCTCGCCCATAGAGAACCTTTAAGTTCTTTTGCATCACGAACCCCACTTTGGATGCCAGCAGGCTTGAGGAAGAGAACCTGGGGAGCAGAGAGGTGAAGGAACCAGCTTTGCCCACCCTGGAGCTCATGGTTTTACCAGGAAGAGAACTCAGTCTCTGCTCCCTGCTTTCTAGCTTCAAGGTCACATCGGCATTCCATGGCTATGTCTGATGTTCTCTTAAAATGTGCCTTAGGGACACCTGGCTGGCTCAGTGCCTGGTAGAGCACAGGACTCTTGATCTTGGGGTCATGAGTTCAAGCCCCACATTGGGTGTAGAGATTACTAAAAATCAATCAATCAATCAATCTTAAAAAAATCGAAGCTCAAAAGTTAAAAAAACAAAAACAAACAACCCCCCCAATTAAAAAAAAAAGTACCACGTATGAACCCTAACAGTAATAGCAGCAATACTACTCCTGAGGACTTTATTGAGCAATTGCTAGGCACAGGCACACATCCTCTCACTTAACATTCAACATGCCTACCAAGATTGTCCTGCTAAGATCCAATTTTAACAGTCATGGTCATTAAGGTTGGGGGAAACTGGGTAACATATTGAGGTCTCTGACCAAGCTTGTCCATTTGTTAAAGGCATGGCTGATGTTTGAATTCTGATATTTGACCTAGGGCCAGCTATCTTGATATATGAAGTGAAAAAAGCAGGTTTCAAAACAGTAGAGGACTTTATTCAGCAATGAAAAGGAACAAAGCGTGTTACATGCAACAGAGGGGATGAGTCTCACAATAATTATGTGAGTGAAAGAAGCTAGATAAAAATGTACACAGTGTATGATTCCCTTGACTGGATACATCGAATTGATAAAATTCTAGAAAACGCAGACTGGTAGATAGTAACAGAAAGCAAATCAGCAGTGGCTAGTAGCTGGAAGGGGCAGGAGACAGATTATCAAGGCATAAGTAACCATTCTCCTGATTGGATTGTGGTGATGGTTTCGCAGGTGTATAAAAACGTCAAAACTGTGGGGCGCCTGGCTGGCTCAAGTCAGTAGAGTGTGCGACTCTTGCTCTTGGGGTTTTAAGTTTGAGTCCCACACTGGGTGTATAAATTACTTAAAAACAAAATCTTAGGGGATGCCTGGTGGCTCAGTCGGTTAAGCGTCTGCTTTCGGCTCAGATCATGATCCCAGGGTCCTGGGATCGAGCCCCGCATCGGGCTCCCTGCTCAGCGGGGAGCCTGCTTCTCCCTCCCTCTGCCCCTCACCCTGATCATGTGCTCTCTCTCAAATAATAAATAAAATATTTTTAAAAATACTGTATTAGACATGATTCTGGTTTAGTTTTTAAGGCAAAAAATGAAAACATACATATGTATATAGACATATTTATATATCACTTCACATGACTCACAAGGCCCTGTGTGAGCTGATGGTTCCTGACTGCCTCCCCAGCATCATTGCTCACTACCGGCCCCTGAGCCCTCCATGTTGGGCACAGAGTCTGACCTTCCTTCCCTCCATCACCCCAAGCACCTGCTCACCTCCTGGCTTTCTTGCTTGTTTTGATTCCCTTTGCCTGGGACACTGTCTCTACTCCTCGCCTTTCCTTGGTTTACTCCTTGATTCTTTAGGCCTCAGCTAGAATGTCCTCTCCTCCCTCAGGCCAAAGCACTCACCTTTCCCACTGGGTATCATAATCATTGAATTCTATTCTCTGTAGTTACCTTGTAATTTTCCTGAAGGCAAGAGACTGTCTTTGGTTTGTGGAGGTATTCTTAATAGTAGCACCACGCCTGGCACATGGTAGGTATTCACAAGATAGGTGATTGAATGAATGACCAAAATGTTATTTTAAAGTCCTAGAGAATAAGAATGTTTATTTACTAACATGGTAGTACTTAAAAGCACATAAGATTGGGGCGCCTGGGTGGCTCAGTCATTAAGCGTCTGCCTTCGGCTCGGGTCATGATCCCGGGGTCCTGGGATCGAGCCCCTCGTCGGGCTCCCTGCTTGGCAGGAAGCCTGCTTCTCCCTCTCTCATTCCCCCTGCTTGTGTTCCCTCTCTTGCTATGTCTCTCTCTGTTGAAATAATAAATAAAATCTTTTTTTAAAAAAAGTACATATGATTGATATTCTCTAGTATGCAGGCCAGCATAATGTTAGGAATGCACGTCAAGAGAGCCTGTCACAGAGGTTACGAATATCATATTCAGACTCAGTCAGACCTGGTTCTACCAGTTGCCTGCTAAGTAACTTTGGGCAAGTTAGTTTATCTCTCTGAACCTCTGTTTTCTCTCCGTATAATGGGCATAGAGATATTCTGCCAGTGTTAGGAAGTCTCACTGAGATCATGCATGGGAAGTGTTTAGTGCAGCAGGGCCCCACACTGTAGGTGCTCAGTGACTGTTAATATTTACCAGCATTGTCACTCAGACCAACTGAGTATCATCTATCAACCAACACCTCACATTTCTTCTAGTTCTCTTCTACCAAACATTTCTCATATAGTACCTTAGCTGCCCCTACGGGGACCTTCTTGGGAGGTGACATGGATGTTACTATTACTTATTTTAAGGGGAAGCTGAAACCCAGAGAAGCTAAATGACTTTACCTAAATTACAGATAAGACAAACAGTGGCACCAAGGGCCCATCCCTTAGCAGTTCAGCACCCTACAGAGGCTACCTGCTGGGTCTTGCCTGCTCCTTAGACATAAAAGTGACTGAAGGCCCCTATCTACCTCCGGAGGCAAGCCCAAGTTTTTCTGGTAGTTCCTGGGACGCTGTGTTCTCTCAGCCACCAGGCCGAATCCTGTTCCTACTATTTTATCTCAGTTGCATCTCACCTCAGGCGGCTGATAACCTCTGTCTGCTCAGCTCCAACAGCCCTGCTTCCCTAGGTCCTCCCGGCAAACCCTCCAAAAACTCCCTCACCTAACAGAGGTACATCCCCACCACCACCCCAGCCCCTGTCCCTGCATACACACCATCTCCCCCCACCCCCTTCCTCCTCACATTTGCTCCTCCTCTGGTCCCCAAGACTGCCCTCCCTCTGAGCTGCTCCTTTCCCACAGAAATACTGAGATCTCCCCATCTGATTAGGCAAGACACTTTACCATCACACACACACACACACACACACACACACACACACACACACACACACCCTCAGATATCATCTGCCTTGAAGCTCAGCGCTCAGCTGAAGAAATGAAGAAAGAACCACCTAACCTGGCTCCCACTTCATTTGCCTCAGAGTTTGGAAGATTTGCTTTGCTTGGCTCAGCACAAAAACCTGTTTGATGGTGTATTCAACTTTATTTTTTTTCCTGATATTAAAAAAAGGGACACATTTCACCTAAAACCCTGACTTCGGGCTTCTTTCAAAAACCTGGGAAAGACATGACAACACGGGCTCCCACCCCCACCCGCCCGCCCCACAGTCAAACGTGGCAGCAGCAAGCTGCCCCCTCTGCCAGGCGAGACTGTTACTCTTCACCAGAATCCACCAGAATCCTGGGTTTGTGTGACTCAAAAGTCTGGCCTCTGGAAGCATTTGAGTTGTAATCCCTTCCCTGGCGATATAACCCAACTGGCAGAAGTTTTACGTCAGTCTTCTTCCTTCCCTTCTGTAAGTGGAAAGACCCAGTATAGAGATATTCATTTTTCCGCTGATGTAAATTATACTACCACCCCAAATTAGATAGCAGAAACAGTTACATGCAGTTTGGTTTTAAATACATTTTCCACCCCAATGCAAAAATGTTATACAGCATATTTAGATTCTTTCCCCCTCTCACAGTAAAGGTTTTTTTTTTTCATGACAACTAAAATTCCCATTATTCAACTGTCTACCATGTGCTTTGAGATTTGGGGATGATTCTAGCTGATTCCAGAATTGTAGCTGAAGATGCATAATTTCTATCTTATGAGTAGCTTGCAGCAACGTAGCCCCTCGCATACTTGATTTAACGCTCGTTAATTGAATTGCTCTTTAGTTTACCGTTCAAAGCTCAACGCATATTTTCAAAGGTAGCTCCAATTCCTGACTAATGCCTGACTCCATTTTTGCTCCCTCTCCCAATTTGCAAATTAGCTGACCCTCAATTTCTTCTAATGGTCCTCACCTTGGAGCAGAGACAAACTGGTCTTAACTGTGTAAACGTCCTCACTGCTGACATTGAATAGCCATCTGATTTGTTTTCACTTGAGGAGCACCCAGCAAACACCATCTGAAAGGGCAAACACTAAAGCAGCAGTTCTCAAAGTGGGGTCCCTGGGAACCAGTTGGAATTGCGAACCCTCAGCCCCAGCCCAGACCTACTGAATCCAAATTTGAATTTTAACGAGACCCCCTGGTGATTCATAAATGAATAAATAAATAATAAACAAGGTCATTTCTTCAGTGAAGAGGACAGTGAAGGAGTGGGGGATGTGACAGTGACTAGGAAGAGGCCATTTTCCGGAGAGCATCTGTTCTCAAAGTTTGTGGTCTCAGGAGCTATTTACACTCTTCAAGATTGTGGGGGACCCTAATGAGCTTTCTTTCATGGAAGCTCTCTCTCTCTGCCCTTCTAGAAGTTAAGACAAAGAAATGTTTTAAATATTGTCAATTCATTGAAAAATAGTGAATATTACATATTAACATTCGTTTTGTGAGAGTAGATATACTTTCTAAAACAAGAATTAATGAGCAGAATGGCACATTTTTGCGAATCTTTTTAAAAATGTTGTCTTAATAGAAGACAGCTGGATTCTCCTATCTGCTTCTGCAATCTGTTGCTGCACCACGTGCCTTGTGGTCTCTGAAAAACTCTACTGCCCACTTGGGAGAGAAACAGTGATCATGGCAAATATCCTCTTACTGTTGTCGTGAGACTGGCTTTGGCTTTGCATACCCCTGGAAGGGTCGCAGTCCCCAGGCTGCTAGGACCTGTTCGGTGAGGCCAGGGTGGAGAAAGGCCTCATAGGGGAGTGGCATGTAAAACACGTTCTCAAGTCCCCTCACTTGAAACAACATAGAGTTTGTGCAGAGAGGATGTCAACGTGACTCCGGTTCCCAACTTGGTCCTAGTTGCGGGACGATGGATAGGTCCCTTGCCCTCTCTCGGCCTTAGTTTCCTGGTCTGTTTTATGAAGATCTCTAATATTCCAGCCCCATCCCCGCTCCCCACCCCCACCCCAAGTGTGTGGGAGGTCCCAGCGGGAACTTTAGAGTAACTCTCTCGTTCGCCCAGCAGAGGGCGATGGAGACCAGCCCTGGCTGGACACCTTGCACTTCCCCGGCCCTTCACCACCTCCCCACCCAGACATAAGATCCCCTCGTGATCGGGGCGGTTTCTTGGCACCAGCTGGCACCAGGTATCTCAGGCAACCCGGGCCATCTCCCGGTAGCGGCTGGGAGCCAGAGAGCCCTTCATATTGACCCACACGTGGGCAGGCTGGGATGCTCTGATTCTCCAAGGAAGTCTGCGAAGAACAGAGGAGAAGAACTGGTTTAGGCAAAGACACATTCCCACCCCCACCCCCACCCGCAGTGGACCTTTCGGTGAGGAACCACCCAGGAGCTGTTGACTCCTCGCAGGGAAAACCGGGCGGGGTGGCCGGAAGGGAACAAGACGGAGCGCAGCGCCAACTCTCCCGGGGGGCTGCCTGCCTGCAGGCGAGGGGCTGTGCTTGCATCAGCGCTGCCAGGGTTGGGGCAACGGCCGCCAGCGACGTCAGCCGCCTTCCCAGAAGAATTCCACTGCCTGCGGCCAGGGGCCCGGGCGGTGTGGGGGCGGGGGCTTTTGGTTTCGGAGGATGACACCACTCGCAAGCTGCGTCTCCGGTTCGCATTCGGTTGTCACGGAGACGACAGCATCCTGGCAGCCTTGGTGAGGCCAACCTGCCCGAGAAGTGACCCGGACCTACTCGGGAAACCACGGGCTCTACGGTGCTGGCCCAGGGTGATGGGACCGCAGGTCCTGGCTTCTCCCCTGGGGACGCCCTGCTGGGCCACCTTGCTTATTATGCAGGATTATCAAGACTCAAAGCACTCTCACCCAACCGGCTAAGAACTAAACCCCCTCACCCCCAAATCGAAACACAAAGAACAGCCCTAAGACAGGACATGCCTGGCAAAACAGACTTTTCAATACTCTGAACTCTTGGGTTTTTTGGTTTTTGTTTTTAATCTTTTTGGAACAGTCACTGGTTTCATCCACCTTCGGTGCAGTGTTTGTTTTAAGTCACTTGGGCAAGCTTACTATGGGAGCACCTAGCATGTGCCTTAAATTGACGCATTTTTTTTTTAACTGCACCGAGAGAAGGCATTTAGTCTTTAATTATGTGTTAGTAATGATTGAGAAGATCAGGGCAAAAATAATCCTAAAGAAGGAATAAGAAATCTGTAATACTAATTTAAATGCAGCTAACATTGACTGAATGCCCACCCAATGTCAGGCACTGGGCTAAATCCTGTACAGTGATTTTACCACATTTGATATTCATGATTCTCTGGGGTAGGTTCCATTGTTTTGATCCACACTTTGCAGATAAAGAAACTGAGGCACAAAGAGGTAACTTGTTCATGTCCTACAGCTAGCCGTTTAATACTTAGTAATTAATAGAATCATATCCTGGTCCCTAGTAGGCATTCAGGAAAATTGCACTCTGCTTTGGAAAGAACAGAAAGAGGGCAGTGCACACAAACATCCCAAGAAAACCTCATTCATTTGTGCTGTTTCCATCTAAGATTTATTATAATATGAAAGCAGACTAGGGTAGGGTTCCTTTTTACTCCATGAGAAAAAAAAGTTGCTAAGCAAATATTACAAACAAGGTGAGAATATTTTTATAGGGCATTTTGGAGTTTAGAAAGCACTTTGCTACCCAGGACCTAACTTCATCTCCACAACACTCCTGAGTAGTAAGAACTGGTTATCTTAGCCCCAATTTACAGGCAAATTTTTATTTCCACAGAAAACCTTTGAACCACTTTTTAAAAAGTCGTCTTTAAGGACACAACCTAAACCACACACAATAGCCCAAAAGTAGAAGCAACCCAGATGTCCATTAACTGATGAATGAATAAATAAAATATGGTATATACACACAATGGAATATTAGTCAGCCTTAAAAAAAAAAAAGCCCAAATTCTGACACATGCTACAACGTGGATAACTTGAAGACATTATGCTAAGTGAAATAAACCAGTCACAAAAGGACACATTTTGTAGGATTCCACTTTTATGAGGCACCTAGCATAGACAGGTTTATAGAGACAGAAAGTAAAATAAATAGAAGTTATCAGAGGCTGGGGGGTTGGGGGGGAGGAGGAGGGAATGGGATTATTGTTTAGTGCCTCTACAGTTTCTGTTTGGGAGGGTAAGCTAGTTCTAGAAATGGATGGTGGTGATAGTTGCCCAACATTGTGAAGGTACTGAAGGCCACTCACTTATATACTTAAAGATGGTTACAATGATAAATTTTGTTATGTATGACTTTGCCACAATGAAAAAAAAATGTAAAGGAAACCAACCACCTCAGTGCTCTCCATTCTTATTGTACTTCGTTTTTTAAGAGGAGATTCTCCTGTGTTTATTAAAACAGGAGCAGCTTTAACCTAAGACCCATTTCTTGACTTTGCAGGGGTTGCTGCCTCCACTTGAAAGTAAGAAAACGTCACACCTTTAAAAATAGCTCACAATCGTGCCTTTTCGATAAATACAGGAGCCTGGTATTCCCCTCAGGTATTCCAAATGAGCAAGATCTGGCAGGGAGGGGGGAGGATTGGGGGTGAGTCACTGGTTTGGCAGGTGAGGTCATCATGGGGTGACCGTCTGCATCGAGCAGGCTCCCCACCTCCCACATCTCCCATCTTCTCCCCTCAGGGGCAGCTAAGTCAACAGCCAGCTTAGCTGCAGGTCTAGTTGCTCTGTTGTGATGTTCAGTGGGAAACATTCCTCTTTATGACTCCGTGACTCAACACCCCAGCAGATGGGTTCATGAAGGCTCTGGTTACCAAAGCCAGCTCTGAGGTCGAGACCCGGGACTGCCAAGTCATGGTCTATAAGCAAAAGAGGCGAGACATATATCCTTGGGAAGGGAGAGGAGAGAGCTTGTTCTCTGTTGGAATGCGAAATATCTAAGAAATGATGGAATTGTTCTACTTATCTTGATTATCCTGATTAAGACAACCTGAGAGAGTGGCACAGCGAAGAGGACAGTAAATATTTGCTAAATGATTCTTACTTTGGAGGAGTTCAACCACAAGGACAATCCCAAACTACTAGTAAAACATACATATTTTTAGGTTTTACCAACTCTGGTTTTCTCAAAGAGGCACTGGAATTAGAGCTTGGTATATTTTTACGGAGTGGACACAGGCTTCAGGTGGACAGTCTTGGTATCAATACAAAGAACCATGATGTTTATTATGTAGGTAATTAGGTTATTAATAAGTAGTAATGTGAAGGGACTTTCTTGGACTTGTTTGTACACTCATCTAGCAACCATTAGCAGAACTACCATGCATATAAAATGAAAGAGAGTGAGAAAGAGAAAGTTTTTGATTTATTTGTTTTGCCTTTTTCCTCTCTGGTCTCTATGTTGTTGAGTCAGTCTGATATGGTTTAAGGTACATGAGCCTTAGCATAAGACAAGCCTTGTGTTAGGCAGGGATACTAGGTTGCAAGGGACATAATATGCATTCAAATTAGCTGGAGGGGGAAAAATCCAAATGATGACTTCAGGCACAGCTGTATCCAGGTGCCCACATGATAATGTTAGGGATCTGTTGATCTAGACCTCTGAACTCTGCCTTCATAAGCCCACAAGTTGACCAAAAATCTTCCAGTAGCTCTGGGCTTACATCTACAGGCCTAAGACCTCATTAGAAAGAAATCTTCCTTCCCAACAAAATTATCTCACAGACTAAGAACCTCACAGACTGAGAAAGAGATAGATGCTTTTTCCATAATAAAAGGTAATGGTTGCTGGGCAGGCAAAAATAACAGGTGTCTACTCCCCTGGCATAAATGTATACCTGTGGGAGAGAGGGTTTACAATTTAGGTACCACTTTCCTAGTTTGTCAGTGAGTCAGTCTGGTGGGGTGAAATGTTTATGCTCTGGACTCAGCAGTCCCGAGTTGAAACTCTGGTTTTCCACTAGCTCTCTGGCCTCCAACAACTCACTTAAAAGTAATCAGGCTAATAATAACTACCATGTTTTGAACATGAGACAGTTGCTAGGCATTATGTGTATTATCTTGTTTTCTCGACAGCTCTGCAAGGTAGTTATTATTGTCCCATTTTACAGATGAGGAAGCTGAGGTCCAGAGGGAGTAAATGACCCACTCAAGGTCAGTAAGCTAGTAAGGGTCACTCCAGCCCAAGGCACTCTGACTCAAAGTGGGCTCTCAGGGTCTCCCTCTCCTTGCCTGCGAAATGGGTGTGAGCTGGAGGAGAAGAAAGGGGTAGAGGAAGATGAAGAGGAAAAGGAGAAACAACAGTAAAATGCCCGTAAAGATATTAAGTATGCAGTAGATCTAGTTCTCTTTGTTTCTTCCACTCTCGCTTTCCCTTGCTTCCTTTCTCTTTCTTTTTTTGGTTACTTCATATGGTCCTGATTTTTCCTTCTTTCCTCCCTCCCTTCCTTCCTCCCTTCTCCCTCTTCCCTCCCCTCCCTCCTGCTCTCCCCCTCCCATCCCTCTCCTGCTCTCCCCCTCCCATCCTTCTCCTTCTCTCCCCCTCCCATCCTTCTCCTGCTCTCCCCCTCCCATCCTTCTCCTGCTCTCCCCCCTCCCATCCTTCTCCTGCTCTCCCCCTCCCATCCTTCTCCTGCTCTCCCCCTCCCCTCCCTCCTGCTCTCCCCCCTCCCCTCCTTCTCCTGCTCTCCCCCTCCCCTCCCTCCTGCTCTCCTCCCTCCCCTCCTTCTCCTGCTCTCCCCCTCCCCTTCCTCCTGCTCTCCCCCCTCCCATCCTTCTCCTGCTCTCCCCCCTCCCCT